>NC_140483.1:18457500-18835000 GCF_964271855.1 Acomys minous | reverse complement strand
TTACAGTGTGTTGTTTGGGCCAAGTCTGTAATTTCTGCATGTGTAGAGGGCTCGCTGTTGACCTTCTTATCTGTTCTTATCTGATTAATACTAAATAAATCTCAATTCGGATTTTTACTGATATTTTAAATTATCTTTTGCAAAGAAATGAATTTCTTTTGTGACATTTACATATATGTATTCCATTATACTCCGTTCTTGCTCATCCTTCACACAGTGCCTTCCCGGTCCTCCCTCCATCCCTCTTGCTGTCTGTCTCTTCACCCTCCCCCCACGAAAGACCCCCTTCTGTTTTCATGGTATATGTATACATCTTATTATCCTGATGGTTTCCCACTCACTTTAGTCCTCGTCCCCCCCCCTCGCAGCTCCCTTCCTACTTTCATGCCCCCTCACATATAGAAATCTGCGTTTCACACATGAGAAGAAACAGGCTGTTTGTCTTTATAAGCCTGCTTATTTCCACTTAACATAATCATCTGTGATTCCATCTGCTTTCCTGTAAATGTTATAATTTTATTTTTCTTTGCGGCTAAATAAAATGCCATTGTGTAGATGTACCATACTTCCTTCTCTTTTGTAGCTTTTTTTATTAATTAGTTCTTTGACGGCCTTGTGGTGTAAGAGGGACACTATTTATTCTCTCTCCCTCGCCCTTTCTAATCCCCCTCCCACCTCCCTCCTCCACAACTACGTCCCAGATTCCTGACTTTCAGTTTTGTTTTGTGACCCGTTTAGTTTAACCAGGCTCCTGTGTGTGGCCATTCATTCTGCTTCCCACTCTTTAGGCTCGGGGACTTCTCTGTCATTCCATCCCCAGGACGTCCTACCAACAGGTGGGTGGACTTTGATGGGCTGTGGGACTCTATCTGCCTTTGTTCAGCAGGTCAAGGGACACTTTTGATGTTTCTGTAAACCTTTCTCCGTCCTCTGAGGTTTTACAAGGGCTATGATTTCATCAAAGAAGTTTTAACTCCATGCCCCCTGCCTATATCTCTCCAGTAGTCTTGTGGGGGTTCTGAATTACTTCACAGAACCCACACTTGCCTAAATGCAAAATTTTTATTCTTCGCTCTTCATTCGCTATCTGTTTACTTTTGTAGGCTTTTGGTGCAGTTATTTAAAACAAATGCAAAATCGATTCATAGATGGCCGTGTCACTATGGGTGGCTGCCTCAGGAAGTCTGGCTTATTATGCCCAGGCGTCTAATCCTGCCCAGTTTCTTCCTTCCTCCATCCTTTCTCCCTATGATCAGGAATTCATCTGTGCCTCAACAGAGGCAGGGAGGCTTGGGGCACTTCACACATCGCATTTCCATGTGTATGTCCTTGTCTTCTTAGTCACTTTGCCACCTAACAATTGAAGATGTTAATCCAAATTGTGCACTTTCTACTGATAGTGAGATGAGGAAATAAATTTAGAGCATAAAATCTGTATTCCTAGCCATAGGGACCATCCTTGGCAGCTGAACATGTTATGCCCATGTTTTCATTTAAGCTTCATTTGAACCTCAATGACACAGAGTAGGATTTTCCATAGTCTTTAATATACTATTGTGACTGGACTTGGAGAAGATGCTCTTAGCTACTTTGTGTTGCAGTTACTAGTTTATTGTTATTGAGTACCCACAAGCCCTCCGCAACACAAGAGCTAACATATTCCATGACTCTCACTGACCTCTTCTTCCTTATCCATGAGACCATTTCCTTGAATATTTTTAAATTTATACTTTTATCATATCCATATCATATGATCATGATACATTAATAAACATAAATATGTATTTTAATGATGCACATAATATGCCCATGACTCTGTCTCTCTATTGTTTTTTTTTTTTAATAAGAACACCACGTGGTATGAATCATCTGCAACTCCCTCTTCATTTACACTGGTATTAAGAAGTCATGTTGTTGCATTTCCTTGCATGAATCCATCAGAATGTATTTGTCCATTCCTTTGTGATGACCATTTGCACAGAGTCTTCTCTTGGTTATATGCCACAGTATGTGAATATTTAACTTGACATAATAACTACAAGCGAAAAGGAAGTGATTCTGTCAATTCATGATTTCTAGCACGTGCTGATTTCACTATCCAAAAACCAGGATGAATCCTATTTTGTCCACAGGAGCAAAGTTTCTATCTTTCCCTCCTCTGCCTTGAGGAATCACACATTTGCAAACGAGCAGGGAATGTGGGGAAATTTTAAGGAGAAACATAGGCAAGTTAGGGAGCTGTCCCATGTCTGAGTTATACTATGGTGACAGCAATGATGGGCCTTAAACCATCCCAGAAATCCAAGGACGAGGCACGGTCTGCAACTTCCAGCCTTAGAAAGGACCCAAACAAACCTTCCACTCAGGTCGGCCTTTTCCCCCTAGATCCTAGGATCAACTTTTATTCAAGCAAAGGAGCATAAACCCATGGAAGTAGCCCACAGCCCATCACTGGATGCTGTGCCTAGCATAGCCAGTGAGACCCCTGTTTACCACACTGCTTACTAGGCCTCCTTTCCTGAAGCTAATTTTTCAGGGAGTGGATGAATTGATCTCTTGCTTCTAAATCCCGGGCTCCCCATTCTGAAGCCATGTTACTCATTGTCCATTGTTTAGATCATAGCTTGTGTTCCTCCCTCACTTTTGTCTGGGTGTTTTCCTTAATAAGAGGAGTTTCTCTCTCCCTCCCCACCTCTCTTTTTCTTTCTTTTTCGAGACAGGGTTTTTCTATGTAGCGTTGCTGTCCTAGACTCACTTTATAGACGAGGCTGGCTTCAAACTCACAGTGATCTGCTTGCCTCTGCCTCCCCAAGTGTTGGGATTAAAGGTGAGAGCCACCGAGCCCAGCTCCAGGGATTAACTTCTAATGAGCCTTCTTGGGCTCACTCCTACTCTCTGACCCTGTTGTCTTCTGAGCTACATCCCTTCCAGAACTGATTTGTATCATTTTAGAAGGAGCGGTTATGATTATATTCTGATAAAAAAGAAATCTGCTTCTTCTCCATGTGACTCAACATTCCCAATCCTCAAAGGCTGACTTAGTCTCCAGGAAGATTTACCAATCCCCTTGTTAGGATTATCTGTTGTCACGTAATAAACCGTCCTAAAACTGAATGTCCTAAAGTAGTGACATACTGAGTCTCATCTAGTGGGAGGTTTGTAATGTGGTTGGGGCAGGAGTCACATCCAAGGCTCCCCCAATCTGGCCAGACACCTCATGCCCATACTTGACAGCTGGTGTTATTTTCTGGGATTCAAGCTCCTGACAGAATATACTACACGTGGCTTGTCCCTGTGACCTCTCACATGTGACAACATCCAGGTCTTTACAGTTGGTATGATGGAAGCTCAGTGGGCAAAGTGCTCATTTCTGGAGCAGGAAGACCTGCGTACATGCCCTAGCAACTAAAGAAGAGTCAGTGAAGCACGGCTTTAACCCCAGGGCTGGGAAACACAGAGGCAGATCCCTTGGGCCTGAGGGTCAGCCACTCAAGCCAATACATCAGCCTGAGGTTCAATGGGAGACCCTATCTAAAACATAAGATGGAGACCAATAGAGGAAAAGACCTAATGCTGAACTCTGGTCTCCACACAAGCATTGAACCCACACACATATGCACACATATGTTTATACCACACACACAAAGAAATAAGTAAATAATAGATGGTTTGAGATTTTTATATGGATGAACCTCCAAAACATAATGCTGTGTAGAAGAAACAGGTGCCAAATTTTAAAAATCCAAACTGAGTCTAAGTATATAGTTCAAAGATGGGCAAAATTAAACTATATTCCATAGGGAGCTATATCTAGGTGGTGAAACTATGAAGAATCAAGAATGAATTACCAAAAAATTCAAGTGTCCATCTCCAAGGAAAAAGAAGGGTATGGTATTTAGGTAGAGGTGGGGGAGGGTGTTAGAAGGGGCAAAAATATTCCAAATTTTTAGTTGAGTATGAGTTATAAAGTTTAAGAGGTCATATGGGGTTTGTTTGTAGTTATTCTGCAAACTGCCTACATTTTTGTGTTCTTTCTGTTTGCAAGTTCAAGTAATCTTGAATTAATTCAATTGTTTTGTTTTCCTTTTCCTTTTTTTACTATTGATGAATGGATTCAGATTTCTGCATATGCTAGTCAAAGGCAGTGTCCCCAGTGCCCTTTTCATATTGAGACAGGCTGCCTCTAAGTTGCACAGGCAAATCTTTAACTCATGACCCTCCAACCTCAGGCATCATCAGGCCTAGATAATTTGACTGGTCTTGCCTGTAGTCTCCTTGGGCAGTGACTACAACTAACTCAATATAAGGAATGAACTAATACATCTATCCATATACATACAGTATTGCATTTTCCACCAAAATATCTGTGCATGTACGGAACCAGATGAAGACATGAAAAAGATGATTTTGATTTCTAGGTTGGAGCATTGAATGCATGCTTTCTGGCAAAGAGGAATTTTCAAGTTGATGTGTATGAAGCTAGGGAAGGTAAGTTGGTAATGAGAAGAAAGTGGGCGAAGAGTTTCTGATCCCTTGATCTATTTCTTTAGATATTATGAATAAAAGACATTTTAATAAAAGAAGTTTAAGATATAAGAACTAATAAAATACCTTTAAACCCTCATTGATTTAAGTTTAATTGAATACTAATTTTCACTTGACACGTTCTTTAAATGAGTTAATGAGTCTTTCGGTTTGATTCTGAATTGAGCAATTGTTCAAATGCAAGGAGTTGCTTACTCCTTAGGAGCATTTAAGAAAGTGTGTGCAACATGGAGTCTGTTTCCTGCTTTTAGATATTCGAGTAGCTAAATTTACACGTGGAAGAAGCATTAACTTGGCCCTTTCTTATCGAGGACGGCAGGCCTTGAAGGCCATTGGTCTAGAAGATCAGGTACATTCTTGATACAGTTTTCTTTCTTTAAAAAAATTGTGTGAATGTGTGTGTGTGTGTGTGTGTGTGTGTGTGTGTGTGTGTGAGCCCTGTGTGTTCATGTATTTCTTAGATGAACATGCTCATGATAGTACCCACAAATGCCAAGAGTGTTGACTGTCCTGCTCCACCAGTCTCTACCTTATCCTCTTGAGACAAGGTCTTCCACGGAGTCTTTGGTTTGCCACTGAGGTGGGTCTCATTCCTGCACAGCAAGCACTCTCACTCACTGAGCCATTGTCTTAACCCTCATACGTTTGTGGTGTGTGTGTGTGTGTGTGTGTGTGTGTGTGTGTGTGTGTGTGTCTATGACGCTACTTGATGGTTTTCAACAAGTCCATGGCATTGATATTTATCCTGATTTGAAATGCCATCTGTTGCTAATGAACTACACATGAAAATTCATTCTGCAAAAGTTTGGAAAATTCCAAATTTGATGAGCTAGTGAACCCTTAACAGATGATGTGTCTGAAGACTTGAGACGTGGCAGACAGGGGTGGTATGGAAAAGGACACTCCAAACCCATGCGCTCTCCTGTCTCACTCTGGGCTCTTACAGGAAAGGCGATCTCTGATTGGGTGTGCAGGGGTGCGCTAACTTCCTTTCAGTTTCGATGATGAAACTCTCTGATGAAAATCAAATTAGGAGAGGAAAAGATTCATTTCATCTTAGATGTCCCAGTCCACCCGTGAGGGAGGACAGAAAAGGAACTACTTACTATTGCATGCATCATTACCGATGGCCACAGAATACACAGCCAAGGGACTGCAACAGAAACCACGGAGGATTGCATTCTTCTCCTCCCAGGGACCCTTCCTATAGTCATCAGAAAATCACTTAGCCCCCAACTCAGTCCCCTCTGCACCTAGCCACTCCCTGTAGCCTATGACATCTGGCTTAAATCAGATAAACATTCATTTTCTTCCAAGTTAGAGAAGCCCTGGCATACGTGGGAGCAAAGTTTTCACTGAGTGACTTTTCAACCGTATTGGGCTTCCTGAGTCCCCTTTAAAAGCTTTAACTGAAAAAAAAAATCACAATTAACTTCATATCTGTTTAATTCTCCTGGCAGTATGACACGGTGATGCAAAAGGTTATTTCTGGTTCTCCTCAGATAGTTTCCAAAGGTGTGCCCATGAGAGCCAGAATGATCCACTCTCTCTCAGGAAAGAAGTCTGCAATCCCCTACGGGAACAAGTCGCAGGTACGTTTACACTGGAGGCAGTGGCTTACGTGTCAGTTCTAACTTAGCCTGGAGCCTCCCGTGTGCCTCTTGCTTGTGAGCCCCTCTTTTCCTCCTTGTACTAACTCTGACATCTCCAGCTTCTGTCTAGACACCTGGACACATGTACTAGTTAGCTAGTTAGTTCATAGCGGCTACTGTAGGCAGGGTCTGGCCGACAACGCCATGACAAAGACTGGGCTACTGCTGCTTGCCTCATTATGAAGCCACTACCTGTTCTGTGTGTGGTTCCTGCTGCGCAGCTGTTTGAGATGCACCCTCTGCCTCCCACCTCCTTTTCAATTAGAGATAATTATGATACTATTTGTGGTTGGGTATCATGAACAAGTACAACTCTGGAGTGTTCTGCGCTGCAGTTGCCTTCCCCTAAATGATCCTCTTGACCTGGATTTGCTGTATAGAATGAACTGGAAATGCTATCAGTACTTTATAGTTCCTAAAACAACAGAGGCAGGATGGTGATGTTGTTTTTGAAAGCAGATCCGTTATCCTGCTCTGTGTTTTTCCTTGTCTTTTACATGCTAACATCCATAACTGGAAGAAAACTTATTTATAGCTAATTGTACCCTTTGTGTTTAGTTCTTCAAGAGAGAATGAGGGCCCCAAATATCCATCAACAAGAGAGAATTCATAGTTTGCTTGTTCTTTATGGAGCCATGCCTTAGAAGGCACAGGGCATTGAACAGCCATCAGGGTCACAGGAAGAGACTTCAGTAGACCAAGACGAGGGAAGCCTCACTGTGTGGTATGGACAGGAAATGGAAAAGTGGTCTGAAGAAAAGCAGAAGTTGTAGTTTACAGAAAGGCTACTGAGAAAGTAAAATCTGAAACATTTTGTAGGAATTTGAAGTCCGCAGCAAGATATAATTAACCTATTATAGCCTCCCAGAGGAAGGCTGGGAGAGACTTCATTTCTAAGCCTCAAGTCTGAAATGCAAAGTACGTTTCAGAGGTCTGGAGGCGAGAACGTGAAAGTTCGCTCTAGCAGAGCAGAATCTTTAGAGTCATTGAGCTTGAATCCAGCTGCCAGGCTTCACGGAAGAGGAAGCAGCCTACAGATTTGCATGAGCTATATCAAGGGCAACGCTAAGGCAGCTTTCTTCTCGGAGGTGTGCGCAGGTGTGACCGGCAAGCCGGGAAGCACTGTCTACAGCTGCATTGCTTGCTCTCACTACTGTTTTGTATTGCTCTGGAGCATCCCGATGAAGCCGAGCCATCCAGCTGAGCACACTCCTGAGCCCTGGCGAACCACCTACCAGTAAACGAAGAAATGGTAGTGCAAATACCAGAGAAACTTGAGGAAGAGAGTGACTGGGACCGGAGGCCAAGGCGCTTTCTTCATCCCCACCATTGCGATGGCGGGGATTGATTCCCCAAGAGGGAGCAGGTGTGTGTGTGTGAGTTCCAGTGTTGGTGCCCTCACTACGATAGGGAGGAAGTGGTCCCTTCCCACCGCACGCTATTTCTCAATTCTTACGAACTGGGTGACTACTAAGTTTACAGCCACCCTCATTCTTCAGTTTCCGCATGATTGCGTTGACATCCGCTGCGTTCCAGTTCAACACAAAGGCCACCTTGCCCTTAAAGAACTACATCAAGTTGCTTTGAACCACTCAATTGTTCTGCCTTCTTTTGGCCTCTGGAGCCTCTTGGCACCTGGGTTCCTCTCACCCAGTACTGGCTAGTACCACCAAGAGCCATGTACATTCAGTCTACCCTTCATCAGTCTCTATGCACAAAACTTCCTTAGTAGCGCTTCCGTGTCAGCATGAGACCCTGAGTTCAAATCCCTCACATCCAGCCTGGCGAGATGTCTCAGCGGTTAAGAGCACTCGCTACTGTTCCAGAGGGCCTGAGTTCAGGCCCCTGCACCCACAGATAGCTCACAGACACCTGTAACTCCAGCTTTGGGAAACTAATACCTTCTCTGCCTTCCTCCACAAATACCTGCATACACACACACACACACACACACACACACAAATAAACCCTCAATGATCCAGCAGCCACATAAATGGCCAGGCACAGGCACATCTACCATCCCTGCAATGCCAAGGCTGTGAGGTAGAGACAGGAGACTCACTGGGTCTTGCTGGCTGCCAGGTTCTGTGAGAGACCCTGTTTCAGAGGGATAAGGCAGAGGGTGACAGAGTGGGACATCCAATGACCTCCTCCGGTCTCCAACTGCACCCATCATGCCCATAGGATTACACACAGACACACAAGCACACAAAAGAGGGACGGGGAAGGTGGAGCGAGAGGGAGAGAGAATGAATCCGCTGAAGAGATCTGGACCATGGGTGAAGCATTTTGCACCAGACACACAGTTTAGATATCCATATTGTGTAAAACTGGCTTCCCAAATCCTTCCTGACCCTTCCTCCTCTAGCTGTTTGTCTCTTAGCCCTTCCCCCATATGATGTACAGATGCTTCTTGGCTTTTTTAGACATTGCCCTCTCCCTCCTAGCCTGCCCGGGGGACTGTCAAGACACCGTGTAATACACAGAGGCAGTCAACTTCAGTCACACTCCTAAGCTGTCTTCCCTTGCTCCCTGAGTAGGAGGCATTCTCCTTTGAAGGTGCTGAGGGCAGAGAAAGTAACTGCGTTTCCCTGTTGTATTTGAAGCAGTCTGCATTAAAACTTTTGCATTACGTATCTCCAAATAGATTGTGGTTTGCTCCTAACAGCCCCTTTATTCTTTTAGACGTCTTTACTCATTAATCCCTTGAGGGGTCAGCGTTTCAGACTAGGTGTTGGAGGCCTGTGCTGTGGCAGGAGAGACCCTGACTCTTGCTTAGGAGGCAATGTCATCCAGACTGCTGCAGAAAGAGACGCATGGAGAAACCCTGGTGGCCCTCTTGGACCAATGTGTCCTATTAGTTCCCACAGCACAAACGCCCTATAACTAACATATGAAGAATATTTTCATCACATTAACTCAAATATGTATAATTGGAGCGTTTCTTATCATCTCCTATAATGTTTCCTCGCTGTGATGAAAGTGGAGCCCGGGGCCTTGCACATGCTGACAAGCCACAGCCCCTGCCTGGCCTTACGTACTCTGAACACACATTTGGTTTTCACTGAAACACTGTGATTAGTTACACAGAAGTCCAGAAAACAGAACTGTGAGTTAAAGAACAGTCTGTCTTCTTACAACAAAGATAGTGTTACAGGAAAGCTTACCAGGCATGGCCTCTCAGACACAGTGTAGAGCCAACTGGAAGTCTTTATGGGACTTAGGTGTGGCTCGCAAGTGTTCAGGGAGGGACTTAGGTATGGGCTCCCAAGGTCCAGAACACCACAGAGGTTTCTAAAGACAGAGGCCTATTCAGGCATCTTGATGAGCATCTGCAGGTGGCTTGGCAGAGTAAGTAGCTCAAGTGAGCCGTTTTAACAGAAGCTAAGCATTCAGCCAGCTGTAGGAGGGGACACAAGAAGAAGTAGTTTTAACAAAAACTGGGATAAATTAGCCAGGGTATCCTGGCCTTTGGTACCTAGAATAGAGTTGGATAGTTTTCCATGGGGTTCTCCAACAAGGAGATTCAACAGGATGGAGGAGCCTCTGCACTGTCTTGCAGCGTCCCAACAGAAAGCACTTCAGCAGCCACTGTCAGTGATTGGATGGCTGAGTCATTTTTATACCAAGTTCAGATTTGACTGTTAAGGTCAAGTTCTAATTCAGTATGAGAAGAAGAGCCTACAACACAGTGTTTTTATGTTAAAAACTCTGAGGTCTCCCCTAATTTGGAAATTTTATATGCTTTAGATATTTAAACAATGAATTCACTCTAACTCCATCTTTGTTTGGCTTGGTTTGGTTTGGTTTGGTTTGGTTTGGTTTTGGAAACAGTGTTTCTTTGCATGGCCCTGGCTGTCCTAGAACTCACTCTGTAGACCAGGCTGACCTCCGACTTACAGAGATCAGCCTGCCTCTGGCTTCCCAGTGCTGGGATTAAAGGCTCAGGCCACTACTCTAATTTATAACACTGAATTGTGACTTTCATGGTCCATGATAGATATTTTTGATATAAAATAGTAAATATTTAAACTTAAATTTTTATGGCTTTACTGGCATGAAGGTGAATACAAGTAACTCAAGATATATTATTATGCATCGGTTTTTATTTGATTTGATTCTTTTCGTTGTGCTTTTAAACCTAACTAAAAGTAAAACATTTTAACTGATGCTTAAAACATGATGGTCCCTAGATACCATGCACATTGCATTATAGGACAGTCAGCCTGCTACATTTTACCACAAAGTCTGAAAAAACCACCATATGTCATAGCTAGCAGTTGCCCTCCTATTCCCCATGTTACTTGCCATCACACACAGCTTTCTCTAAAGTTAAGACTTTGGGAGTAGTTGGAGTTTTTTTGGTTTTGTTTTTTGGGAAACAGTGCATTTGCTCTGATGTTATCAATAGTGAAGCAAAGAAACAAGTATTTATTTAGCAAGCTCTGATGGAAATATGAAATTTACAATGTTAAAATTATGTTAATGAAACTAACACTTTGACTGTATGAGAAGGTTTTGATTTTTATAGTATTAAATTTTGAGAACGCCTAAGCTAAAATTTGGATATTATATTTAAGCATATTTGATTAGAGTTGTTTGTTATTATCATCATCATCATTATTATCACACAACTTAAGTGAATGGTTTTAAATCTAGTTTACAACCTTCTGCCAACTAAATATTTATTTTTGTTGACTAAATTAGGGTTACATTTGCCCCCTGTCTGGAAACAATGTCTACTTTGTTTTTCTTACAGTATATCCTTTCAATAAGCAGAGAAACCTTGAACAAGGATCTACTGACTGGTAAGTCTAATGCTTTTGTTCACTGGATTGGGTAAAGCCCATGAGAATGCTCAGATTGTCACATGGTTTAGTAGGGTTTGGTTGCTGCGCCTTTTTATGGGTTATAAAGAGTCAGACTGGGTACGTTACAGAGGCCTTGAAACAAGTAGTAGTAAAATTACCAGGTGTCTCTTCTCATCTCCTCAATTACCCAAGTGAGACTCATTCACTCCTTAGACGCTTCAATTCTTCCACACAGTGTCCAGTCAAGGACTCACAGCCCGGTGGTTCAACAGACACGAGCAGACAGCTTGCCAGGCACCCTATTAGACACGCATGTCAGGAAGAGGAGATGTGTAGCCTGAAAGGAGGTTACAACCCTGAGGCCACTGCCGTAGTCCCTGAGGGCTAAACCAAGGCCCGTGGCAAAGTTACATAGCAGTGTAGTCAGGGGAGGGGGGAGGGGCGTGGGAGCTAGAGGAGGCCTAGTGGGGGCCAGATTCTTGTTGTAGGAGACCAAAGAGGCTGTGTGGAGGGGGCGGAGAAGGAGGAAGATATGAGAGCTCAATATCTAGCACTCAAGTTTGTTCTCTGAGCAACTAGAGAGGACCACTCATAAACAGAGAGCTACTGGGCTGTCAACCAACTCTGCAGTTTAGGGAGCCAGTGACTCGCCCCGCCCCCCATTACTACCCATACTCCTGGTACCCTTTCTGTCCTTATTAGAACATTAGATGTTCCACAGAATTAATTTCATCTCTAGTTATATTTGGAACTGTCGTCTTCTGCCTAGACGGTGAGTGGAATGGGAATGATTTATCGCACACCCCCCTGTTGGTCCTTAGGAAGAAAACAAGCAAGCTTTCAGGAATAGCAATGGACACAGGACCTGTTCAACATCCCCTGAGTTTACTAAGATGAAGACAGTAGCCAGCTGTTATTGATAGGCCATGCACTATAACAAGTGGTTCACACGCCCGATTTCCACAACCCCCCTGACAACTATGTGAGGTGGACGTCAAGTTTATCCCAGCTTTACAAATGGCAAAACAAGAGCTTAGGGGTCTCCAGTACCATTGTTACAAGTGGTAGAGTCTACAAGTGAATTTCAGTCTGTTAATTCCAAAGTCTTTGCTTTTTAATGACTCAATTTCTGATTTTAATATTATATTCAAAACACCAGCTAATACTAAAGAGCTGAAATATAAAAAAGGTACAGTTTGGTGTACACAAAAGACATTTCCATAATACCTTTCTCTAGGAATGCACCTCATTGGCTCTAAATTAATAAAGGGGTACATGTATGCCTGCCTCTCTCTCTCTCTCTCTCTCTCTCTCTCTCTCTCTCTCTCTCCCCCCCTCTCTCTCTCTCGTGTGTGTGTGTGTGTGTGTGTGTGTGTGTGTGTGTGTGTGTGAGAGAGAGAGAGAGAGAGAGAGAGAGAGAGAGAGAGAGAGAGAGAGAGAGAGAGAGAATATCTCTGACCCTAACATTGTTTGGCATGTAAAGCTCTCCATTTTTTTCAAGTCATGAACCATGTGATCCACCCATCCCACACATTTGATCAATTACTAAATACTCATTTTCCTCTAACTAAATCACCTCCCTCTGAAAGCATTGCAAGTACATTCATTCTCAGATGGACCCACTTTTCATATACAGTTGTTTCATGGTTTGCTCATCTATTCAGTATCAATAATAAGGAAAACAAGATAGATGTGGTTGGGACATTCTGTAATTCCTGAATCAAGACACTTGTAACAGTCTTTTTGTAAAAGTAATTCTCAGGGGGGCGGAGAGATGGCTCAGAGGTTAAGAGCACTGGCTACTCTTCCAGAGGTCCTGAGTTCAATTCCCAGCAAGCACATGGTGGCTCGCAGCCATCTATAATGAGATCTGGTGCCCTCTTCTGGTGTACAGGCACACATGCAGGCAGAATACTGACAAATAATAAGTAAATCTTTATTTTAAAAAAGTAATTCTCAAGATCCTTTATGTAGTGTTCTTTTATGTGAACTTTCTAAGGTGACATTGTCCAGTCTGGGACCACAAATGCCGGCCAGATGTGTAATATTCCAATTGTATGAGCATGGCTATATGTAATCTGGTATACTAAAATTTAATTTTAAAAAGACATCATAATTGTACCAGATAAGCTCTGATTTCTATAGCTATGTGACAAAGGAATGTGTTATTTCTTTTTAATTCCTTTTGAGTTTTGAGACACTGTTGTTATGTACCTCACGCTGGCCTTGAACTCACGATTCCCCTGTTAGCCACTTGAGTGACATATCACAGGCAGGCACCACCACACCAAGGCCGGCTGACTCTGTAGTTTCTCAGTGTTCATATGTTGTACTTGTAGTACCATGAATCAAAAGCCCAGAGGACAAAGAGACAAGCCTGGATGATGGAGTAGACATTTGTAATGGCCAAACATTTCCAGTTACAATCAGCCATAAAGGCAGCTTTAATAATAATATATGTGACAACTATTTCTTTTCGAGGGCACAACCGATCACAGGGGTGCAGGAGTTTGTACAATACTATTAGTTGTTTTGTTTTAAGTGACAATGGCAGTTTTTCATTTGTCTATATTGTTACAAATTATACTAGACTATCTGTATCTGTCAGATTACCATTTTGACAGATTCATGTCATGTTAAGAAAAAGTATCTTCTCTGGTATGGTAGGTGCACACATGGAAGCCCAGCTTTCGGGTGGTAGAATCGGGGGGGGGGGGGCGGGGGGGGGTAGGCATCGTCAGCTCATGGCTAGCCTGGGACACAGGAGTTCAAGATTGTGGTACATAATAAGACACAGTCCCAAATAAACAGATCCGTCAATTAACTAAGCAGTGTCTCTGTCACAGAACATGACCGGCATTTCAGTGTGATGAAGTGAAGTCACACTTGAAACTCAGCTCTGTTTACCTTCTGTTTCTCCCTCAGCTGTGGAGTCATACCCCAATGCGAAGGTGCACTTTGGCCACAAGCTGTCGACATGCAGTCCTGAAGAAGGACTTGTCACCGTGCTTGGGTAATCGCTGTTCAGGCTTTTGGCTTCAGAGGGCAAGGAGTGGAGAATTCCACCTGTAAACTTGGTTCTTTGCCTCTTTTGGAAGAGTTAGATGGTTACTGAGGGGGAAATCCAAGTAGCCTTCACAACTAAGGAGTTTTTGTTCGAGAATTGTCCTCTGATGCTTTCTGGGTACCCAGAACTGGAAACTCCTCATAATTTCCCTGCTCCAGTGATCATTCTCCGTTCAGACTTCATCCTCTTTGGAAATACGTGGCCCTATCCTGCCTTGTGTCTCCCTTCCTGTGTCATGGTGTGATTTCTCTGCCTGACCTTGGCCAGTTCTATGTCCTCTAAAGTCCCACTCTCAGAAGGTCACACATCCAGTCACGGGTTCACAGTCATTTGTAAATTCTCATCTCCAGCGTTAGCATGTGTGCTCAGGCCTTTTCTTCATTCTTGGTCTCAGTGAGGTCCTGATCAGTGATGTCCCAATACTGCAACACTGGCATTAGCTCAGATTCCTGGAAGGCGCGCTCATCTCTATTGTCTTCCCTGGCACTGCTGCAGCCTGGTCACCATCCCTCATGGTGTGCTCGCCCCTGTACGTTCTCACCAGCATGCCATCCTTCTCCTGGTTCTGTGGTATGATGGGGTCCAGCTCTTGTCCCTGCAACAGATAGGCTACTGCCATCACCTCCTATGTGTCCCCTCTTTCACTTCAGTTTCCTGAAAGTGCCAGTTGTCACTCATCACCCTCCCAATGGAAGAAATAATGTCCTGCCTTTGGCCAGAATCACAAATGTAAACTTTTGTCTTTATATCCAAACGTGCTCCTTTTCTCTCTCTTCGCCCTCTATGCATCATTCAGTTAACCTCCCCTATATAGAGACTCTTTAACTACTGTTGTGACCAACCTTAGATCTAAAGGATCCAAAATAGAGATTTGCATCTCCAAGAAAACACAAAAATGAAAGCAGTTCTCCGTGCTGGCCACGAGCAGACTTTGATTCTTGCCCTCGCTCCCTAAAGATACAGCCTCTTACAGAACATTTCTAGAAGGAAGTTGAAGCATTTGGGAGGATGTGCATAGGTCAGAGGCAGATACTGTGCTGTTTTGACATAACGAATTGGAGCATCTGCAGATACAGATATTCTGGAACCAATCCCAGAGGTCAACAAAGGACAAGAATGTTCTGTTCTTTATATTATTGTCGGGTGTCCTGTACTCCAGCCACGCTTGTTTCCATGAGCAAGTCCTGGTCACATCCCTGCAGTGCTCAGGAGTTCACCCACACACTAGGGACTTAGAGGTTGTTTACTCCTCCATGTTGGAACTGTGCTCCCGTTTTCTCAAGAGTTCCTTCCTTCAGCTCTCACACTTCAGGAGCACAGCATGTCTGACTTTAGTACCAGGGTAGTGTTGAACACTATTCTCATTTTCAAAAGCAAAAACCATGACAAGCACTTTCATCTTCATTTTAAATCTGTGGATTCAAGTTAGGTAAAGTCAGGCTTTAGGTTGAATGTGTCAGAGTTTTTTTAGTTACCTCTCGAGTTTGCTTTTTACACCCAAGTAGAAATATGCTACTGTTTTCAATAGTTTTTTGTTTGTTTGTTTTCTGTTTTGGTTTATGGGTGGCATGGTTCATTCTGTGTTTTTTCCAGACCTGACAAAGTTCCCAGAGATGTCACCTATGACCTCATTGTCGGATGTGATGGAGCCTACTCAACCGTCAGGGCCCACCTCATGAAGAAGCCCCGCTTTAACTACAGTCAGCAATACATCCCTCACGGGTACATGGAGCTGACAATCCCACCTCAAAATGGGGAGGTAGGTCCTCTCCCTTGCCTGAACCCTTCCCTCACCGGGTCATCTGAGGAGAGCTAGTGAAGCAGATTAATACATTGTTGAAGAGAGATTTAAATTGTAGTTTTCCATCTGCATATTGTTCCATCGTTAAGCAATATGCTGAGCCGGAAGCAAGTATGCGCTATGGAAATTTTCACATGAAGCTATTTTAATATAACATTTTATGTTTAAAAATAAAGTGAAACTATTTTATTCTCTCATAATCAAACATAGAACCTTATTATGGAAAGAGAAATACTAATAGAGGCAATACAAGGATATTAACTTCCAAGAGCAAGCGGATAACATCAAATGTTTATTTGCATCTCAACACCCTTTCTAGAGGTCTGATCTGACTTCATCTCTCCTAGATGGAGTACAGTCATCTTTAAAATAGGCAAGTAATAGAGACGGGGAAGCTACATTCTGGCACATTGTGAAGGCCAAACAAACGGGTATTTCTAACATCACATTGTCTGTCACTTCACTAATTATTCTGTGCCTGTTGTATGAGGGTCGTGACCTCACAGCTGGAGAGTCGATTCCAACTGATACCAAGGATCCAGCAGAATCCAGTCTGTGGCCAGGCCAGCCCTAACTGGCCCAGAAGTGGCCAGGGAGGTAACCGTGAGGCGGTCACTTGAGCTTCAGCCACATGTAATTAATAGTAATGAACAAGTCTTTTTAAAAGGTCTCATTTTTCAAGCCAAGAGTCTTGAGACAAACGTGGTTCAAACACAGGGACATCTTAACAAGGCCCCAAACAATCTGTAAACATGTTCTTCATTTTTCACATGTGAAAAGTATTTACTTACATATTTCAGTTTCTGTCCGTATCCTTTCCCAGGCCTGCTGCCCTGATTTTCCTCTCCTGTTTTGCCCCCTACACAGTTTAACCTCAACTCCCGTGCCACATATATGCACAAGTTTATGTGTCTAAGTAAAACCTAGCAGCCCAGATCTGGGTAAGAGCAGCTTAGTCCACGACCTGGGATTTTCAGCATCTTTCCCTCCTCTCTTCTTATTCTCTCTTTCTTTTCTTTAACATGTAACTTGTAGAAAAATACAGAAGATGGCAGGAAGGACAAACAGGCTACTGGCTTGACTCCCACCTGGGTGCTAGGTGCATCTCTGCCCCCCCCCCCACCTTGCTCAGCTGATAAAGCTGTACGGAAGGCCTGCTCTTCCCTGCTCAGCTCCTCTGCACTCTGGCCTCCTATGCAAGACTCTGCGTGTCTCAGCCCCTTACATGCCAACCGGTTATACCCTATACTTTTTTTTTTTTAAGTTTTATTTATTTATTAAGTATACAGTGTTTTGCCTGCATGTACACCAGCAGAGGGCACCAGATCTCATCATAGATGGTTGTGAGCCACCATGTGGTTGCTGGGAATTGAACTCAGGACCTGTGGAAGAGCAAGCAGTGCTCTTAACCTCTGAGCCATCGCTCCAGCCCCATGCCCTATACTTTCAGTCAGCATCAAACGCCCACTGTTTTCCTACCTCTCACAGTATTAAGGAGAAACAGCTTGGCTTTCCATAGTATCTGTACTTTCTTGTCCAGTCTATTCCCTGTAGAATCTTTGAAAGCAGAGTGAGTCACTTTATTCATCTCAGTGTCTCTGTGTTAAGCTTTCTTTAGGGTTCTGGGACAAAAGCAACAACAATAAGTAACAAACCACAGAAGAGCAGCAAAGCCAGGGGCAAACAGAGCCTTCAAGGCAGAATGGCTTCGGTACTTCATGACAATCGCAATTGGGAGACTGCTGTTCCTTCAGTTTTGTTCTTACTACTTCAACTCAAGGCCTTTGTGGCTAGTGTATAAAAGTGCTAAGGGTAAAACAATTGCACACAATCCTACATGCACATACATCTAGCCAGATGTATGTTTTCCATGTATATATTTTTATGTGCATGCACATATATAGTATATTGGCATGCATATTTATGTGTATAGAAAGACAGGTGAAAGAGAAAGGATATCTTACTGTGGCATGTTCTCAAATATTGAAATAAACGTATAAGGATGAACAGTAAGTGTTTCCTAAGCCAGCATCTACTTCCTGTGGCACCACGCGTGCAGTGCGCCGTTATCAACACACGTGCAATGAGCTGTATCTATGGAGACGATCTAGATCGCTGCAGAGGCAGGTGTAAATCAGGGGTAGAAATGAGTTGCTTGTTAACTGAGCCTGCGCTCTTTGCTCCGCAGTACGCCATGGAACATAATTATCTTCACATTTGGCCTAGAAATGCCTTCATGATGATCGCCCTTCCGAACATGGTAATGCACAAATTCCTGTCATCTATCTATACATCCATGATTAATATTTGTATTACTTACTTTTGGCCATTTATGTAGTTAGTTGATCTCTCATCATTATCCAATCTATTTAATGATTCTGTCTCTGAAGCTTTGGGCTTCCGAGGAAAAAAACAGATGAAAGCTCAATATTTCCTTTGAAAGGAGACTGCACTTACGTGAAAATGACTAGCCCGTACCTACGGTGCTGTTGTCTCCATTAGAGACAGTCTAGGAGCAAGTGGCCCCAACAAAACCAGAGAGTTTTAGGCTATGCGTTAGAAATCAATTCCAGTCTTTAAGATCTATGAAACCTGTGCATGTGAGCGCGTGCGTGTTCTTTCATTGGTCACCAGAATTCTTTCTTTACATACCAAGCTTGCTGATGGTCTTTTCCTTTTTCTTCCTGGTGCTGTCTATCACAGGATTAATACTGTCATAAGAGGAAGAAAAAGAGGAGGGAGAAAATCGCATTGCCCAGTCTATAAGCAAACTAAGGACTTCAGTATTTCCTTGGGGAACATGGAAGGTTTTCAGGCTAGCAATTCTCTAGTGACCTGGAAAGCAAGGAGCATCTCTGAGATATGGCAGAGCTTTCCTCTAGGGAAAACGGGACAAAACTGACTTCAACATTCTTCTCCAGGAGATCCCTAGTCCCAGTGAGGGCCCTCCGGTTTACTGCTCCACACTTAGTGCCACCATGACAGGTCTGTTCTCTCTCACCCCGCTCCTCTCCCTCTCAGGACAAATCTTTCACATGCACCTTGTTCATGTCCTTCGAAGAGTTTGAGAAACTTGCCACGAGTCACGATGTGCTGGACTTCTTCCGGAAGAACTTTCCAGATGCCATCCCTCTGATGGGAGAGTAAGTCTCAATGTAAAAAATGTGCCTTTTAAATTTTTGGTTTACGTTATTCCAATTTAAAAAAAAAACCTGTTTCAATTTTTTCTTAAAAATTATTTTTAAAATGCACTGGCTTGAAGCCAACAAAAGTCTAAGTGGGCTTTTTATTGTGAGTGGAGATGTGCTGAAAATTGTGCCCAGTTTGTTCCGAAAACACAGCCTCCCCAGGCTTTCCTGAACTCCCCGACTTGGTGTGTTTGTGACATTTTCTTTTTGAGAGACACAGATAAGTGTGTGATACGGCAGATGCAGATCCCAGGCCTGACCCCTTCCTAGCTGTGGGTTTTCCTATGCCCAGGGCTTTTCGTGGTGAAATGCTGCTAAAAGGATCCTACCTGCTTGAGCAGGTTGTTGTAGGACTAAGTGAGGCCATCCTGTACATATATGAGACTGTCACTATTGTTCAGCACAGTCACACAGGTAAGTTCTGCCCTGCCCACAGCTGAGCGAGTTAGCTGGCTAAGCTGGCTTATGATCTGTTACTCAACTGGCCCATGTCATCGGTGTCACCCTCCACATGTACTTTGTTGTACATGCTCATTAAGGACATTGCTTCTTCCAACTACTACTACTACTACAAAGATGACGACACACACTCCAAACACAAGGAACATGTAGCTCAGTGTTTTCCTCCAGTGTTCTCTTCAGGGGACACAACAATGCTGCAGAAAGAATGTTATCTATCTAGGCTACCACACACTGGGTGACTTAGAAGTGACAGAAACCATTTCTCTCAGTCCTGGAAGCTGAGAGGTACAAGATCAAAGCACCAGCAGCTTGGTGTCCGGTGAGACCTGCTTCCTGATGCACAGGAGGCACCTTCTGCTTGTGAAGACTCCTGGCTGCAACTACAGTACAGTTGAAATCTTGTATCCATTAGCCAACTGATTCCCACCTCCCCAGACGGGATTTTTGATTATTGTTATTTATTTCCTAATACATAAGGATTCACATTTATAATACATTTGTAAACATTATGGCCCATGTACATAACAATGTTTTTATGACATGGTACATAATACAGATATGTTTCAAATTATTCAAATGTTGCAGGACTTATCCGCTTGTGTGTGATTAGCATTACCACAACCAATGTTAACTATAATGGTGGGATTGTGTGTGTGTACACATGTTTGTACTGTATGTGTACATGTTTGTATAAGTGTGTATGTGGGGGTGGTCCAAATGTACCTGTGCGCACACATACATCCTTGTTTCTGGAGGTCAGAGGACAATGTTGAGTATCTTTCTCAATTGCTCTCCACCATATTTTTAGAGACAGGGTCTCTCTTAACCTGACGCTCATCTATTGGCTAGAATGTCTTGCCAACAAGGTGAACACCTGGGACATGATACATAGGTAGTCTAGCCAATGACTAGTCACATATGGTTTTGGTGATAGAGATATGTCAAGTAAAAGCAGCTTGTAAATGTTTTCTATAGAGCATTGACAGACATTCTGGTTCTTGAGAATACAAGGAAACATCAAGTGGAACACAGTGAATATGCGCTTAAATTCTGACAGTAGAACGCTGGTCAGTCAGCCCCAGGGATCCTCCTGTCTCTATTTGCACCCAGCGCTAGGATTGCAGACACATACTACAACCATATCCTGTGTTGACACGGACGTCACCACACTTGGCTTTTGCCTGGGAATCAGGGCTCTGAACTCAGGTCCTCATGCTTGCATCGCCAACCGTTTACCAAATGAGCCATCTATTTAGCTCCAGGATAGTGGAATTTAGGCCTAAAAGAAACTCCAATTTCTCTTTTCTTTCTTTTCCCTGGTTCTGGGAATTGAACCAAGACTGTGCATATGTTAGGCGAGTACACATCCACTGACCTACATCTCTTTCCTTCGTTTTTTTTTTCTTTATTGATGGCATTCTTGTATGTTTTTTCAGAAAAAAAAAAGTCATGGTAATAAAGCCAATAAATCTAGAAGAACACAGTAGGGTTTGGCCCCCAAGTAACCTCTTTATACTCTGCTTGCTTTCTGCCAAGGCAAGCCCTCATGAGAGACTTCTTCCTGTTGCCTGCCCAGCCCATGATATCGGTGAAGTGCTCTCCCTTCCACTTGAAGTCACACTGTGTGCTGATGGGAGACGCGGCCCACGCCATTGTCCCATTTTTTGGCCAAGGAATGAATGCGGTGAGTACTTTCTCTCTAGGGAGGCTCCGTGAGCATCCCAAGGCCTGCCTCATAGCAACTCCTAGATAGAAGCTCCTCTAAGCCATCCTCATGTGCTTCCAAGAGCACAGGCCTTCCTCTGGTCACTCCAGTTGCGCACTGAATTTCAACTCCAATGAGAATTATTTGACACAATAACTCAGTACCAAGAAAAGCACAGCATACAATGTAGCATCCTGTTTTCTTGGGTACTATGTCTACAGCCTAAATGCCAAAAATCTGCTAATATGATTGGCAGGTCTTAATAAAACTACAAAGTAATGGTCATGGAAACTGCTATTCTTGTTTAGAAAGAATAATTTAAATATAGTGCTCCTGTATTAAATGTTAATATCAGAGCTTCTCATTAACTTCTTGCATGTATGTACATGTACAGGTGATAATAGTTTAACAATCACTAGTCATATCTTGGTATGATAAGAGGACAATATTCCAAGTAAAAGTAGCTTGTGACTTTCCCACAAACAGCTGCAAGCCCTTTGGTTCATAAGAATGTAAGCAACCATCAGTTGTTGCATTGAAGATAAAGGCGCAGGTTCTGTCTGGAATTCAAATCTTGCCTCCAGGATTCACTACACAATGTGTTTTGTATAAAGTGCCTAATCCCCACCTTTTCACCAGTAGTATTACACTTTTATTAGTGTCCACTCCAATATTGGCAGAAGGAAAACAAATTATTTTTAAGTAAGATTTTATAACTGTTGTCTTGGCCTTATATGCAATCACTTATATCAAAGTTCCTATACCATAAATGATCTGCAGACATGAATTGAAAACTACATTTACTTACTTTGAATGTAATCACTATATTTGATATGAAATGTGTATTTTATGTACTTTTATGGTGTCTCTAAAGCTACAGTTTGAATGTGTAGGTCATGGAAATACGGTACTCAGGGTTCTTATTCTTTGTTGCATTTTGTATCATCTTACTAATTTTTAAGTTCTTCATGATTCAAATTGGAGATTTAGGAACAAACTTATTTTGGTTCTATCAATTTTTTTTGGCAGCCATGGGGATTAAACCTAAGGCTGCATGTATGGCAGGCACCATCTTCTACCACTGAGCTATACGCTCAGTTCATTAAACCATTCCAGTCAGTATTATTAAAGGCCTGAGCAGTTTACAACTAACTCATGTTAGAGCTATGTGCTCCTTAGTCTTCAAGAAGCATTGGGGTCCACCAAAGTCATAGATATATTCACCTCTTTGGTTAATTTCCAAATTGTTATAGTCATTACAGGGGTCAATGGGACAAAGGTGGCACCAGGCTCCAGCTGCTGGTCTTTGTATGTGATTAGTCATCAGATGAGAACCTGTTACCAACTAAGGATCAACAGCCTGTGCATTCGACCTGCATTACTAGTCCTGCTCATAATTGCTATCAAGTGTTTCATTATTTTCTGCCTTAGTTTGACCCACGTTTTTTGTTTCAGGGCTTTGAAGACTGCTTAGTATTTGATGAGTTAATGGACAAATTCAATAGTGACTTTAGTAAGTATACTTTCTTAGTGGGACACGGACTAGTCCAGGTGACTAACCGTGGGCCTAGTTACAATCCTGGCACTCTAACAGCATCTCTGTGACAGTCACTGGCCATCCCGGACAGGGGTTCATGGAGGTCAACTATAGTAATACCTGGGATAATCATCTTAGAAAAAGTTTACTGTGGCTCTCAGTTTAAAGAGTTCTAGTCTGTGATCAGTTGGCCTCCCCAGTGTGGGCAGGAGGCAGCATCATGGTAGGAGCCATCAGCAGAGAAAAAGCCCTCCTGGCCTGTACATGAAAAAGAGAGACAGGGGAGACCTGGCATCCACAGTCCCCTCAGAGAGCATGCTGAGAGCAGTGACCCAACGATCTCTTGGTACGCCTCACTCCTGCAAGGTAGCTCTTACCTGGAGAGCAAGTGTGCCACATTTGGGCCTTCAAGGGACACTAGGCCCCAGCCTAAGACAAGTGCAGTGACTCACTCACAGATAAAAGTTCAGAGGAGCAAATCATGGTAGATCTGTGCCCCTTTCCCTCCCTTCCAGCCTCAGTGGTTCGCTTTGCCTGCAGTCTTTACAGCACACCCTTAGAAACACTTATTTCCCCAAAGAAGCCTGAGCAACAGTAATAAAGGTCAGGGGTCACTTAAAGCAGTTATATGAACTCGTTGCTGTAACTATAGAAACAACTTGAAAAGGAAAAGGTTTGGTTGCATTTACAATTCCAAGGGGTCATAGTTCATGGGACGGGGGTGGCATGGCGGCAGAAGTGTGAGTCACATTGCATCCACAGTCAGGAAGCAGAGATAATTGCTGCTGGTTGGTGCACTCATTCTATTTCTCCACTCCATTGGGTAGTGCTGCTTGCATTCAGGGTGGGTCTGTCTTCCTCAGTTCCGCCTCTCTGGAATCATCCCTACAGATGCATACCCAGAGGTGTGTGTTTCCATGGTGATTCTAAGTCCAATCAAGTTCTCAATATAGATTAAACTGTCACGGAATTATGCTCCATTTGTGGAATAAGGGAGATGACAATTTTAACAGCCAATAGTCTAATATTAGTTTCATTGTAGGACAGGAAATACTCTATTAAGCTTTTAAAAAAGATTTATTTATGTGCATGTGTGTGTGTGTATACCACATGCGTATGGATGCCCTTGGAGGCCAGAAGACGGTGTGAGATCATCTGAGCTGGAGTGACAGGTGATGGTGAGCCGAGCATGGTGGGTGCTAACAACTGAGCCAAGGTCCTCTGAACAAGTAGCCAGCGCTTTTAACCACTGCGTCATCTCCCCAGCATTTCATTTTTTTTGTAGATTGTTTTAAACACATGTATATTTTATTTAATTTTGGTTTCTAGGCATTTGCCTTCCTGAATTCTCAAGATTTAGGATTCCAGATGACCATGCAATTTCAGACCTGTCAATGTACAATTATGTGGAGGTGAGTAAAGTTTGGCTTTTCTCCATGAGATGATTTGCCAGTACACTATAGGTCTTTCTATTTTCCTTTGCTTCAGCCCCATCTTCTATATGCTGCATAAGTATGTGTGCACAAGAGCACATATGTACACAAACAGTAGACTCATATGAGTGTGCATGCACATGTGTGTGAGCACGTGCACACACACACACACACACACACACACACACACACACAAAACATTCCTTAAACATAGGTAGCTAATGGAAAAGACACACATTTCTCCCTGCATTTCAGAAATACTTAGAAGATAGAAGAAGTGACAAAATATCTAAAATTTCACAAGTCCAAATTTCAAACATTTAGGAGTTAGCTTTACTCTGCTTTCATGAAATAGGAATTTGAGATACATTAAAATAATTGTGAAATCTTAAAATTTTTGAATGACTTTTTCTTAACAGAATATCCTGAGTCTTTAGAATGCCACATAATAAAAACAGCGTAGAATACCAAAGACCTTCTTGGTCAGAAATCTGAGCACTTTTAAGACTTACACATTCATTCTATTTTAAGCCAACCATCTGAAAGTCTCATGACAATTATTACTATTATGAAATTTACATACTAAGAAAGAAAAATAGTGACCATTTCTACTTCCCTTGAAGACAGAAAGAAATAATTGATCTTCATCATGTGCATCATTGTATCATAATATGATGAAATTCTAGAAGTCATTGGAAAAGTTGATATACATTGCTTGACTTTAAGAATAGGTCACAGACCAAGAGATGACCTAGGTGAAGTCACTTGCTACCTGAGCATGAAGGCCTGAATCCAGTCTCCAGGACACATGTGAAAACCTGGGTGTGGCCATGCACTTGTAGTCGCAGAGTGGCGAGGGCCTTGCTTGCTGTCAGCATAGCTCCAAGTTCAACAAGAGACTCTGCCTCACTGGAATAAGAACAGTAACAGAGAAAAACACCCACACCCGTATAATCTCTACATGCATGTGCATACAGAAGTGTGCATACCTATGCACTAAACCACACACTCAACATGTGCATGTGGATGTGCACACACACACACACACACACACACACACACACACACACACACACACACCCAGAGAGAGAAAGAGAGAAGAGAGAGAGAGAGAGAGAGAGAGAGAGAGAGAGAGAGAGAGAGACAGACAGACAGACAGACAGACAGACAGACAGAGACAGACAGACAGACAGACAGACAGACAGACAGACAGACAGAGACAGAGACAGAGATAGAGACAGAGAGAGCAAAATCCAGTCGGCTATAATATAACATTTTTTTCTAAGAAGTAATATAAACCAGGACAGAGGAGGCTGTAAGTAATCTGTGTTGCCATAAACAATGTTATCCGCTAAGTAGCAGGCAACAGAAATCGATCAAATCTTTGAGCTTACAGGTTACTTGAAATTCTGGTTCCATAAATGTCTTGCTGAAACAGTGTTTTTATATTAAAATTGTCTTCTGAGAAAAACCAGACTAGATTCTGTATGTTTTCAAGGCAATGTCTTGTCCTATTGAGATTTCTGAAGAGAGCTTGCGAATAACTATTATGGAAGTGGAATTTTATTTGACTCTTCTGTCAGCATCCATTATTGTGACAAGTATGAGTAAAGGCTAGTAGTAAGATGTTGTGAGGAGACAGAGGTGCTCATTCCAGGTGTTCAAGACTCCTGTCATTGCAGATGCGAGCGCACGTCAACTCGAGGTGGTTCCTGTTTCAAAGGCTCCTAGATAAATTTCTTCATGCTATTATGCCATCTACGTTTATCCCTCTCTATACCATGGTAAGACTGTATTGAAGACTTGCCCTCACCTGAGACCCCTGGTTAGCTATCAAAGAACACACTGGATGCTTTTTAAATCTCCCTGCAGGTCGCCTTCACCAGAATAAGATATCACGAGGCAGTGCTGCGCTGGCATTGGCAAAAAAAGGTCAGAAGAAATTACACCATTGAAAAACATGATGTGTTGAAGTGTCATATAGTTTTGTGGTCATATTTACTTCAGGGAAAATACAGACATGAAAGGACAGAAGCATGATATGTGTCTTCCAAATAAAATCTGTCCCAAGCCTAAGAGTACAGAGCACAAAAACCCAAACCAACAAACCAACCAAACAAACAAACAAAAGAAACAGAGAGAAATTAAAGAGGAAACTGAGCTGATATTTCTCAGCTTTTTACTTTATGTTAGCAATGTGATCCATTCCTGACTTTTGCATTATGTGGTATCTTTGTTGGCTCAGTTTGTAAGATTAGGCAGAACTGTGTCACTTATAAAACACTATCTAGTGAAATGCTGTGATGCAGTTGACCCATAGGTGCCATTAGATGCACTTCAGATTCCTGACTGCTTTGGGGGAATTTTATAGCTTTGCTTGTTGGTAGTTTTATTCAATGTATATACACTATGCTAGATACTTTGCTGTTAGATGTAGTCTCTACCCTGTGCCTCAGGGGCTAATAGGAAAGATGGACAAATGTGGTGGAAAATGCTTCATTGGCTACTGCAAGGAGAATATGGGAGTAGGCCAGACAGTGAAGGCTAAAGAAACACTAGCTGGCGGCCCAGGGTGTAAGGACGGCCAGCTGGAAGCTGGAGAGGCAAATAGGACCTTCAGCATCCTTCTGAAACAGAAAGATTAGCTTAGGGAGATGTGAGATGTCAGAAGGTTTAAACACCCAGGCTAGGATGTTAGGTCCATCACTTCACTGTGTGGAGAACAGTTTGGAAAGAATCGGAATCTACCTGTTAGCTCGACCTCTGTAAAGATGGATAAAATGGGGGCGGGGAAGATTGATCAGTGGGTAAAGGATTTCCTACACAAGCATGAAAGCCTGTGATGAGGCCCCCAGCCCCCCAAAAAAAGCAGCATACATCTGTAACCCTGGTCTACGGGTGGGCTGGGGGGCACAGATTGCAATGGCTTTCTAGCCAAAACAGTGAGTTTCAAGTTCCGTGAGAGACTGTCTCGACACAATAAACTGGAAAGAGAAGTGGAAGAGACCTGAGAGTGACCTGTGCCCTCTGCATGTGTACACACTGGCAAGTGTATCCCCCATGTGCGCGTGCACACACACACACACATACACACACACACACACACACATACACACACACACACACACACCACACACACACACACACACACACACACACACACACACACCAAATAAAATAGGGTTCCTGACCTCAAAATATAAACATGCAAGAGAGAAGAGCCAGCAGCAGGCACTGAAATAGGGGCAGGGACAGAACAGAGGCCAGGCTAATCAAGTTGCTGCTTGAAGTTAAAGCAACAGAGGATTGCACGCTTGTCTGTGATTTAGGAATAAAGTTTATTTCAAGATTCAAGCTCTTGATGAATGGTTTTGGACATTTGCTGTCCTTGCAGGTGATAAACAAAGGACTCCTTTTCCTTGGATCCCTGACAGCCATTGGAAGTGCCTACCTGCTTGCGCACCACCTGTCCCCAAGACGTCTGGAATTCTTGAGAAGACTAGCCTGGCCTGGAACCACTGGCTACTGGAACAGAAACACAGACATTCCCCTGAAAGTTCCATGGAGTCACTAGGACAAATTCCCTGTTTTACTAACCAGGGCAACAAGATTCTGGCTAGGAGATGTTTGGTGTCTCTTCAAAGTCAAGGACGAAAAGCATGTTTCCACTGCAATATTTAATTCACTACTGAGAAATAATAGTCAGCAGATAATTAAGCTCGGTGCAGAGTTTCTGTGTATTTGTCAGATGAGCGAGGGGAGAATGCTGTTTTCGCAGTGTTTCCAATCACTTTGCATACTTGGGCGGGTTCATTTTAAATTTAAAATGCAACAACCAAGCTCTCTTTCACTTCTCAAAAACATTTTTTTTTCCCTATAAAGGACATTATAGGATCAACACCACTCAAGGCTGGAAACCTCGGCTTGCCCAGTGCTGCTTCCTCTTTGTAGCAGCAGATGCAGCTTGCCCAAGCACAGGTTCATAGCAACTTGCTAAAAGCAGAGGCTGAGTGAGAGTCAGGGTGTTCCGAGGAGTTCTAGGATGAATCTGTTTTATTTCCCCATTCCCAGACACCAGAGCTACTGCCTCTGGAAGGTAAGGGAAGGGCTATTAATGGCATCCTTAAGTGAAGGACAAGAAAGTGTTCCTGTTAGTAATAAATATATACAAGGGTGGAGAGGAGATGGGAGGGTGTTTTCCAGAACCATGGCAACATATGTGCTTCCATTTTGGACACACAGAAGTGATTCCTTGACCATCACACTGACAGAGGCAGTGGCAGTGAACTTCATCGCAGCGCGAAGACACTCTCTCTGGTTCTTTCCTAAGATGACTGGCTGATTGGGACACTTAGAAATTCTTTTCATTGTTAGTTTTGAAAGCTATAATACTAGTTATCTAGAAAGTAAAAGCTGAGGTAATGAAGATAAAACAACTTGGCTTTTACCATATTATCAAAGACATCCTCGAATTCTAACAATCTCTGGTGTGTCAGGAAAGGAAGCAATGTTTTCCTGGTAAAGGGATGTGGTAAAGCACTTTCGTAACATGCACAGAGCCCTGGGCTAGATTCTCTAGCACGGAAAAACTAAAGTGTCGCTGCTGCTTTAACGGTATGGCCTAAATACGTGTTTATTATTTGGCTTATAATTATCAGAGTGGTATTATTTACCCACTTTCACAATCAAAAAAGACACAAACACCTAATATATTTTAGAATAGCCTTAGTTGACCTGGGGCATGCCAGATAGTACCTCGTAAGCTACCTTCCGTTGTCTCCCAGCCTCCATCCCATGCCATATGCACCTAATAATTTCTATTCGGACTACCTCACATATATAATCCCAAAACACTTTCTAAGGTTGATGTTCATGTGGGCCATTTCTTTCCATGTGGAACTCTGGACTCCTCTGGGCCCACGTGATTCTCTCCTGTCCCGTGGCGATTTTCCTCCTTCTTCCTCCCAAAATCCTTCTCTCTCCGAGCTTGAGAACCTCCCTTTGCCACGCCTACCTTCCTCCAGCCCTGCTGTGGTATCAGCTTTATTAGTCAAGCAGGGTGACAAGGTTATACAGCAATACTTGGGGTGTATGACAGTCTGCAGTGAGAATCTGCGGCTGGTGGGGGTGGGGTGGGGAGGGTGGCAAGCAATTAACAAGTACACAACACCAGACAAAAGTATAATTGTTTTTTTAATTTATCTTAGGGGCGTTGCCTGTGGCTAATATAACAGGCAGATTGACTAAGGGAAACCAACATTTAGGAGCATGTATATTTCATACGCACATGGGAGACACTCAGAAAATGAGCTGGCTTAGGGTCTGGAGAGATGGCTCAGCTAATGTGTGTGTGTGTGTGTGTGTGTGTGTGTGTGTGTGTGTGTGTGTGTGTGCACGCCCATGCTTGCCCTGCTCTTGCACAAGCTCCTAGTTCAGTTCCCAGCACCCATGTCAGGCAGCTCATGACTATCCATAACTCAGCTTCCAGGAGATCCAATTCCTCTGGCTTCCTTGAGCTCCTGTACTCATGTGCGCATAACTATACATAGACAACCCATCCCGGCATAATTAAAAACATTTAGGGGCCATAATTTCTAGAAGAAGCAAGGAAGTACATGGAAGGGGCTGAAGGGGAGAAAAGAGGAGGGAAATAATATAATTTTATCTTAAGTAAAAAAAAAAAAAAACAAAACCAAAAGAATATTTAAAAGGGGATCCATGGGATACACAAAGCTGTAAAGAAATCACTTTAATAAAAATCTAGTACATTTTAAAGACTATTTGAAAAGACAGTGAGCTGGTTTAGAAGGCCCCAATTTACATACATCATCTTCAGCATGAAATGAAGCCTTAGAGAACACCAAGACAAAGGGAAAGGACTGGAGTCCCCGGGGTAGCAACCCTTAGGAGGTCACCTTGGCAAGCAGGAGGAGGCCTTTCTTCTCAGTGACGTCCCATTCAAGGTAGCCCTGTAAAGTGGAGCGCATCATGTGGGGCCAGTACATTCTGCTCTCCCCCAGGTATTAACAATGGCACATGGGAAGAAGTCCTCTTCACTAACCTACTGAGGAGTCATGAAAATTAAATACTACCCTGTATGGAGCTGGCAAGCTGGCTTAGTGAGAAAGGGAGTGCTTTCTGCCAAGCCTGGTGGCCTGCTTTGATCCCTGGGACCCACATGGTGGAAGGAGAAAACTGATTCCCACAAGATGTCCTCTGGTTTCCATGTGCACAATATGACATGAATGTGCATGCATGCACACACACACACATACACACATACACACACACTATAATAAATTTAATAAAATGTAAGTGATAAAACATGGTATTAACACACTAAAACAGTCATTTTCATCTCTCTCTGAATGTAACTTTGTTTACTGGGAACTCCTCTCCTGGTTCATAACTTTTGACAAAAACAATGGGAAGTTATTAAAAGGAAAGGAAAATTTGTCAAACTGACTTCTGAAATGAATAGACGGAGGTATCAATCTGTCCTCAATACCTTATGTCCCATGGACATCCTCCGCTGTGGTATCACCAACCATCCACATGACTAACATGAAGTCCCATCGTTTCCCATAGTATCTTCTGGAGCCCTGGCAGTCACGCTACACATATGACAACAGCATTTGGTTTACAGAGAAAAATAGGGATTGGTTTATTACCTCCTTAATAAATAATTGGTCAAACACACAAAATGACAAAGAATAGGACCCAACACTTGAACATATTCCAGATGTCCTAGCCAGTGCACACATGTGCACAAAACAGTTATTTTTACAGTGAAATATATCTGAGAAACAAAATGTATTATGTGCTTTGGCAAATATGGTTATTCAAATGGTAAATCCTGGCATAGTAGACGATGGTGCCAGATGCTCACCTTGTGCCACCAGGAGTTTCTCATGTTATAAAGCACCCGTTGAATTAAAATAATTTGTCTTACTCAGTCACTTCTTGAAGACAGACAACATATGGGCAATTTGGATTTCCTTCAGGGCCACAGAGGTTCCGTTGCTGTTTCACTAAATGGGGACCCTGGGGCCGTCCTTACAGTAAACGGCGCGTGGCAGCTGACACAAGACTCCATCTTCTGTTCTTATAAAGGACGAACTTGGATTACATCGGCCTTGGATGGGTTGGTTCTGTCACTGTCGTCGACTGACAGGGATTCATCACTGGTGATGATAAAAATGATGGAAGAGGAGTTGAAGGTCACTTTCTTCTTTGGCCTGTCCCCATCCTTCTGTGACATCACAATGGGACGGATCTGCATTGCACTCTCGGCTGCCGGTAGGTCTTTAGCAGGCCGCTGGCATCTCAGCAGTCGGAAGCATAGGAGCTGCAGAAGGGACCTCCGAAACTGCAGAGAAAATAATAATAATAATAAAACAAAAAAAAAATGGAACAATAAAGACAGCTATAAAGTCACTACCTGGTCATTAGTTTGAAGTAAAATCCAAGACAACTAGTTGAGATTTTAATTTGGGTTCTCTGTCTCTGTCTCTGTCTCTGTCTCTGTCTCTGTCTCTGTCTCTGTCTCTGTCTCTGTCTCTGTCTCTGTCTCTGTCTCTGTCTCTGTCTCTCTCTCTCTCTCTCTCTCTCTCTCTCTCTCTCTCTCTCTCTCTCCTCTTTTTTTTCTCTTTTCTTTTCTCTCCCCTCTCATACATGTGTGTGCCTGTGCCTGTGCCTGTGCCTGTGGAGGACAAGGCCAACCCCAGGTGTCACATACCTTGTCTCTAAGCTGGCTGGCTGGCCAGTGAGTCCCCAGTGACCAATACATGCCCATCTTTCCCTGTGATGGATTGCTAACACACACATACCACCACACCTTGCTTTTCATGTGCATGCTGGAGCCTGAGCTCAGGTCCTGGTGCTTGCCATCTCCTCAGCACCCCACTCCTGCCTGCTGCCACCTTTCTTCATGAGATGGCACGGGGTGAAGTTATACAGTGATGCTCAGATCGACCTAGGTCTCCTCATTGACTTTTAGGTCTTTTGTTTGCTGTAATTCCTATTAACTAGAGTCAAAGGAATATTCTAATCCTTTGTGGTCTCTGTGCTTTCAGTGTACCTTCTGTGAGGGCAGCTTTCCCTGTGGCCTTAAGGAATTCAGACTTTAAATACTCAGCGAGCAGCCCTTGAGTGACAGCACTGGGCTGAGATCTGCAGATACGACTCGACTCGGGACTCACACTAGACCAGAGGTTCTGTGCTTCTCAGACCCACTCAGGTTTCCTCTCTGCCCATCCCCTTCAACAAGAGCCTGGGTGGCCTAGGTTTGACTATAGGGGCTGCCCGATGGGCAGGAGATGTTTGCTGTGAGGAAACACAATGTCACAGTGAGTGCACTACCTGCAGCCTCTGGCCTCATGCAAGTGTTGCTCTGTTGTCAATGTGCTGAGATTCTGAAGCTGTTTGCTAAGTATTGAGCCTGCCACCACCAACAGAGCAGATAAATGGGAAGTTAACTTGTTTGCCTTTTGTTTAAAACAAAATGAAAGCTTAATGCCTGGGCTTTCCCAGTTTGGGGAAACATCAATAAGGCCATGCATTGATTTCTGGGTTCTTTAGTGGCTCCGCCAACTATATGAAGGTCACATTTAGCTTATATTAATATTTTAAGAAACAACTTGATTATGTATTCACCAAACCACTACTTTACAAGTCAAGCTTAGTGCTCAACATGAATTGCTCTAAGAGTTATGTAAACTGGCACACATTTCCTTGCCTTCAGCTCCTTATGAATAGAACTACTGTCTTACCTGTTGTCAGTTCATTGCATTTTTTTAGGATTATTGTTTAAAGTGTGTGGTCAGGAACTGAAGCCATCAGGACCAATGGAGAGCTTGTTAGAAATGCAAACTCTCAGGAACCCAGACATTGTAAACCAGAGTATGCACTTTTAAAAGGTATTGTTTTTCTTTGAAAATCTTTTTTTTCTTCTTGAATCTTTGCCTGTTTATTTCTTAAAATATTTTTATTTCATTGTTTGTTTATGTAGTGTGTGTGTGTGTGTGTAGAGGCCAGAAGAGGGCATTGGTCCCCTGGAGCCAGAGTTGTCTGCAGTTGTGAACCACTTAAAAGGGGTGCTGGGATTCAAATTCTAGTCGCCTAGAAGAACAGCAGGCAGCCTTAGCCCCCATCTCCCTAGCATGCTTATACAAAATTCTTGACATTTGTTGTTTCGCTTTATCCTTGACACTGTTCTAAGTTGTCAGACCTCATCAAATCTATTTCTACTTGTTCCCCAGAGTGAAAACTTAGCCCTTAATTCCAGCGCTTACCTTTCTGATCATGAAGATGTAGATAACGGGGTTGTACACAGTGCTTGATTTAGCAAAGAGATAAGAAACAATGGAGACTGTTGGAGTGACCAGGTGTCCATGGCCATTGACCACCAGGAAGCGAGTCACTATGTAAGGCATCCAGCAGGTGAGGAAGATACAGGCCATCAGAAAGCACATTTTGGCCACTTTCTTTTCATATCTTAAAATCTTGATCACTTGAACTGTCTGAAGATCTTCAACACAGCGAAGCTGCAGGAAGTGAAAAAAGGATGGGACTGAAACTGATCTTTTATCTCCTTAACTTTGGGGAGTGCTGTAGCATACGGGTGGGTGTCGTCCATCTGCCTTTTCCTTGTTTGTTTCGGCTTTAGGGAGTGGTGTACAGAGAGCAAATGTCACCCCTCACTGATGTGCTTAGGGGGCAATTCATGGTGCAAAGTTCTACCAGACATTGAGTCCAGTACGGTCTTTCAACTCTGGGTAACTAGGAAGAGTCTGACTCTTTTCACATCAAATGATAGATGTGGGCATGGTTTGGGGAGGGACGCCTGCAGCCTTCAACTCACCATTCGAACAGAATACAGGATATGGCCATAGCAGTGGGCTATGATGCCCATGGGCACCACCAGGCAGCCAAGAAATGAGAAGAGCACAAAAGATGAGTCGTTGGCATCCTTGGATCTCCAGTCCACAGTACAGCCCAGTCCATGCACATCTAGGATGTACCTATTCCAGCCCAGGAGAGGTGCTCCTGCCCATGCCAAGGAGTAGAGCCAGATATAGGTAATGGCCCTCCAGGCCCAGGAAAAGTTGATCACTCTGGCATGCACCACACGGATATAACGTTCGTAGGCCAGCACAGTGAGAGTGGTTATGGAAACAAACCCTGCAAGAAAAGGAAGAAAAGTAAAGTATGGAGCAGGGCGGAGCTACAGGAAAACCACATGTCCCACCAAAAATACTGTACAGAGAATCTGAGGTCAATGGGCAGTCTGGGAATATCAAGAGATTCAGAGTGGTAACAAGTCAGGCTCCCCAGGAAAATCAATCAGGAAACGTATTTAGCTATAAAAGAAAATGCAGAATAATAACAGCATGTGGATTGTAGAACAAACATCAAAGCCCCCAAATCAGGCCACACTTTGTGCAGTGCAGCCCCTGCACCAAGTTCTCCCTAAGAGAAAGTGCAGAAGAAAACAAGCATTCATCCCCTGACTCTGCTTCTCAGCCAGCCATGGCATGAGGACCTGCTAGGACAGAGGTGCTCTTTTCCCTCACATATCACACTATGATGTTCGGTACCATCTAAAACCATGAGGCTAAAAAAACCCCTTTTCCCGTTTATTGTTTTGCCAAGTGTTTTTGTCACACTAACACTTCTAGAAGTAAGTGACACAGCCTACGAGCAGACATGGAGAAAAAGAGCTTCCAGTAATGCACCATGCAAGGCGACAGCTCCAAGATGCAAGGGGCAGCTCTCATGGGGAAGGAAAACAAGGCTGGTCTTCCAAGAAGCAGCCTGAAGGTGTTGGGGGCCCTGTGAAGAGTTCTGAGGACCAGCCCCAGCCCTCTTGCTACCTTGCTTGCTGCATAGCTTCCAGAGAGTAGGACAATCTCTCTATAGCTCAGATATTTGTTTTCCTAAAACTGAAAATCCATCCACTATAAAATTCTGTGATTAAAAAGATGTGAATTGAAAAGACACTTGGCTTAAGGATTGGCAAAATGGTTAATATTCATTTGAATCATGTGTTTTGTATGTGAAAAGGCGGAGGGGCAGCGTTATTCCCAGTGTTTGAGACATATGACATTAGTAAGAATTGCTGAATAAATAAGTGAACGTTTACTAATTTCTGACCCAAAGAAGTCAGGCTTCTAGAATACAGTGTGAGAAAACAGCACTTCGGAGAGCAAATGGTACACCTCAATTCATGTTATAGCAAAGGATTCTAAGGGTTAAATTGGATGTGTTGTTTCAGAAATCTAACTTCAGTCTATTAAAACTTCATACCAAGAATGGGATATGCTTTAATTATTTTCCTAGAAAGACATCTAGAAGCCTAGTTAATGACATAAGTTGATGTTAAAAACATAATTGTCTCTACAGAGTTTACAAATATTATTATCAAATATAATGGTATTTAATTTTATGATTAACTTCAAATGTTAAATTTTGACCTTTAATTTGTCATTAATTTACGTTGGATATGATTTAGTTCTTCACAGGCAAGAAAATTTAGTGCAAAGAATTTCACTGTTGTAAATTAACAAGCCTCAACATATTTTAGAGATGAATAAATTGATTTTTATGGGTCAGGCAACACTCTTGCATAGTAAGTGGCTACAGGCATATGATTATGTTCCTGTGTAATCATTCATTTGGCTATTAGTCATTACTGTCTGTCTCCATCCATGTCAATCACAGTGCCAGAAGGTAGGCATAACGTCCCGTAGAAGAGAACAGTGCCTCACAGAACCTCAAGTCCAATGGTAAGTCTGGGAAAATGTTCTACCAGTAACTAAGTGAAGTGCAATTCAACGGTGAGGAATAACACAAGGCCAGGAGAGGGAAGGGACCCAGGGCAGCCTGCTGACTCACTGGGGGAGGGGCACAAGCAAGGCCCACCTGTCTCAGACCCTCCTGGGCAGATCATGTGGATAAATGGACAGTAGCTGTAGTCTGGCTGGTCTTTCCGGGTGACCCATTTGAAATGACCTAAACTTCAGCCCCGGCGACATATTAGCAAAAAATATTTCCCATGGGCTGGGAAGATGGATCAGGTAGTAGAATGAATGTCTGCCAAGTGAGCATGAGGACCTGAGTGCGACTCCTAGGACGTACATTAAAATCCAGGCACGGTGGCACATGGAGATAGGCGTGGATTCCTGGAGCTTGCAAGCTAACCAGCACAGCCTACTCTGTGACTCCAGGCCAATGAGAGACCCTGCCTCACAAAAGAAGGTAGACAACAGAGCCAACAGTGGACGTTGACCTCTGACCTACACATACATACATGCACACACACCTGAACACATACATCTTCTCATGCACACATTACATGCTTTATTCTACTTAGTTCCTAGAGCCTTCCCCAGCAAGATGAGAGGGGACAGGCTGTCATGTCTCTGCTTTCCAGCCATTTCAGCAGACCATCAGGTCTTGAGTCTCATTATTTCACAGAGTACATACATTAAGAACACTATGAAATGTGAAAGAAGTGGCCACTAACAAAACAGGTGCCCGCTATGCATCGGGCTTCGTGACAATCACTCTATGTACAGTGTGTCATTCTTTTGGGGGGAAATTTTTGTGGCTCAGAAGAGCTACGGAGCCCTGTGGGTGGCAGAGACTATTTTGAGAAGCCAATTCTGACATCACATATATTGTTTTCTTCTTAATATCAGGTGTTTCTCTCATGTATGCTATAAGGAAAGGGGACTATTATGAGGGGAAGAAGAGAGCCCAGTATGAGGGGGGAAGGCCAAGAGACGGTAAGGGAGGGGAAAGAATATGACCACAACGCACAATCACACACACACACACACACACACACACACACACATATATATAAGCTGGAACAATTAATTCCCTTAAGGGAACCCGTATTGTACCAACAAAATTCTATTTGAAGGCTAGATTAAACCAAAACAAACCCTGTGATTTTTGCCTTCACACCACATACTGCCAGAAGAGGGCGACTTCTCCATCCCCCACCCCCTTACAGGTGATCTTAGGGTAAAGCTGTGTTGATAAGGTGCAGGAAGCAACTATTTTGGGACTCGTTGGATCTGGGAAGACTTAGAGGTGTGGGGTCCTTCTCCTTTGGGTGCCCAGGTATTCCTGTAAAAGCAAGGCTAACTCACATGCAGCCAGAGTGGGCAACAAGAGATAGGATGGAGCCATTGCATGTTAGGCTAAGGCACAATAGCAAGCTAAAACAAGAGCTCTCCTGGCAGGCTGCATTGTGGGGGTGACCTCACAAAGACATAGCTGAAATGGGTCATGAGAGGGACACATGGCAGGTATTTCTCCCTGGAAAAGAAACTTCTACAAATCCAAAGTGAGCTCCTTAGGACTCTGGTGTGAGAGCCTGGACTGAGCCAGGTCCTGGAAGAGAAAGGTGGCAGGGCCACGCTGTCCTCCACATCCAGCGCCTGCAGATGGTTCTCAGCAGGGACCCCAAAGGCTGATTCCATTTTACAGACCAGCTTTTGGCTCCATGTTGGGTGCAAACAGCAGCTGGATGACTGCACCTATTTTACATGTAGACACCACCTGCTAATGACAAGCTCCTGCCCAGCATCACCCATAAGAAAACAGACTGATAAGTAGTATTCTGAAAGGTAAAGTGGTGCGACCTGTAAACTGTAAACTGTAGGCTTACATGAGCACGTGGGTTTACTAAAACACCAGAAAAATCACACCCAATGACTTATTAAACACACCAGATTGCCGGGTGTGGTGGCAGCTCTCTGTGAGTTCGAGGCCAACCTGGTCTACAAAGTGAGTCCAGGACAGCTAAGGCTACACAAGGAAACTGTCCCACCCACCCCCAAAAAGAAACAAAAAAACTCACCCTCGACTAGACCCTGCATAGAGGACATGGATGGCACTGTGAGGACAACACTGACCTGTCACTGGAGCATCCATCAAGGGATGGAGAGGCAGAGATTGCCTGTATATGGTGCCTCGGTCCAGCTGGGTTCCCCACTGCTTGACACTCAAATTGCTGTCTGCCTGTCCTTGGACTGGTTTTAAGTGCGCATACGATAAGACAACCCAGGTCCTTGGAGTGGACTTCTAGGGGAAATTGCCCATTTGCCATCTGATGCCTACGTAGGAACTGGTGTATTGAACTCAGGTAATCAGACTTGGTAGCAAGTGCTTTTATCAGCTGAGCCATCTGACTGGTGTTCAATAATAATTTGCAATGTTTTCATTTCCTTTGTATTTTCATCCACGTTAAAAATTATCCTGTGTTGCATAATCCTGGAGGCTTCCTCCTTCCTCTCTGGCACTCCACAGTCAGACTGACTTTTAATTGGGAAGAGGAAGGAACAGGCCTCTGTAAAGCGGGACACGGGTGACAGAGTGCCTTAGGGACTGGAAGCAGATCACCAGGGAAGAATGCAAAGAGAAATGGACAACTGAGAGCCAGGTACTTGGAAGCAAGCTCAGGGCAGCCACCGGAAGGGTCTGTGTTACCCTTCGACTCTGAAGACAGCGCTGTACACAGTCAACTCATAGGGGTGCTGCTCACGCATGCCAACATTGCCAGCTGCTGAGAGCTGGCAGCTTTGATAACTGCTGACAACAATCTCTTAGTGTGAAGGAGACAGCTGTGCAAACAATTGCAGGCGTGAGATAGGTGCTCAAACAGCTGGGACCTGGCGAGGGCAAGGAAGGCAGGGCTCTCCTCGCCCGGGAACACTGGCGTGGGCTATAAGAGAAGAGGCTTTTGAATTGATGACTGTGAAGAGTTTAGGGAGTCGATGCAAATGTGGACAGGAAGCAGACAAAGCTGAGGGTTGGGGAGCTGGATCTGTAGGTAAAGTGCTGACTGTGCAAGTGTCAGGATCTGAGCGCTCATCCCTATAACCCACATAAAAGTGGGTGCAGACACACAGTCTGTAATCCCAGCACTTTCATGGTGAGATGGGAGGCGTAGACAAGGGAACCCTGGAAGCTGACAGGCCAGCTAGCTTGGCATAGGGAATGGTGAACAGGAGACCCTGTCTCAAAGGTGCAAGGCAAGGACTTACCCATCAGGTTGTCCTGTGGTACGTGTGCACCCATACTCGCTCAAAAGAACACACAGACACACATACAAACACAAGCATACCCCACACACGCACAAAAATTAAAAACCGGAGATGCAAGAGGCATTCAAAGGGAAATTCTCTGAGTCAAACAGTTCTTTGAGACACAACTTGATCATGTACTCATTTATAGCATTTACCCACAAACATACAATATACACACAGCACACTAGGTGCCGTGCTGGGCAATAAGATAAAATCATAAAAAGTAGTTATAGAACAATAATAAAGGAATGTGCTTGAGGGCATAGTCCTATATTAAATTCCGTCTTATTTTCATAATCATCCATTTGACCCCTAGAAAATTGACATATCTAGTAAAAAAAAATCGTGTTTCTGTGTGTGTGTGTGTGTGTGTGTGTGTGTGTGTGTGTGTGTTCATGCTTCATTTAGAATGTGAATGAACTTGGTGAATGGCAGTTTTTGTACACATGAGGGTAAAATTGCTTCAGGTTGCGGAGTGAGCAGAAAGCACAGAAATGCAGAGCCCTCTTGACTTTCAATACATGGAGTCAAATGCCTGAGAACAACGTTATTTCCTACTTCCGCCACTAGATGGTCACATAGAGTAACCTATTTCTAGACCGTTATCTAGACTGGATAACAACTTTGTAAAGAGAAGGCTAGAGCAGTACTGCCTACCTAGTGGGCCAGACGTGTGTATCTGTTAGAAGAGCTGGTGTGGTAGGGCACATCACTAAGTAGCACCCACCCACTTGAAGAAAAGCAGTAGGAGAGACTACAGTGGGAAGGGGAGTATCCACCTCAGGACAGTGGGAAACTGGGAAAGGGGCGGGGCCTGTGGATCCTGCCCATGAAGAGGTGTGGCTGATCTCCGCTTGTCTGCATACTGCAACGGAAACCAAACCATCTGAAGGCTGCTTCATAAAAAACGCTACTTCGTTCTTTCTGTGGGAGACGTAAACAAAACTACCTATTATATCAATGGGTTAAGTAGAACAGCAACCCATTAAAATTTTAAAAGCAGCCACTTGGCAGAAACGTAAAAATTCCGCCAGAGTCAGCACTTCTTTTGACGTCAAGGTCGCACTCAGTGCTCAAAGCTGCATTCTGCCTGAACAGCTGTGTCGCTTTTAAATTAGCCAGTGTGAGGTGGAGATCTGACCACTCGGAATGAGGCATAGGAATTCTTTGTTAGGATTAAAAGTCCTGTGAGACCCTGGCTGGGTGTGCTTGCTGCTTAAGTAAGCACCCATCTGCAGAGGTAAAACTGTTTACCTTGCAGAAAACAATCTGGTTCATGTGAACATTTTATTGAGACTCCAGTCCTGTTTCTTACAACTAGTAGCCTCTACTCATATTCGAACACTAATGAATAGAGGTGCATTTAATGTTTGAAAACACTCACATGATTATTTTAAGCAAGGTGAACAATTCTTTGACACTTTGTTTACAATGTCTATTTATTGGGGAAGCTTCCTGGACTCCTTCACTAATTGTTAATTAGCTAATTTTAACCCACTAACACTGAGGCCGTGGGTTACTTAAGAGTGTGTCAGGTATGGTGCTGAGCAGCCTCTTGTACAGTTTCATTTCAACCTCTCAACATTATGATGTGTGTAGAAAGTACTCTTACCACTGCTGTTAAACTGAGCCAACGTTCAAACGCCACAGCTTGCTTCCAAAGCCCGAGCTCAGGAATCACCAGCATTTTCCTGCAAGTGACGTAGGCTGTTCAAAAAGGAGGTGTAACCTGCTCTGCGGACTGCACATACTTCATCTCTGTATCAGGTCATTTTGTAGGCTCAGTATTTCCCAAGCCATTGGAATGACCCCTTTCCATTTAAACAATGAAGGCAGACAGTTTTCCAAAAACACCAATATGACAGCTGTTTTATGGCTTACCTCATTTACTCAAAAAAGTTCTAATGGATGATCTCTTCTTTCATATCTACTCCCTGTCCTTTCTCAAAGTCCATTTTCAACTATGTCTTCTGAAACACAAATCTTTCTAGATACTACACAAGATCCAGTTCCAAAATTAAAATCTAAAAAAGCATATCATAAAAGTTAGAACTCTTTAAAATGTGTTTAAGGTATCATGCCAAAAAAGGAAAAGCTACTTCAGGAGCTGAAGAGATGGCTCCTAGTGAAGAATCCCTGTTGCAAAGGCCTCAGGTTGTTTGGTTCCCAGCACCCACGCTGTGGCTCACAACTATCTGTAACTCCTGCTCCAGATGTACCTCTGAGAGCACCTGGTATACAATGGTACTTATGCATATATGTAGGCAAAAACTCACCCAAATAAAACACTTTATTAAAGAAACACTATTTCATTAAGTGCCTTAAACAGATATATTGTTCACTACCAAGAAGAAACAGCCACTCTATGCCGGTAGTGATTTGTAATAATACAGCACCATTATTGAGTCCCCAGGAGGCACTCAGCCAAGCAGTATCCATGCTTTGCTCTATAGCTCTCCTCACAGTTCCAACATCTGCTGCTGTCTCTGGTCTTGTTCATGCCACCCCTCACTAGGATTGCCTGTGATTTTGTCCATTAAATATGGTAATTTCTTAAATGAATGGGGATAAGTAATTGTTGATGCAGCTGGTAAAGCATGGGGTGTGGATGTCCTAGACACCCTGTGGTGGCCTGGAAGACACTCCATGATCTCATCCCACTATTTAGGTCTTCTGATACCAGCTCTCGTTGGTCTCTGACTCCTTTGACTTCCAGCTTAGCTCTCTGTCTTTCTATAGCTCCCCTTGGACAGACTCCCCAGTTTTTGACTATTTACCTTGACCCAGACTTGACAGTCTTTTAGCTCTTCCTCCTCTGGCTAATACCTGTAACTGTAGCTGAGGAAAACAGCCGCCTTAGAACCCACTCTGGGCTTAATTCCTGCTTGCCAGAGGACACTGACTCAAGGTGGGCAACATGCTGAATGTGTGAGCAGTCTGCGGTCACAGGATCTTGCTTGAATGAAAAACCCAGATCATCTGGCTGCTGACCCAGGGCCTTTTCTAGATTGTTTTCATAGAAAGACTTGCCCAAAGCAAGCTGGCCGTGATCAAAGGGTAAGCTTGAGGTCTTTTTAAATCCATGAAAATAAATCTACTTATGAAGGATTTCTGGAATACTGCTAGGGTGGCCTTCTCGGTGCAATGAATCCAGTTTCTAACTATATTCTAGCATGCTAGATTCATAATTTGGCACCAAGGGAGCAAAATCTCAGATATCCCAAATGAACAATTAAAAATATTTAGGAAGCCGTAAGGTGTAGCTCAGTGGTAGGGCCCTAGCCTAGCATGTGCCTAACATCACAAAAAGAAGTAGAAAACATAAGAGACTCAGAGAAGTGCCTTATTATATTTCCATTCAGCACTTTATAATTTACAAAATTCTCAAAACAGCCAGGTTGTACAGCAGATGGTAGCAACGCTATTTTAAGTGACTTTCTATTATAATGTTATAATTCAACTAGAGAGTGCAATCAGCCTGAGGGACCAGGCCTTTTTCTAAGAATGAAGAACAGAAGTGTGTGTGTGTGTGTGTGTGTGTGTGTGTGTGTGTGTGTGTGTGTGTGTGTAATTAATCAACTAGAGCCTAGAGCCTATAAGTTACCCAGGATCATAAAAGGAGAATGAGGAGATAAGACAAGAAGCCTGTGGGATGTGTTAAAGGAAGACATTGATACATAGGCTAGGAAGTAAAACACAGGAACAAAATGTCTAGTGCTTAAAGCACTAATTTATCAGGTGTCTGTACAAGAAGTTTAAGGTGAAATTCATTTTGGTGACCAGGGTAGGGACTTGGGATAGACAAGAAAATAATTTCCTCAGTCCTAGTCACATTGAGTCCCCAGACTCAAAAGAAGAAAGACAAAGAAAAAAAAAAATGAAGGCCAAGGAAGGAGCTGTATAATTGTTTGGTCCAAGAGCACAAAGCAAGGCTAGATGACGTCAGAGCAAGGCTGGTTCCAGAACTACTCAAGCTGTCAAGCCTCTCCTGCTCACTGCCAAGGAAAGATTTGTCTTTCCTTTTCCATGAACAACACGCGCCCTCTAGGTCAGGGTAGCAGCCCTTTCCTAACAGGAACAGGGCTTCCACCCCTCAGCCCTTCAGCTAGCCAGCGTGACTCTCCCAGGAGTCTGTCTCACATGCTGATTCCCATGCTCAGGCCATGGAAACTCGAATTGAGTGTAAAATGGTTCCTGTGGTAAGTTTGACTGACTTTCAGACCAACTAACCCAAGTTGGTCTGGATAAACGTCAATAGTGTAATCTCATGTTTATTGTTTTGTTGTCATTCATTTTCCAAGGTTTCTACCACAGGCCTACTCATTAGGCAGATACCCAACGGTACAGAATCTTTCTATATCACCCCTACACCAGAATTCAAAACAGACAACCTTTAACTGTACCATCTGCCCCCAACCATCTCTATACCAAATTTTTCTATTCAAGCCCCTGAATTTTTTCCACCACAGTCCTCACCACCTACAGCAAAACAATGGCACCACTATGTCCCTTTGTTGGACAGTGCCCTGACAAGAAAAATATTTAAGGAGCTTAACATTTTATAAAATGCTGTTCAAAAGACATTTACATACATGGCACATCATCAGTTGTTTTCTTTTCTCATTGGGTCATATTATTTTGCATACCTCTGGATTTTGATGGGGGTGGCTTTTCCATCCTAAGAATCTTTATACAATAAAAAAAAATAAATGTGCATTTTTTGGTAGAGAGAACACATATACATGTGTGCATATATACAATATATAGACATATAGATATCATCTATCTATCTGGAAGATGGGCTCAAGTGGGTATAATTTAATGGACAGTTGTGGATGGCAGCTGCCAACTGCTGGAAATGATCCAGGAAGAAGGCAAAAGTCTGAGTGAGAGATGTGATGGCCAGCCCAGGATTCTCTGTATGTCTTGTGCATCTTGTGTGGTAGTGAGTTTAGTTTTGCAGCCTTACTAGAGGAGTGTAACAGAGAGGTAGAGTATGAGCAATGCCTTGGGAAGCAGCAGTGAGGCTCACTGTGTTGCATACTTTAGTACTTGGTCTTTGGCAATATGGGGAATTGAAAAAAAAACTGAGAGAGGTGGGAGACATACCATCAGAGTTAAAGGGGTTAAAGACAATATTCAGAGGTGTTGGGTACTGGTCCTGAGGGGAGGCTGCAGGGGGCATGTTAAGTAGGGGGTCAGTGTAGGACAAGTTCAAGAACTATAGAGGCCCTGAAGAAATGGGCTTCGGAGGTCATCCATACCCCTTGCAGGGACCTTGCCAAGGATAGGAGCTACAATGCGATAAGCTTTTGGAATAAAGATGATTAGCAGGGTGTGGATCCTGATTGGTTTGTCGGTGGCTTATTTCCATATTGTTTTCTCTTTCTGACTCCATAGTGTGGACCTTTGAATCTCCTGTAGTTTCTCATTCCTCTCATAGTGGTGCAAGGAGACACAATTTAACACTAAGATCAAGTTCTGTATCCTCCATTTTTTGTGTGACCTTGAGGGGGCTAACTGCCTGGAGCGTTTATTCCCTTAGCTATTAATAACATGAGGTAATAACACTATCTAGGTACCCCACAGAACTGGATTGAAAACTGAGTCCATTAGTACTCACAAAGCACATTTAATACCAACTGGCCAATAGTGATGAAACAATTGGAGCTAGATATTATAATCCATGTAGCTATATTTTAACATATATCAACAATGTTTTAAAACAATTGCTAGGATGTTTTATGAGCAAATGCACAAAATGTGAGTGCTTCAATACTTTACCAAAACATCTATGAAAAACTAAATTCCCAGTAACATATCAGATAGCTGTGCTGCTCTGTGTACAGCACAGCACCCAACCTGCCTCTATCCACTCAATAATCTCTGTATGCCTACTGATCCTGAGTGCCAGACAGGTGCCTGGTGATTTTTAAAGAACATCTCATCAGTCTCCCACCTACTCTTAAGCTAGGTTTATCAGTATAGTCTCATCAATTGATATATCCAATATTAAAACATCAGTTTACTGGGCCTATGCAATGTCAGAGCAAGGTTTACTGACCCAAGTTCTTACTCAAACTACCTTTGCCTTGTTCATGTTTCTCTCCTGTACTATTTCTGTGCCATATTTCTTTCTCCATTAAGGAAAAAGTAAACAGATTGTGATATGTAACTGGAAGTCCAAAGTAGCACAGTCTCGAGGCATAGATGCCCAATAGAAAATAATTTTGAGCCCTATAGTCTGGCTCTGAAATAATGTCATCAGGGCAGGATGCCTCTCTTTGTATCACAGGCTGAGTTCAGTGATAACCTACTCTGGGACAGTTTTAGAGGTACTGGCCATCTTTGCCTCAAATCCTTGAGCTTTCACAAACCTATGAAGGGAAAAGTATACTTAGGCATCTTAACAGTCCAGAACTAGTGGAAGGGTGGGAGTGCTACGTCAAGTCAAACAAGGACTCCATTTCTCCCATGCTTCTGACAGGGACAGTTTTCCTTCAGATCATGTTATGTAAATTCTTTGCATCCTTGAGGTCCAAACCAAATACCTTCTCATTGGTGAAGCATTCCCAGATCTCCCTACAAGTAACTTTGCTGTGTATTCATTCATCTACGGCTATGTTTTCCAGTCAGTTGTGCAGCCTGGTATAGTCGCACAATATAACATACTAGCTAACCGTGTGCCCGTGTCATCCCCAAAAGACCAAGAGCTGCACTGCTTACCTTTTGCTGACTCGAGAAGTTAACGAACAGCTGTCTTATTCCCACGTGGAAATACTAACGTTTGCCATCAGAGCGGCTTTTAAAAGATACTATGGGCAGGAGATGAGAGCAGTTCCTGGAAATGTACAAAGTTCCTCTTGCCCCTGGACTAGATCTGACACTTCTCTGCAGATAGTGGCCTCTCAGTCACAGCACATTGAGTTATAGAATGAGATGGGCAGAGATTGAAGCCATTTCTGCTTCCTTACTCCTTACCAGCTGTTGTGATGTTCGCCAAGTCAAATCCCTTGCCTTCAAAGTGCTTTCTGCAAAATGAGGCCTCCCTGGGTAGTTAATGAGAATTAAACAAAGACAGTAAGAACTTACAGGGGTACCTAGGAAAGAGTAAATGCCCAGTGTTAGTTATCAACTGTTCTAAAATTTGGCCCAGAAACTGGGATAACTAGCGCTGAGTGCTGGGTGCATTGGAACCACTGCATCCTGCCATCTCAAGGGTTTTCTCCGTGTTAAGAATAAGTACTCCATCACAATTAGGCATTCCCTACAGTTAACATCTTCTATTAACTGACAACTTGCGGCACTGTCTCAACATCTGGTGGATCACTGGTTTGCGTGTCTAACTGAAGTTGCATTGTGGGAAGCTGATTTAGTTGTTTTGTTGGCTCCTCTAAAACTCAGTTTCTCGTCAGGTGCATGTAACAAGAACTTTCACACAATACCCTTTCAAAGAGCACTTTGAAATACGAACTTTTTAATATTAGTTTTGGGGTAGATTTTTCTACAGCATATGAAAAAGCCCTCATTTCTAATTGTCTTGGAATTATTCTGTTTCTAGGAAATGTTTTAAAAAGTCCATGAAATTTCTCCTTCACACCTGACAGTCTCTAGAAGGAAGCCACTGTTGACTCACGGAAGGGAGGTGGGTGAGCACAAGCAGTGTTGTCATGTATGATGCAGCTCAATGACACAGTACGAAAGCCATGTGACCTAGGTAGAAATCCTGAGTACAATGGGCTGACATGGGGCACAGAGAAACGGGGTTCCTAGTGAACATTCAGGGTATTCACATGTTCCGAGCTCCTCAATCTTGGCAGCACTGACATTTGTGCTAAGGAACTTCCTGTTGAGAGGAAGCTGCCTTGAGCATCTGATGAGATAACACCCATACCTCAGACTCACATGTTGGTAGCATCCCTTCCCCATTTCGACAACAAAGACTCCCAACATTCCCTGTTGCCTCCTGGAGGCCAGGTGCTTGGTTTGAGAGCTGCTGTCCTAATGTTAGAAAATTAATATAAAATATTAATGGAACATCTTAAACAATTAAAGTTTGTACCACTTTGAAATGGTCTTATTGGTTCATTCTAGGCTGATTCTAAAATAGGAAAATTCATACTAATTGCCTGAAAGCAAGGCATTCTGTGAAGGCATAAAGAATTCTTCCGTATGATGGCTAAGGTTTGAGATTTATTCAAAAGGTTCAACCATAAGATTAAATATGATGCTAGCTTACAAAGAATATTCTAACTTGGTTCAAAATAGTAGTAAATATGAGATGAATAAAGGAACAAGTGTATCTCAAAAGACAGAGGACTTAAGGGCTTTAATTATATGGCATACAGCAAAAGTAAATGAAGTGGGATGTGGTGGTATGCACTTATGACCTCAGAGCTTGGGAGGTGGAGGGTCACAAGTTCAAGATTATCCTTAGCTTCACAGCAAGTTCAAGGTCAGCTTAGGCTTTAAGATCCTGCCTCAAAGAACCAAAACCATGTAATACCCTGGTAAAAAACCTCTAATGCAGATGTCTAAGAATTATTACCCACAAACTATAAAATGTTTGGAGATGCTATGTCCTCCTGACTGAACTACGAACACCTACCTTCCTGACACTTTGTCATACTCCTGCCATTCTTCCTCTTGTCTCTGCACGTAGTTGTAAGGAAGCGTGTGAAGGATTAGACATATGTTTGGCAATGGTAAATGCTAAATTCACAGGACAACAGTGTGAATAATTTATGTACAGCTCTTGACAGGAATACCAGGATAAAGACAGTTCACATGTGAGCATAATTAACTTCCCTGTTCTTTCAACCCTGGTCAATCTGCTCTAACTGCACAAATTTTAATTCATAGGCTGTTTGTTACAAAGTTCTCAGAGCCATCGCTCTTCAGGTTGTGATTTACGTGTTTTGCACATGTATGTGGAACAATCTACTCTATTCAGATACAGGACAAGTGAAACCACAGCATCTTAAGAGATACTGGTGCATCTAAATACTAACTGGGTGTCCAGACAAATCACTTAGATCTCAGGACTCACTGTAAAATGGATATAAACTTGCCCTTCCTTGCCTTATAGTGGTACCCTGAGGAAACTAGTCAGTGTTCTACCCACGCTGTAGTAAACTGTCCCAGTGTCCATGAAATAGTCAAGTCACCCAAGATGCACATGGGCGCATCTTACACAAAGCTGGAGATATTCGTCCCCCTGCTAAAACATGAATGTATTCTTCTTTCATTGGTTAAAAAGAAAGGAAGCAGGACCTCATTCTAATAAAGGTTAATAAAAGGAGCTGGGGATGTGGCTCAGTTGGAGAACGCTTGTCTAGCATGTATGACACCCTGGGTTCAGTCTCCAGCAACCCCAAATTAGGTGTGGTGGCACACACATGTAATCTCAGCAGAGGCAGAAGGATCAGAAGTGCTTGGTCATATTCAACAAGTTCAGTAACAGCCTGGATATATGAAATCTTGTCTCAAAAATCAAACAAAACCAGTAATAAAAGTTAAAAAAGACTGGTGAGATGGCCCAGTGGATAAGAGACCTGCTGACAAGCCCAAGGACCTGATTTCAATGCCTGGAAACTTTGTAGTGGTAGGACAGCCAGAAGGTTGCCCTCTGACCTCCACAAGTGCACTGTAGTAGGCCCCACTCCAAATAAATAATGCAAATTAAAACAGAGTATGGGCACAAAGACCAACGGAATGGGACTTTGACTAGAGCCACCACAAAGGCAAATGAAACTGATCCTCAACAGAGCATTATTTTTGGTACATTTAACTATTCACAGTCTGCCTTTGCCATCCATGGTTTATGCTCATACCTCCCCCAGCACTCAGGGCCTGGTGCTGTGGGCTCAGTCTCTTGTACTTCCTCTTCTCCAGGCAGGACACAAAGCTGCTGAGTGTTAGATGGAAGAAACCTCAGCAACTGTTCACTGACCCAGCTTTTAGTCTCTGAGCAGCCTGTTTCCAACCATGTAGCTCAAAGCTTTGGTACCCTCTTAAAAAAATAAAAAATGCCGTGAAAAAAAAAAAAAGTCTGAATGTTCTTACAAACCGTCAATCTAAAAAGAAAAATCTAACAAAACAAAATGTCATGCATCAAAAAGTGAGAGGGTTGTTTTCGTTTTTCAGATTAAGGGCAAGGGTGGTGGGCAGAAAACGTCACAAATGCTTGTTAATGGGAAGGCCGCCTTACCTTAGGGCTAGCATTCCAGCAGGCTTCTTAGGTAGAGACCATGTCCTGTGTCCTATTTCTTTCGCATTTTTAATCCCTAAACTGACTGATGGCAACTCAGTCACGGTAGGTGTTTGGCTGATGACTGTTGAGTTAAAGTCACTTTGGATCGCTCAGGCAGACTGAAGAGAGTATTGGCCTGTGTCCACAGTCCCTGAGTGTATCCTTGGCAACAGACTCCCTGTAAAACCACTCAGTGGATACCTGTGAACCAGCTTCATCTCCGCAGCTCTCAGACCTAAAGTCTCCACAGTAATGTATGACTTTAGATTTGGATTACTGTGCAATTCTCATTCTCCAGCTCCTGAGATAGGACGTCTGCATAGCCCAGGATGGCTTATTATGTAGTCCAGGCTGGCCTCAGACTTAACAGCAATTCCCTTACCTCAGTCCCCCAAGCTTTGGGATTACAGGTGTGTGCCATCATGCTGGGCCTTGGAAGATCTTCACACTGGCAAACTGGAATGCATCTACTATTTCTATGATTACTTCTTAAAGTCAGACAACTGAGAAAAGACACAAAGGTAAAAGTCCATCTCCACCAAAAGTTTCTTTTTACAAAGTCCTGCAAAGACTTCCAGCCACCCATCTTTGGAGATCACCTTTTAACAGTTAGAATTTTATTACTGTTATTTAATGTAAAGGAGAATTTACATGTTTCCAAGAAATTAGTATTTTTTTAAATCAATTAAGCAAACCACTTCACCAGTTAATCTTTTATTCTTATTGTGCACATTAATATTTTACAGAAACAAAAAGATCAAGTATTCACCTGCAATTACATGCCTTCTGATTCTGTCCAGTATAGAGACCTAAGTTTTTACACAAATGTAACCAGCACACAATAATTTCTGGTGTAAACTAACATCTTTTCTGATTCTGAAACATGTTTACACATAATCTTAACACATGCCATTTAACTCTCTGTAAGCTTACAATGGCATCAACAATACACCAAAATGTATTCATTTCTTAGTCAGCTGGCTCTTTAAAACATATTTTTAGAAGTGGCTTTATTGATTTGCTTGTTCATTCTGAGTATTCTCCTGGGCATGTGCTACTCAAAGTGATATAAAAAGTATCTGCTATAAAGGTCTGGTTAATCTGCTAAGTAATTCTTCAAAATGATCACAAACACAGGATGCCACTGTGGGGACTCATGCCAACTAGTAGGAACTCAGTCAACATCGCTTTAATCTCTATTTTAATGCACATTAATTTGAGGATCAAAGGAATTATGTTTACTTCTTTTTCCTCATTTGCTACCTATCACTTAATACTCTGCACAAGAGGAGTAAAAAACCTACAGAATTTTCACCCACTTAAAAAAAATAATAATAAATAAGCCAGGTGGTGGTGGTCTTTAATCCCACTACTCAGAAGGCAGAAGCAGACAGATCTCTGAGTTCAAGGCCAGCCTGGTCTACAGAGCGAGTTCCAGGACAAAGAGGGCTACAGAGAAAAGTCCTGTCTCACAAAAAAACTAAACCAAAACAAAACCAAACAAAAACCCAATAACAAATGCAATAGAAGTAATTTTTTTTATTCCACCTTCTCATCTTGTTTTGGTTTGGTTTTCATTTTAATTTTAGTTGCTCTACCTCGTCAGTGTTCACTACCAGAACATTCCTCGGCACCATTACTGGGGTAAAAATTGCAGTCATTTCTTTTATGCTTAACAGTTTTGTTAACAAATAAACTTCATTATTAGATGAAAAATGGAGCTGGTATCTATTGCGTACTGATCCAGTCTTCCTTGGAGAAGCTTCTAAGAATGTCTTTCCAGGCAACTGATTAGTTCTAATGTCTTGAACTCAGCACCACAGAACATCTAGATAGGCTGCCCAGTATCATGTCTTAAGGACTTGAAAGGCAAAGCCCTATAGTTTCTCCTCTATAACTGAAGGCATCCTTCCCTGCTTACTTTTTTGGATAATTTACCACAGTTCTCTCAAATTACACAAAGCATAAGCTTCGCATCACAAATGATATCGTAATAAATACCACTTATATACAAATGTCATATGCTGGCAATAATTCTGTTATATATTATTTCTATGTTATTGATGGTAAGTGGAAGCTAAAAGTGATCACCTTGGGAGCAGACAACTAATAATAAATGTTGGGAGGTCTCCTCCCTGTGTTTATAGCATTTCCTCTAAGCTGAGATAGCTCTCATGGGATTATACTCACATTTTAAATTTAGCTCCTCCATTAAACCTTCTAGTTAAGTATCTTTCTTAAATTACTCTAATATAGCTACATAACATTCTAAAGATGCTCATATAAATAGCAATGGTTTTTAGAATTCTATCACTGTTAGATTCTAGAAATGAGATTTCAAAAAACTATGCATTTATCTTGGAACTTGTGAAATTATCTTGTTTGTAGTATATTTATGTGATAATATAGGTTTAGGAAGTTATAAAGCCATGGAAATAGAATATATTTGCACTGGTTTCTTTCTGCGTCTTGGCATTTTTATTCCAGTGGCAATTTTTTTCCAAGCATATACAGGTAAAAATAGCAACAAGGCCTCTCATTTCTGTTTGAGAAATGTTTTCGTAATATAAATTTGAGTTAAGTTTTAAGTAGTTGCTTATCATATTATGAAAAGCCTACAAAATCAGTAGCAAACATAATTTAATCAGATGTGAGTTTCTAGTTAGTGCAGTTAATATTAAGGGTTCTTATTCTGTGTTCTGTTCATGCAGATATACGGCTACTCTACTGGACACAAGCCTTCTAACCCCGAGTCACTGTAAGCAGTTGTTTCTGTTTGTTATTATCTATTTTGCCAGCATTTTACTTTGCAGCTCTCACCAACCCAGAGTGAGAGGCTTTGTTCGACTTTTAGAATGGAGCCCTAACTGAGTCAAAACATAATTGGGGAAAAGCAGCATTATGACTTTATTTCTTAAACACCTGAAAACTACCAACAAGCCCATTCTAACTTGATAGAAAATTAGATAATGCCCCTTATATTTTTAAATGCTTTCCATTGGTTTGTCTCACTTCCACCTTATTGTTTTGTGATGATTTAAAGCAATATATTCACTTCCTTATTTAAAAAAATGCTTTGGCCTAGTCTAATCATTATTTCCACTACATTCAGCTCTGTCTCTTGTAACCTGTATTTATCTTTTACACCTATGCCTCTTTTTTATGTCTCTTGAGTAGACTGTGGTTCTGACAGACTTTACAGAGTGGGTTTGAATCTCTCACTGCCATCTTACCTAGCTTAGAATTGTTATTCTCTTAGCTGTTATTTTAGGTCATTTCTGCTAGATTTAAACCTTAAGATCTACCCAAGTTTATCACTTTACTATATTAAGAAACCAACAGTAAGACCAATTGATGGCTTTCTGCTCTTAGCATGCCGCCCTTCATTTAAATGTCTTGCCTTGCTTCCTCCACTGAAGAGCAGTAAGAGTCTATTCAGACCACATTTTACTAACACACTATGCCGCGTCTCACAGTACAGAGGGCTTTCACTGCTGGGGTATGGCAGGCAGGTGGCTCTGGAGGGGAAACGTCCCATTCTTGGTAACAGTCATGTCCTCTGTCAGTTCTTGATGCTTATTTAAGCAGTACAGCCAACCAGGTGGCATGCTTCACCCTGAGCAGCCTGGATGAGGACATCTATCTGTAAGTTTAAAGCCATCTATAACCCCACATTAAGAAGCACCACTGTTCCTCCTGGGGAATTAATTCCTTTCTGGAAACTTTTAAACATTTATCCTAGAATACCCTTTTCTGGAGTTAATTTATTAATTTATGTTAGCCTGAGTTGGGGGTTCTTTTAAGTGTTGTCAGCTCTATAGAAATTATCTGAATAAACACTGTCCCTTTGGTTTTCTTTATACTGTTCTTTTTTGGGGGTGGGGGGAGGTTGTTTTGTTTTGGAATGAGTCTGGCCTGGACTTTATAGCAATCCTGTCTCAGCCTCCTGAATGACAGGATTACATGAGTGTGCCACCAGGCACAGACTGCAATGTATCCCTTAACTATGAGCTTCTCCGGTTACTAATTTTGTAAAGTAGAAGGCTAGGGTAGTCAAGCAGGTGAATTCACATGTATCAATCCCAAGACACAGGATCATGCTAAGCTTCTGACAGACGCTTGTATCTTATCACAGGGCCCTTGTAATAGCTGTTACTTCTACCACTGGCTCCAAGTGTTCATGCTATATATAAAAATGCAGTTTATGACTTAAGTGTTCTATATGCATCTGGGATGGCAGCCACAGTAGTAGCTGCATCAGTAGCTAAAATTGTCGTTGGGCATTAATGTTGTGTAGACAATGATAAAATCTAGACGCAGGAGCGAGTGCAAAACGACCTTAAGGTAAGCAAAAGTGTTAACACAGGACCCAGAAGTAAAATAAAGTGAATGACATTCAAAGACCCTGGATTCCTGGAGCCAATTCTGAAACAACAGAGCTAAGTCACCAACAAATCAGTTGCTGACAGGTTAGCGGAGCTATCCAAGGACTGGTGTCTCAGTGTTGAAAACCTGTGGACAGCGCTTAGTAGAGAGATGGCGTCTGTCTCTCAAATGACAGTATTTTGAGGCCAGGATGAAGGCGTTTGCAGTCTGTTTGTTTTTGTGTTGAAGGTGCTCTGGGCTTTACAAGTTCTTGCTGCCCTTGAGGTGTCTAGCATGGCGGTAAGTGCACTACTGACTCTGGGAGAATCTGCTCACTAACCCTCAGCTTCAAAGATAATGTCTTCCGGATTTGGTGGAGGAGGGCAGAACTCTTCACTGGGAAAGAGCTCCTGGAACAGTGCCTCTGCCTGCTTGACGGCATGCTCGTTCCCCAGCCCAGAGTCAGGCCCAGAGCAGATGTACACATTGGAAGGTAGGCCACAGTATGCGCTTCGGCTCACTCCTGAGGAATCTCTCATGTTAAAATAGAGAGCCCACAAGAGTCTTGGTTTTCTGAGTTCTTCTCCGTCGGCTTCTGCTTCTGCAAAGGGAACGAACAACTGCTTCACCACCGGTTCCAAGTCTTCTCTGGCTGTTTTTGAGGAGAAACAGGTCAGGTGGACCAGATAGCTGTCCTTCATGCAAGTCATGGTCGATGAACATAATTCCATGACCCGAATGGAACCGGTTCCTGGCTCTAGAGGAGGCACTATCAGAATGGAAATCTGCTGGTCTGAATCCGTCTTCAGGATGGACTGATCTGTGATGAGCACAGCCCTTGAGATCTGCTTATATTGCACGTCTGAACATGTTTCCTTAGAGAGGTAACTATCCTCCACAATAAAATAGCTGGCACTTATTCTCTGACCAAGGTGGTCTATGATCCCCTTACATCTTCCAGAGCCTTTGTCAACTACAAGGCATTGCACTTGATGGCGAAGACAATAGACTCCACCAAAAACCGCACACATCCTGCAGAAACACTGGGGAATTTCTCCTTGGCCATATAAAGGAAATATAAAGGGGGTGTTGCCAAACCGCCCAAGACACTGAAGGAAGTTTTTCGTTGCTTTAAGGCCATCTAATGTAGTACAGGATGATTCTGATGTCATTGCAATTGAGTGTAGTATAAAATGTTGAAGGTTGGGTGTTAATTTTTTGGTTTTTAAGTACTCAGAAAAGGAACGCTGTGTGAAATCTTGGTATTCGCCAGAATGTTGCTCATAGTCTAAACAGAAGGTAAGAAATTTCATTAGCATTCTCTTTTCAACCATAGTGAGCTCTTTACTATTAAAGACATCTGCTCTGGAGCAAGGCACCTGCTCTACCTTCCCTTCCCGAAATGCCAGGATCCTAGTGACATTCTTAAATTCTGCATAACGACTAACATTGGATTTGATTAGCAGATCAGTCAGTGATCCTTGAGAGTACAGCAGCTTCGACACCAAGTCAATATTAAATCTCCGGCTCTCCTTCACCATTTGAAGGTAAGTGATCCTACTTCTCTTTGGTTGCTCAGTGTTGTCTTCCACAACAAGTGCGTGGTCATCTTTGTCTCCATCTGAAGCTGCGTGGGCACCGGGTTCATCTCCACAGCACTGCCCTTTCTCCAGTGATTCCTCTGCATCAGCCTGGGGTAGCAAAAGCTCTTCATCACTTCTCTCTGTGTGTCTAGAAGGCGCTTCATAGCTTGTAAAGTACGTTGAGTGCCCTTCTTTGGGCAAGCCTGCAGAATCCAGAGAGTCGGCCAGGGTACCAGATGCCCCTGGGGAGGGACTTTTCTGCAGAGCGTCGGTCTCTCGTATGCTGTCCTCCAACTCCTGGCTGGCGTAACAGAAGACTTCTATATGCTGAATAGTCTCATCCTTCTTGCGAAGAGCAATGGCTTCTTCTGTTTCATCGATCAGGTCTTGCCACGCTGCGGCCATGCCTTCCTCACCATCACGGTTCTGTTGATAGTCCTTCAGCCAGGAGAGTAAGCCTGTAAAGCTAAAACTCGCCCAGTTCCCTCCGTAGTAACTTCTTGAGTCAACATGCAGGACTCGCTGTCCGCTTCTTGAACATGCAGCTGCCAAGATGGACTCAGGCAAGCCTGTCCCTATTATAACCACATCAAACTCCGTGGGAAGCTTGTCTGCCATGCTAGGCGCTGAAGCTTCAGGTCACAGCTGAGGAAAGAACTCCGTAAGGATCTAGGTTGAAGGCTCCTCTGTGGTACTTAGGCTATAATAAAAATCTCTACTTGTAATGTTCTTTCAGAAACACTGAGTTGGTTAAGTTCTAAGCTGTTTAACTGTTACAATTTTTAAACATTAAAAAAATAGAAAGTCAGTAGCATGGAAAACATGACAAAGTGCATGGAATCATGTCTGAGAATGCTCAAATGGATGTGTCCTTTCCATTCCTGCATTTCACTTTAGCGGTAAACGTTACCATGCATCACATACGCATTTGTGACTGGAACTCTTCTCTGAAAGAAGAAAATTCAAGAAAAGAACACAATTGTAAATAATATAAAAGCAATTTCATGCAACAGCAAATCCAATCCACTGGAGCCTGGCTTGTTAACGTGGATACAAACCTCTACCCAAAGCAACTCACTAAATGCTTTCCGACAGTTCTTCTAAGTTCTTGAAAATGAACCAAAGGCATTTTATATACCCTCCCTCGAAGTCAGGCAATACTGGTGTGAGGCACAGATACAATATCCCCCCAAAATAAAAAATAATTAATATTATACAATTATTTTATTTTTAATAAAATATTTGGGCAATACCATGAGCTTAGACTAAAAGATATATGTGGCTTTACTGTGTTTATGGAAACATGCTATGTGTTGTGATCATAACAACATAGTGCGGAAGATGCTACGGCCAGAAAAGTCTGTAACACCAGAACAGCAGCATAGACGATTTTTACGTCCTTACCTACCCTAAAGATCCTGCAGTAGATACCCAAGACACTCAGCTATTACAAAGAATTAATTCAATAACTAGTATATAAAAGAGCAGGTAGGCATGAGGGAACATAGTTGAATTAACATTTCCTATATCAAAGTACATGTGTAAGTTAAAAGAGAAAGTTCCTGGTTTCTTGTATTAAGATATTTTAACATAAGTAATATCTATTCATAACATCTAAATACGGAAATGTTTGCATTTTGTCAGACTGTCTCTGAAACCGTGAATATCTTTCTAAGTATGTTATTTTCATTTCTAAAGAAGTAATGAAAACAGATTCTTCTGTTCCCTTCCACCGCAATGCTGGTTATACATTCCTCGTGATGCTAGCTGTCCCCCTTGGACATACTCACCTCGAGATCTGCAGGCTAACACACTTACACACCCCACCGCCAGCCTTTTGATGGCTCATCGCGCACAGCAGCAGTGCGTGTTCTTTGGTTACTCTACTTTTCACTACTGTTAAATCTGCTGACATGTAGATGCAGGTGCAAGTGAGAGAATGGTTATTATGAAATTCGCAAAAATCTACCATTCCACTGGAATTTAGATGAGTTTTACTAGGTCACTGGCCTGACGTGTCAGTTTAACTGCAACAGTGATCCTAACAAGCCCAGCTGGTAGAAACCTCTGACCAAGATTATCAGGGATTGTACTTATTTTTAGCCCTTGCTGTGATGCCAGGACCAGAGCCTAGAATGAAGCAATTGCCTGGTGCATATATATACAGGAATATGTGAATTACTTACTTGTGCTTCTAGCAGAGTATAAAGAGGGACACAGAACCTATGAAGACATCTAAAGTGTAAACATGCGTGTATTTCCATTAGGCATAGAGCAAGGCTGAAGGGGCAGCGAGGAGGGCACAGACAGGCTATAAGCACTAAACACAGGTACTTTCTAACCTATAGATGTCAAAGGAGTCTCCAAAACCCCAAAGCAAATGGGATAGATGACCCTAAGCACAGAGAGCTCAAGAGTGGAAAACAAAGATGGGGAAACTGGCAGCCTGGGAGAGTGACTGACTCAGGAAAGCCCAGACGACGAGGTAGCCCGAGGGCCCACTCTTGTACTATCAGACGAAAGCTCTGGTGCAAGCAGCTAGCGACTTCCAGCATTTAAAGTTTTCCTCTCAGCTGTGCACAGTGGCTGTCATCCCAGCACTCAGGGAGGCAGATGCTGGCAGATTATGTGAGTTCAAGGCCAGCCTGGTCATCTTGGGGATGAAAAGGGGAGGGGAGGTGTCTTTCCTTTCTCCAACCTTCACCCTACTCAGGAAGCATATTCCAGGAAAAGACATTCTCCTTGCTAAGAATGGTGTAAGTTTTGCAGTGATCTCAATCTAGCAGTGACTAATTTCTAATCTCTAACCCCAGAAGATCTACCTCGGGTTTTAGGACGGGAATAATGAACGCCAAGATTCACAGCCCTAATAGATGCCCCGAGTAAAGGAGCCCTCAGGTAAAATACCACACTGGGGTGGATGTTTCTAGCAGTCTTTCAAAAAAAAAAAAATCTCTTTTGATGCTGAAGGACCCCACCAGGAGTGCTGAAGGGAAAGAAAGGGGAGAGAGGTATGGGAAGCCAGGGCTGGCAGAGCAAGAGGCGGAGGAGCAGGATGGGTGCTGCAGACCCTCATGAGAAAAACTCAACCTATGCTGCTTCTCTCACTCCCAGGTGGAGACACTAAACACTACAGCACAGAAAAGTCCTTCTCAGGAAAAAAAAAAAAAGGACTTGACGTCTGCAAACAAAAACACCTGTCGCCTACACCAGGCATTCTGCAAGCTCAGCCAGTGACACATCACCTTCTTTAAAGATTAATCCACCTAAAAAAAAAAAAAACCCTCCCAACAAACATTTTTAGTTAGAGAGGATAGTCACATAGTCAGCCCACATGACCTCTCACATCCTCACAGCCCCTCCTCAAGGTTCAATAGTTTTGAATAAAGGAAATCCTTAGATTAGTGCTTATTAGAGGGCAGAGAAAAGGAAAGTATCAAAATTATCCATCAATCAATGTAGAAAATAAAACCATAACTCCCAAATTTGTTTTCTTTAAAACTAAAAAAAGAATCATGACAAATATTACATAGATATTTTTCTCTAAGATGTGCCAAGAGAAAGGCAATAAGTAAACTATCAGTGTGTTTTAACGCTTGAAAAAAATGGACTTTAAGATTTAAGAAATATCCATCTCTATTTTAAATCTTTGTCCAAACAAAATTCTTAGGACACAGGCACGGGGACACACACACACACACACACACACACACACACACACACACAGTCTTTCCTAGCCTTAGAATACTGTTAGTCAACCTCCAACCTGTCAATTCTCAATATAAATCTTCAAGAAATCAACAAGTTCTTCTTTAACTGACTGTACTGGCTGCCCAGCTAAATATTTATTCACCACAAGTGAACTGGACTTCTCTGAGCCATTTGTAACCTCTGGTCTGATAGAACCTATGTAGAGGAAAAAACAATCATACAGTCTCCTTCCCTAGGAAGCATTCAACGGCTTATAATTGCTAATGAGTTAAAGGGGAATAAAATAAAATGTTATTTACGATTTTACATATCATTTTGAGAAACAAATACTAAATACATGAAATGAATATTTCCTTGTCCCCTCCTCCACTTTTCAGGAGTTGACTTTTTTCTTGCATCTCTTGACTCTGCAGGCCCTCATTTCTTCCCCCTGTGTAAAGGCCACTGTGAAATGCCCAGTTGAGCTACAGTAGCAAGTAAAAACAGAGATGAGAGGACACAAGGTGGCCAGCAGCAGGGAGACTTTGGGAACTGCTGCAGAGGCATGGAGAGCTGGGGTTGATGACTGGCGGGGAGGAGAGAAAAGATGACCCCCCGGGAGGAGGGAAAGCGGGACTTGGGGGATGAAGACCAGCAGGAAGGAAGGATTCCTGGGAGAAGGTAGGAGACAGGGTTGGGGATGAAGACCGAAGGAAGAGAGGTTCTCGGGGAAGAGAGCGGGAGTTGTGGGTGACGACCAGCCATCAAGGAGGATCCCGGGGAGGACGGAGGCCCAGAGCTGATGTACCCAGGGAAAGTTGAGAGGCGAGGAGGGCGCGTCCCGGGCGACTCACCGAAGAGGCTGCCGCTAAACCCGTCCCACGCGCAGCCCACGGCGTCCCACACCCAGCCGTTCCGCAGGCACGACGCGAGGGTGAAAGTGACTCCGAACAGGGACACCAGCAGGTCGCCCAGGCTGAGGTTGACCAGGAAGAGGTGGGTGGGCGTGCGCAGCCGCCGGAACTTGGAGTAGAGCAGCAGCACCAGCAGGTTGCCGCCGACGCCCAGCAGCGCGAGGCCGCCGAGCAGCAGCGCCAGGCGCTCGTACGCCGCGGGGCTGAAGAGAGGCGCGGGGCTCCGCGTGCCCGCCGGCGCTGCGGCCTCGGCGCCCGCCCCGTCCTCCCAGTAGCCCTGGCCGCCACTACGGTTCCCCGAGTACATGGCCCGACGCCGGCGCGCCGTGCGGCCGAGGGCTCGGTGATCACGGTGGCGGGCGGCGAGGCGAACGGGGTGGGACTCGCACTCAGCGGGCCGCTCAGGCCATTGTGCGGGAGAGCCGCGCGGGGCCCGCCCAGCCGGCGCGCACCCGAGGCCCCGCCCTCCAACAGTGAGGCCCCGCCTCACCGCACGTAGCTCCGCCCTCCCCTGTGAATCCCGTTCCCCACTAGGGAGCGCTTGCAGTCCCTCCCACTAGAGCTCGTGCAAAGCCACGCACCCGTGGCCTGCGGCCCCACCCACACGGCCTTCTTCTTGGCCCCGCCCTCCTAGAGCTCTTCGGCTGTCCCGCCTGCGGATCCTCCCTCCCGGAATCTCCTGGTGGCCCGCCCTCTGACTCACACCCTTGGCCCCGCCCCCAGAGGACCTCTGACTCCGCCCTCTGAGTTGTGGCTCTGCTCTGAAGTTCTGGCTGCTGGCCTTTTCTTCCCTCCCAACACTGGGGCGCATCCCTGCCCAGCTGAGGCCAGTCCCAGAGTCCAAGCAGCTCTTGCTCGGCCTCCTTCACCCTTTAGCAATGGTGGAAACGGGAAAAAGCCTTACAGAAAAAGGAAAGTTAATTCCTTTACGGAGATAAATTAGTCACAACGGGTCCTCACAGCCCATTACCCCTCAACGGGCTCAAAAGTATCATATCCATTCACCCGTTCAGCCATTCACCTTTGCATTCATCCATTCATAAATATTTATGAACGCCTGCGCTTAACTAAGTTGAGCGTGCTGAATGAAATGCTCCCTTTCCTGGGAAGCTATAATAACACCCACAGCCACCTCATACACTCAATAGAAAGAAAACAAAACACCGAAAAGCACGAACTATGTGGCGCCAGTGAAACAATCTTACAAACAGAAAAACGGAGGTTAAAAAACAAACAAACAAACAACAACAACAAAAAACAGCAGGCTGAGACTCCACTACCGTAAAGCTGGAAGATAGGTCCCAGGGCTTATGACAGTGTGCTGAAACGGTGAGAGGTGGGATGCCTGCCACTTTTAGAACTTTAGGATAAGGAAGGGAATAGCGTTGGTGTGGCACCTAAGTTACCCTGTCTCTGGATGCCAGGCCCTTCCCTTCTTGCTCTGCAGTAGGGGTATCCTGATACACAAACCCAGCCAAAGCGCTCCACTAGAGGTGACCTCTTGCGCAGTGCCCCCGAGGCTTCGATCTAAATCTAGCAGGTATAGAGAGGATATATTTAGAACAGCATGCATTTTCCACTGGACCTTTCCCCAGCAGCGATGAAAATATAGCACAAGTCAAATATAGATTGTGAACGTGACTTCTTTAGGCCCTCATTCTGTCTCTGCTGCAGTGTCCCCAACAACTGCACACAGGAGGAAGATGTTCTGAGCTGCACTTGAACCTGGCGGCCACTAATGACTGGTTTGTGAATGTTAAATTGATGTGCACCGACTTATGTTAGTTGTAGTGCATCTCTGAATCCCCCAAGAATTGGCTAGGTGGAGAGACAGCCTAGAGCAATGGACACTAGCCAAGAGGCAGTGTGCTTTTCCCTCAGAATCTTGATCTTATTTTAAAGGCTTCTAACCTGAACTCAGCATCTACGAGACCTTTGAAACTCATCTTCCCTGAAAAACGTTTTTACTTTGTATTGTAGACCTATATGACCATTTAACAAGTTTTTTTTGTACCCACTGTGTTTTCATCGCAGCACTCTTTCTACAGAAAGATTTCAGTGTTAGTTGAATCAAGGAAGGAAAGACTCCTGGTATTTTTTTCCTAAAGCATTCATTCTTTGACACGGACTCTTTTCCTCATAAAGCTCACTTTCTAGAGGTATTGGGAGAGAAGATGATAATAATTGGTTCATATGTAAGATACCAGATGGTATGTGCCATAAATAATTATAAGAGAGAAAATAGAGGAAAGAGAAAGCAAATGTGCTGGTTTTTAGACAGCTCTGCATTTGAACCCTATGAATAATAGGGCAGACATGACCAGGTGGGACTCTATTTGGCTCTTTGGAGGAAAACGAGGAAGCTGGTATGACAGAATAACAGGAGATGAACAGGGAGAAGTGGGTGAGCAGCAGTGCTTAGGCCTCTGTCGTGTCAACCTATAAAGTCCAGAACAATGCCTACAGAGGAGGAATGAGAACAATGAATGAAAAGAGTAAAAGCCTGTGGGGGGAATGTTTAAGCATTTTGATCATTGATAATTGTTTTTATAGCCCTATGAAGTATTAAGAGTTTTAGAGGACTTGATAGAAATAGGCAAGATACTACAAATATAACTTTCTTTGTTAATAAAAGTTTTCTTATAAATTTCAGAATTATGTACTGGTGGGTGTTACTGTTTAACGGACAATTTCCTCCATAGGATTGTGTGTTTGACGACTTGGTCCCTCTCTGGTGGCACTGTCATAAAAGCTAAATGGAATCCTTGGACATGGTTCCCAAAACCAATCAGGCAGTATTCCCCGGCAGATCATCTCCAGTGGGACCCAGACAAGCCTAGCAGTGCCTGGTCATCAGGAGGCCTGTGCACTGGTAAGAACCTAAGCCCTGCCACAGGCTTCACATAGCAGTGCCAACAACTCCTCCTTCCCCAGGAGTGCTCGTCATTGCCTTCTTCCTTGAGATGGGTTTGACTGTGGTGAGCCAGATGTAAAGCGACCTACTACCCTGCTCTGGTTACTTGCTTTTTGTCAACTTGACACAAGCTAAAGTGTTTGGGGGAACAAGGAACCTCGTTGTGAAGATCTTCCACTAGATTGGATCGTAGGAAAGCCTATGGGGCATTTTTTTTTTTAAATTAATGGCAGATGTGTGAGGGTCCAGACCTGGGTTGTATAAGAAAGCAGGCTGAGCAAAACACGAAGAACACGCTGTAGAGGAATGTTAATTCAGAACATGGCAGCTCTGGCATGAGATCACAGCCCAAGATCTTGTATGTCTGTGTGATCCAGCTGGAATACAAACATGCCCTTAATCCAGGAGACAGCGGCAAATAGATCTGAGTTCAGGACCAGCCTGGTATAGAACAAGTATAGCTCTGGTATACTGGTAAAGAAAAGCATAGGTCCAGGTGCGGTGGTACATGCCTTTAATCCAAAACGAAGGGAAAGTTAGTTTACAGAAGGAAGCACCCATGTTTGAGAGTGAGGTCTTCAATAAGAAGGTGATGAATCAGAGAAGATTTGACATAATGGGATATACCCAACTCTGTGTATCATATGGTGGGGGGAGGAGGTCCCCTTCTGCCACAGGTCTAGGGGAAGAGAATAGAGTGAAAAAGGGAGGGTGGGGAACAAGAAGATACAAGTGAGGGGATAACTATTGGGATGTAATCTGAATAAATTATAAGAAAAAAGTTAGACTTGTAAAATAAATCAATCAATAAATAAATGTCAGCTGGGAGAAGAGTTTGAGCCAGAACAGCTGAGTTGAACAAGCCAGCCCAGAGCTCAGGAAGAACAAGTAAGGGTGAGTTTATTAAGCAGTAAGTCTCGGGGATTGAAAACATTCTAGGTCTAAGTTAGATCTTACAGAGGCTGGAAGCTTTCAGAACCAGGCCAAGATTAGCAGGAGGCAGTAAGCCTCCCACATGACAATAGAGTCAGGAGAGTAAAAGTTACTTTTTTTTTTTTTTTCGAGACAGGGTTTCTCTGTGTAGCCTTGGCTGTCCCGGACTCGCTTTGTAGACCAGGCTGGCCTCGAACTCACAGCAATCGGCCTGCCTCTGCCTCCCAAGTGCTGGGATTAAAGGTGTGCGCCACCACCACCTGGCCTAAAGAAGTTACTTTTACACAAGCCAGTTAGCAGTGCTTCTTCATGGACTCTGCTTTGGTTCCTGCCTCCTGGTTCATGTGTTGAGTTCCTGCCCTAACTTCCTTCAATGATAGGCTGTGCTGTGGAAGTGTAAGACAAACTAAACCTTTTCTTTCTCAGGTTGCTGTTGGTCACGGCATTTTATCACAACATCCTACCATCACATAAGGGGGCATAGAAAACGCCCATCAGAGGAATGGGCATTTGCAAACTACTTACTTCGAGAGCCTTGCATTGTTCCCAATCTTCAGAACTGTGAGAATAAAAGTAATGATGTTTGCAAGTTACTCGGTGTGACATATTTTATCGTAGCAATACGAATGGACTAAGACCAATGGAACAGAAAACATAATATCTAATATAGTGAACAATAATTTCACTTAAAAACATTTTAAATGCATGCATGCGCATATGTTCACGTATGTAAGTGCGCTGCTGCCTATGGAAGGCAGAGGGGGGCATTGGATCCCTTGGAGCTGGAATTACAGGCAATTGTGAACTGCTTGATGCTGAGAGCTGGTCCCCTGGAAAAGGGGGTATCAACTCTTAACGACTGAACTGTCTTTCCACGCCCACCAACAGTTTCCTAATATCACCAATAATCTTGAAAGCATTTAAATTTGTAACCATTTTGTAAGAATTGCTATGTTTTAGTTTGAAAACCTAAATACAGTCCACATACCGTCTGAACCTCTGCCATCTCATGCTTGGATTATTATTCAAAAACTGCTGTTCAACCAGTCTCTGTTTCTCCCACTTTCCCTTTCTTGGTTTAATTTTCACCAAGTCTCTGCAAGAACCGTTTTCACATACAAGTCCTATCAGGCCACTGTTCTGCTCAGGACCTTTCCACGTCTTTCAGAGAAAACACCCAAGTCCTTATGACACACCTCTGTGGTCCTACTGAATCTAGCCACTAGCCGGTGACTCTGCAACAACCTTGTGTCCCTGCCTTTCTTTCTCTTCCTACATACCTATGCACTGCTAGAGTCTTTGTTATTTCTCAGGCGTGTTGAGCATGTGCAGATACCAGGACGTTATTCCCATGGTTCACTGTACACCTGCTTGCCATTTACCCACACGGCTTGTTACCTCCCCTGCGGGGTTCTGCTGAATATCTTTTTATTAGTATAACTTATTTCCCCTGGGCCCCCCCAACATACCCTAGTACACACACCTTTATTCAGTCTTCAGAACATTTGCCACATTCTGGAATACCAGGTATGTGCCTGTTTTTGCCATTAGATTGTGAGTTCAAGAAACTATTTCGCTCACTACTGTATCACTGCTGTCTAAAACACCACCATAGCATGAAAGAGGTTTTGATAAATATTTGCTGAGTGAAATGGATGAGGAAGTACAAGAAGTTGTGGGTGAGAATTGTAGGAAAGATAGTTCCTTGGATATTGCCAAATAGCATTTGGAAAGCTTTAAAGAAAAAACGGAAGAAAGATAAATACAGTGAGGCAATTCTCCATGTAGCAGGTTTATAGAAATTTACTCCCCTAATAGCTAATAGTCAGAGATGGATCGAAGGATGGATGCCTGCTGCTCAAAACAGAAGTGCCCCCAATGCCATTTCCTTCTATTCTGAACTCAGAATCATGCAATATTATTGTTTTTAATGATTTATATTATTATTATTATCAGTAGGCCCGGCTAACAATCACTTAAGACACCGACACTTGTTATATTTTAAAATAGCCTTAGTTAACCTGGGGCAGGGCAGACATTAATCCTCTAAACTACTTCCCATAGTGGGGCAGGTATAGGATCCCTGCCTCAATCCCATGCCATCTGCTTTGAATAACTTCTATCAAGCTACCTCCCATCCATAATCCCAAAGACTTGCTAATGTTCTTCATCTGGGCCGAACCTCCATCCACACCTGCCATGTGCTTCTCTTCCATCTAACCCATGGCAGCCTTCTCCTCCTCCTCCGGTCTTTCTCCTTCATCCTCATGGCAGTCTTCCTTTCTCCTCTTGGAACCTTCTCCTCTGGTCTCTTCTTCTTCCCAGGATTCCTCTCTCTCCTCCTTGGGGCTCTTAGCCACACCTATCTCATCTGCCCTGACCAGGTGGGATGGCTGTTAATTAATTAGCATCAATGGAGAAGAGAAGCAGAAAGGCCTCTTCTTCAACTGGCTTCTCTTGAAAAATTCTCCCCACAAAGATGCCTTCCATATCCTTGGCTCCTTTTAGTATTTTAATTCAAGGTAAATGCATAAAGGGAAAAAGAAACATTTTTATTCTCCACGGCTTCTAAAAATATCTCTATTTGTGTCAAATAAGACAGATGATGAAATATACTTTCATTCTCACAAGTTGGATTTCCATACCCAGGAGAGCTATGGGAGCAAGTGTGAACTTCACTCCCCTAGAACCAGGAGGGAGACAGGCGGCTGGGTGTGAGAAGAGACACTCATTCCAAGGAAAGTGAAGCCTAGTTTCCTCCCTCTACCCAACCATTTTCTCAGTGGACACACACACACACACACACACACACACACACACACACACACACACACACACACACCCTGCAGGAGGTGCCTCTCGGTCTGCGTGGAACATACAGAGATATTATGATGTAGTGAGGTTCACCTGGTGAACAATGCTCACATTCTGAGGACAGAACACTAACACTTCTGTCTCTAGGAAACGCAGCAGGCTCCAGCTTTCCTCCTGCTAACATCCTAGGGGCAACACTTACTCCTTGTTCCCATAGGATGGGGATATAAGAACTAGAATTTTTTTTTTTACTCCACATTGGCACATTTGCCATATCATTTCTGTACAGAAATAAGAGACTCTGCGTCTGTATGGATAGCAGGGATGAAAAGCGGCTCAGCCTTGCACTGCAGATTGAAAATTTCAGAGCAGCCTTGGTTGATTTCGATAAATTGGTTGAACAGACAACAGCCCAGAAAAAGGATGAAAGAGCAGGCTTGTTTATCCCGAAAGAGGGTAAGATGGATGATTACGGGGAGTCCATCTGGAGTTTGTTGATTAGAACTGGGCGGGGCGGGGGAGGTTGTATTAAGGGCCTTGTATTAGGTTATCATCGAAACGCAGTGTAGTTTAAAAGCCAAGACACTGAATGAGGGCCAGAGACCTGAGTTCTTTCTCTGTCCCTCACATATCTAGCTGGACTTGAGAAAGCCCTTTCTATTTATCTGTAGTATGGAGAATTGGATTAAGTGACATGAAAGCATTCTTCTGCAGACACTATCAGTCACTGGCCCATAGTAGTCATGTGGAAGGAGGCCCTTTGTGTCTCTGTGTCACCCAGATTTCTGGAACTGTAATAAAATACCCTAAATAATCAACTGAAGAAGAAGAAAAGTATTTTTGAGGTTCATGTGCATGGTCAGATGGCCTGCTGCTTTGTGGCCTGTGATAAGAGTATATTATGACGGGGCGATGTGATACAAACTGTTCATCTTATGGTAATTGGAATAGACAGGACGAGGTCATGGTCCCAAGGGCCCCTTCAAAGCCATGTACCCAATAATCTAACTTCCTCCCATCAGTCCCACCTTAAAAGGTTCCTTTACAACTCAGGCATGGCAAAGCCTGTTGACCGAGCTTTAGTCTTGGGGATGAATCTTGTGGAACACTAACCCAGACCCGAGTATTCACTCTATCGTTTCTTTAGCCGAGGGCATCATGAGACCACAAGGACTTTTCTAGACAGCTCCAAGTTTCCTGGTTCACTATGATTTCACTCTCTGGGCCACTCTGTAGGAATGACTTGAGTCTGCTGAAGACAGAGGATATTGTCTTTTCAGACATTTAAAAGAGAATCCAATGTAAAGTTCAAAGTTATGTCATAGCCAAGGGGAGCAGTATAGTATATAGTTTTGGGGAGGTGTTAAGACAGCAATGAAGAATAAAAGCTACACTGAAGTTAAAAAAAAAAGAATAAGTTGTAATAAAAGGAGAAGGATCCATATACCTGCTACTTAGGCAGCTTGTGAGTGCTGGTTAATACAGTCATATGTAAGTAAAACTCTCAACTTTTAAGTGGTCAGAGTCAAGCAGGTATTGCTTGAATAGTGTTTAATAATCTGCGGGTCCTTTAAATAAGCATATGTTCATTTGGTTTGCGTGGCAATATGAACAGATAATATTATGGTTAAGTCTGCTTTGCTTGGGAAGACAATGAGATGTAGATAGAGGAGGCACCTGCCCAAGGCCTTTAAGTATCAGGAGGCTTCTGGTCCTTTGGGATCCTCTCCAGATCTCTGATCTTGGCTGAGCTCTCTAGAAAGTGCTCAACAGGGCTTTCCGCTCCCTCCAGTCAGCTTGTTTTACCCCTGGCTACAGCTGATTCTCCAAATTCTCACCATGTTTCTGAGTCCTTGATAGGGTTTCTGCTCTCCTCAACCAAACTCCCTCTCAGAGGAGAGAGCCAGGCCAACTTAGAATTCCTTCACTCTCCCTTTTCCTCTATCCCAATACTTCCTAAGGCAGCGGAAATCCTCCCCTCCTCTCCAATATGATCAATTTACTGCAACAACCTCAAAAATCTCCTTCTTTCCACCAGCCTTGTCCTTTGAATCTAAAAATATGTGTTGGCGTCGCATCCTTGACTCTCTCTTCCTTTAAGCTATTACTCCATGTCTCCTCTTTGCTTTTCTACTAAATTTCCCCACAGCATCTCTGCCTCTTTTCTCATCTACTCCAGGCGGCCCTCCTTTATTTTGCTTAAAATCTATTCAGTGCCTAATATGGATGCCAAATTCATTTTTTTCCTCCCTCTCTTCTTTCTTTTAGGCAGGGTCTCATTGTGTAGCCCAGGCTAAGCCTGGACCTTTCTCAGTGCTGGGATTCCAGGCATGCACCATCACGTTGGTCTTTGTTTCCCCCTTCCGCAGCCCACTGAGTTAACACTGGTCTCTGCCTCTGCTTTGAGTAGCACCTCCTCCTCCCCCTGTGTGTCCGTCTTGCCACTCTTTTCTGGTTTTGTTCAATTCTCATTCTGTTTTTCTTTGTTCTTTCATCCTGTAGTGTGTTCTTGCCCATGTCTTATGGTATAAATGCTGCTGCCTAGCCTCCTGAGCCATGGGTTTAGTATTGCTTTTGAGTGTGCTATGACAATCTTCTCAGGTTATTACACCTAGTGTAAGCCTTCCAGCCAGACTTTTCCTATATAAGTCTAAGGAGAGCTTTTCCTGTGGCTCTGCCATATTCCTGGTTTGCTACCTGTAGAATCCATGCATGCCATCTTGTGTGCAGAGCCGCCCACCAGTCATGCTTCAACCTGCATTTCCAGCACCAGCTACCGGCACCTCCAATCCTGTCAGAAGCTTTCCTGTATTTCTAAGTATGTCATAGTTTTGGTTTACTTTATTTTTTTTTTACTTATTTACTTTGTGAACTGAAACTGTAGCAACTGAACTGCATCCTCATGCCTGAACTTAACTTCTCAAAAAAAAAAAATCTATGTACAAAATTCCACATGCCAGGTCGACTTAGTTAGAATTTCGTGGCCACTTGCCCCTGAGTTAGTACCCTTTTATGTATCACCCAAAACCTTTGGGTGCTATAGCAGACCATTGACTTTCACCAAGCCCAAAGCTAAAGATGTCATTGAATAGCATCTAAACCTGCAGCAGAGCCTTGCCCACTTTGATTTGAGAGATGCTGGGATTTATGACTTTCTTTTGTTCTGTGACTATGAAAGCTAACCACTTCCACATTGTTATTCAGGGCAACTTGAATCTGTTCCCAAACTATGGTCACTCATCCCTGGCTCAAAACAAACTTTTATTCCCATTGAGGTAGGAGCTGTGATTTGCAACAACAGTTAAATTGTTTCTTTTGCTGTATTTTAATGACCAAGTATGCCATTCTCCCAACTTGGATATCTCTCTCAAGTCCCTCTCTCCTCCAATTTTTCAAGAAAACAGAATGTCACCTCTTTGTAATCACTCCCAAACATCCCACAAGCAAAGCCATCCTCACATTCTTACTGCATTAATTGCTGTCTCTAGGAATTTACCTGCTGTATTTAGCCTGCCACATTCATATGTGCTCACTCCTTGACCATTGATCTCTAAGTGGTTTGAAGGCTTTGCAGAGGGAGGACCAGCTCAGAGCCTGGTGTCAGCAGGGGCTCCTTAAACATGTGATAAACAAACAAGTTAGCCTTGCTCTCTTCCAAAAGCTTGCAAACCCAAACCCATGGTGCAAAATTCCTTCCTCTGGAGTTTTTAAGATTAGATTAAAAACCAATCTGCTAGACAAATGGTTTTCTATGTCTATGGGACAAAGTTTAAAGATTGAGGAATGGAAAATATGTAACCCTAACTTACACCAAGCAGATAATACTATCCAAATATGTTTGTATTCATTAATAAATACTGGAAGATGGTGGTTAGCTCAAAAACAGGTGTTTGCCTCAAAAGGAGGCTAAGTAGACTACAGACATTTGTCCTGGTTACATTATTCTTAGATCTCATCAATGAGCTAATAGAATTCAAGTCACCTGTGACCAAGCCACCATCCAGGTGCATTTCAGATAGAACATGTGTTTTTATAATAGCTACATTAACACTTGGATGTATTTATTCTCTACAGGTCTAACCCTGCCTTCCTAGTTGTTCCTGTTTAGGTAGATAAACATTTGGCTGACTTTTGAAACCAGAAAATGTCATTTTTGTACCAAGGTTTTTCAACCATGACACTATTGACTATTGTGCTAAATAATTCTTTGTTCTCTGTGTGAGGGCTAGTAGGGCAGCACTGTGAATTGTGGGGAGTCCATCACATCCTTGGCCTCTACTTACTAGATGATGGTAGCACATTCATCCTTGGCTGTGACAATAATATCACAGCCATTGCCAAATGGCTGTGTGTGTATGTGTGTGTGTGTACCACATTTTCTTTATTCACTCATCAGCTGAAAGACATTTTGGTTGTTTCTATTTTCCTAACTATGGGGAATAGAGAGGCAACAAACATGGCTGAGCAAGTAACTCTGGAGTAGATGTCATGTCCTTGAGCATATGCTGAGTAATGGTATAGCTGGATCATATGGTGGATTCCTTTTATTTATTTGTTTCTTTGTGTATACTTCCCCACGTTGATTTCCATCAGTTTATAACCCTACCAACAGTGATTTCCCCGAATCGTCACCAGCTTTTGTTGCCACTTGTTTTCTTGGTCTTAGCCATAACTAACTGGAGTGAGATGAAATCTCAAAGTAGTTTTTAATTTTCATTTCTGTGATTGCTACAGATGTTGAACACTTTTTAAAATATTTCTTGGTAATTTTTGTTTTTTATTTTGAGAATTCTCTGTTCAGATCCAGAGGCTGTTTTTTAATTGGGCCATTTGTTTACTTGATTCTTTGTTTTCTGAGTTCTTTATATATTCTGATATCAATTCTCTGTCAGCTCTGTCTACGTAGCTGACAAAATTCTCTCCCATTCTGTGGGATTCTTCTTCACTCAGTTGACTGTTTCCTTTGAAGTACATCAGCTTTTCGATTTATGAAGTTTTCTTTTGTCAATTGTTGGTCACCATACTTGAGCAAATGGAGTTCTATTAATAGAATCCCTCCTCCTTGCACTTGTATCTTGTAGGGTATTGCCTGTGTTTCCTTTTAGTAGTTTCAGTGTTTCAGGTTTCACATTTGATCCACTTGAAGTTAGCTTTGTGTGAGGTGATAGAGACTTAAAGTTTTCATTCGAAGGGTTCTTTGTTTGTTTGTTTGTTTGTTTGTTTTTTGGGGGGTTGGTTTTTTGAGACAAGGTTTCTCTGTGTAGCCTTGGCTGTCCTAGACTCGCTTTGTAGACCAGGCTGGCCTCGAACTCACAGTAATCCGCCTGCCTCTGCCTCCCGAGTGCTGGGATTAAAGGCGTGCACCACCACGCCCGGCTTCATTCTGAGGGTTCTTTACCACCTTATTTGGTTTAGTCCTAGAGTTTTTGAGGCCTTTGCAAACAGCAATGTTTCTCTGATCTCCTTCTTACCATGTTCACTATTGGCATGTAGGAAGACTGCTAAGTTTTCAAGTTGATTTTATGTCCTGCCACTTTAAAAAAAAATTGTTTTCTAGTAAAAGTTTTGGGATCTCTGATGTATATCATATTATTTACAAATAAGGATAATTCGACTACCTCTTTATATTCCTTTAATTTCCTTCTTTTGTCTTTATTTCTCTAACAAGTGCTCACTACATTGAAAGGGAGTGGGAAGATGGACAGCCCTGTCTCATTCCTAATTTTAGGCATTGCTTCCAGTTTTTTCTCCATTTAGGATGATGTTGGCTGTGTGTTTGTCACATATAGCATTTTTATGCTGAGGTGTGTTCCCTCCATGACCTTTACCATGAAGGCATGTTGGGTTTGGGGCTTTTTAAAAATGATTTTTCTTGATCTATTGAGAGAATCAGGAGACTTTTGTTTTTAAGTCAATTTATATGATTTATTACATTTTTAACTTAATATGTTGAACCATCTCTAGGACAAATTGCTCATATTAAAGGAAATAAATAGTTTATGCTAAAATTAACTGACTTGAGGAGAAAGTAATTATGACCTATAGAGAAAGACGTGGTTATTCCAAATACCATGTTTCAACATTATAGTTTCATGAAGACTTATAGTTAGAGAACAAGAGGTCATAGGTCAAGCTACCTTTCAAATACATTGATGGAAGCATCATAGAGATGGTTAAAACACAGTTGGGACCTCTGCTAAGGGCCTCTGATGTCACTGAGACCATTCTTAACTTTGGAGTTAGTGGAGATTAGGCTTTGTTCATACACGCAGTAACAAAGAGATCTCAAACAGCTGGGTAATAAGTGATGACTGGCTTTGGGTTTGCAGTATTCCAACTCCACATGAATTGAAGTTCTAATGAGCCAATGTTTATGTACAATGCTTACTATACATGCCTCTCTCTTTGGTAATGTCAGTGAACACGGCCTAGTTTTCCATTTTATGTCCAATGGCACACAACTAAGCCTTAGCTAGAATATTACTGTATGTATAAAATATTTTAATGTTACTATATATTATATATTGAATATATACTAAATATATATACAATATGTGTTAGTTAAATAAAATAATAGAATTTTGTCTATACGGTTTGAGGAATCCTTTTATCTAACCCTTTCTTGACTTGAGACTTAATAATCTTATCCAAACACATCAATAAACTTGGCAAAAAAAAAAAATCAAGATTCAAGTAATGGTGTGTGTTTATGTGTGTGTGTGTGTGTGTGTGTATGTGTGTGTGTGTGTGTGTGTGTGTCTGTGTCTGTTTCTGTATGTCTGTGTGTTTACATAATGTCAGATGACCAATAATTGCTCTGTGCACTCATCAAAGATAAATTCTTAGAAAAATTCCAACTAGTAAACCTGTTTATAGTAAGAAAAAGTGATTTAAAAATCTTTGTATTCATGCACAGGATTTCTAACATACCCGAAACACAAAAGAATCCTGAACACCAAAACACAAAATTATTTATTCTGACTGAATGATATTCTAGCCGGGGGCTTAGTAATGTTTCTAACAACAATATCTTTAAGGTAACATTCAAGTCAGTTTTGTAATTTGAAATGAGACCATAGGATGGGAAACGTACATGAAATGTGAAGTTCTGCCCTTGGAATTTGATGGAAATGTTCCTGTACTTTCCCTACCACAGATGCAATTGATTATGACAAGTTTTACGCCACAGTGCAGCAGCTCTTTGGCCCTGAAGTGAAAAATCAAGATGTTAAATGCTTTTACAGGAAGCTCTGCAACAATCCTGATGCATCTTTCGACTGGTGTGAGGTACTTGCTTTATGTGCACATAATTCTAAACCAGGTCTCATCTGACTTTGTTCAGAACAGGCAATTACAAGTGTTATCCCCACCAAAGCTAAAACTACAATGTATACACAGAATAGTACTGTTCTACGGCCATAAAGACAGTCATAGCCCACAAGAAAGCGAAGAAAAGGAGCAGCTATTTAGCCATAGTGTCAATGAGTGTTTTTTTTGGGGGGGAGGGGGAGGTGATCAATTTCTCACTATGTATCCCCAGATGACTGATGAGCTGGCACTCACAGTGGCCTTGAACTCACAGACAGTTGTCTGCCATGAGTAACTCTTTTCAATGAATCTAACAACTTGAAGATCTGTCCGAGCTATTGATAACAATCCAGATTATAAAGTGGCTTTGTTGCATTTGACAAGGAAACATTTCTTTTCAGTACTGTCAGTGTGTGTATGTTTTCAGTGTGTTCAAGTCATTGATACAAGCAAAGGGGTTAGTTTAGTAGTTGCTTTTGTCAGTTCTTGAAAATGCTTTCTGATTGGCACAATATTGATGCAAAAATGACAAACATGCAAGTAACTAAAACATCTGGCTCACTCTCAGTTATGATGGATACTATAGATAAGAAAAAAAACCATGATGGCTTTGAATATTTGACTGTCATACTTAGCAATATTTCCAGAGTTGTTGGCATCAAAGCCTGCCTTCTAGCAGCCCTAAGGAGCTAAGGTCAGCTACCCATTCCCAACATGTCAATTAGAGAGACAATTGATCAGGAAAAACAGAGAAAGGAGATATATTCAGTGACATAACATTGGAAAGAGGAATAAAGGGGTCAAGTGAGCCCCCAAGTCTGTCTTTGGGGGTACTGATATGAAGTTTGGGTTTAAATAGAGGGCAAAAGATACTTAGAAAACAGTTTTGATCAAGGTCTGGTTCTGCCTATCACAGACAGGTCTTTGCCAAAGCTTCAGTCTGTCCTGTGAGGTTTGTCAAGTTGCTAGAAGTGTGAGAAATGTCTTCTTGGGAGGCAGGTTCCTTTGGTACCAGGGTTCCAGCTTTTCCCTTCCCCCAGAATGGGATTCCTAGGGAAATTTCTTTCTCCCTGGCCAATTGTTTCAATAGTCTGGTGACTGAAGGGAAGGACACGGATGTATCTTCAGACTATCTCTTCTCTTACCAAGGCAGTTGCTACATCTGATGGACATGTGTAAATGGAATGTTGATGAACACCAGACTTAGGAAAGGTTTGTCTTATTGACTACATATAGACCCTCACAAAATTGACCATGTTTTGTTTAAAAGAGCACATCAATAAGTCAAATAAAATAAAATTTAGAAACTTATAAAAACAAGGGAGCCCAAAACCTGAAATCAGCCATAGCAAAAAATCCAAACAAAAAGAGCTTCTGTAACTCTTAAGAGGATATAACTGCTATGAATATTTTACTAACGTGCTGTAAACTGAAGAGCCACCCAAATCATTCTATGAGACTAAAATAACAGTTGAACAAAGAAACCAAAAAGCAAATATTACTGATGAACAGAAACGCTGAAGTTTTAAATAACGTTATTAACCACTAAAAATTTTCTCAGTAGAAAAGTGGGGATGGTTCAGTAGTAGAAAAGGCAAAGTAGATATCTTCTTCCAGCTTAAGAGGGAAAACAGTGCTATAATCTTAGCAGAGGGCAGCGAATGAAAGCCTAAGGCCCCAGCTGGACGCATGCAGATTTTATAATCAGCTCCTTAGGCACAACAGCCCAGTCATTTGCACATGCTCCTCAGGTGCTCCTGAGACACACCAGAGGAGGAAAACAGCCTGGACAGGCAGCTAAGAGCCTGTGAACCTTCACTATTTACTACCTGGTCTTTTTTCTTGATTAAGTGAAATGAAAATAAGGAAGATATGTGACAAAAACCCCACAGCTGCCCCTACTTTTAAAAGAATTACCAAACAGGGTAAAAATGAAAGGAAATTAGCTGATAAAGATGCCCGTTTTTATTTTTCCTTTCTTTTTCCCTGTGCATCTAGAACAAATGGCCATACATTTAGCAACTTAAGAGCAGGAAAAAATCCTACATTATGTCACAGTTCCCACTGGCAAGAAGTCTGGGAAATGGGATTCTCACTCATCCACAGTGGTTAGCTCAGCTGTGCTCTCCTTTGGAGGATCCTCTGGAGAAGAATGAGCCTAAGTTCACAAGTTCCTGACAGAATTTACACCCTTGCTGTCTAAAAAAACCAATACCCCAACATTCTTGTGACTGAGTTCCAATGCACCTTATGTCTTTTATCTTTTTTTCCTCATTCTTTAAATACCCCTGGCTTCCTGAGTGAAGGTTGAACTGGGGTTGGAATACTCACCTTGCTGAGATGGCTCAGGCATAACCAGACAGCCACATTAAGGCATTCAAAGCACTAATGAGAAAGTTTGTATCTACCCTTAATGACTGTGTAACAAACCCCATAAAAGCTTTGATAATAAAACTCACAAAAGAACTTGTACAAATTGGGAACCTTTCCCACAAATTGCTTGTGAATACCTACAAAGCTTGGCCAGCTGCACACTAGTGCACAAATTTTACCATGTGGCAAATCCCCAAAGTATGTTCGGTCTTAATTTTTTCAAGAATTGAAATCACGATTTTAACTTAGTTCTTTGCTCGACTGTTATATCAAAAGGTCTCCAAATGTTTTCAGGTGAAAACCTGTCCTTGTCGGAATTTGTTCTTTTCTATTTTGGCATTCTCTGTGCTGTCCAGTGGAAACATGAGGGGTGAGGAGATGGCTCGTTGAGTAAAACGCCTGGCGGGCAAGCACTAGGACATACTTGAACATAATGTTTCAAACTAAAGCAGTTCAGATGTGTCCAACCTTTGGACATTTATAGATGATGTTATCGTCTATAAAGCTTACCTCGCAATGGGGTTACAAAAATGGCATGAAAATTCTTGTATTGGAAGTAAGTTTATAATTTCATGTTAGGCTGCATTCATATTCTCCACTCAATAGAGCTACATGTAGAGGTTGGACATGCCTGGTGTGTGTATGAAAATATATAATCTAGCAGAAAACAGAAATAGGAAGGAATACAGATCATACCATAAGGCTCAAGAATCAGAGGTGAAGGATTCTGATTGTCAAGTTGCCCTCCCTACTCCCCTTCTCCCTCCAACTCTCTCTTTCCTGGGAATGACATACCAAGGGGGCACTGTTGGCATCTTCATCCTCTGTTTGTGGCCAAGTTTCTGTGATGTCTTAGAACTTTAGGTGTGTGGTGGTTTTGGTAGAGATTTTTTAGGTTGGTTAATGGAATGTTATACAGTGACACCCTGTCTTTCTGGAACCTACTATGAATTATTGTTGATGCTGTTTAAATGAGAGTGAATTGGACTCAGGATACATTGTGTATCCTTCAAGGCACTGTTCGGATATTATGAAGGATAGGAGACCCGGTCCACTGAGCACAGGTGGGCTGAGCTATGAGTATGCGCTCTCTGCGTGGATGGTTCAGGCACAAGCACACACATACAGCAGGACACTTAGACTAAGAATGGGAGACACTGAGTTCATCTTCAGTGAGTGAGAAAACCACACAAAAGCCCGGATAGGAAAGATACCATCTGGGAATTGAGTCCATAGATGCTTTAGATAGACTGCCATGCTGAAGAGCCCCCCTTTTGCCCCATCATCCCCAAATGTTGGAAGTTATCTGAGTTGAGATGTGCTGCCAATATAAAATATATAGATCTCAAAAACACTGTATGGAAAAATGCAAAACATTTCACAGTGACTTCTAATATTGATTAAATGTTGAAATTACATTTTCAGCATTCTGAGTTAAATAAAGTACACTAATAAAGTTGATTTCATTTTTGCTATATCTGTGTTTCATGTAGCTACTACAAGATTTAACAATATATATGGCTTATATTGTATTTCTATTGCACAGCACAGAAAATGTCAAAATAAGAACAAAGTAAATTCCTTATGATCATCGGGGTCAGGCTTTTATTGGCAAATAGTGGAAAGGTAAAAAGACCTCACCCAGCCACATTTGTTGGAAGATTCCATTCCAACTTTGTGTTTTGGGGTAGCATCTTGTTTTGTTTTTTATTTAACAATAACATTTTATTCTTTGAATATTGTTTGCAATGTGTTTTTATCACATTTACCCCTCTTCCAGTTCCTCCCAGATCCATCCTTCACCTCCCTGGGTCCCTGAAACTACAGACCAAAACCCAACAGACTTCTTCCATTTCAAAGTCCATGGATTTTTTTAATGTTAGCATGAAGCATGTGTTTTACATTTTTATTGACTGAAACTGTTGTCTTGAAAATGCAAGCTTCATATCACGTACTATAAGGGGGCCCAGGGATCGTATGTTCTATGACTGCAGAACAGTAAGACATGGTGCTACATGGGTGGTAGAAGTGTGCACACGGGGCTCCACAGTAACTGAGAACCTTTGGGTGAAATGGACTATAATTCTAAAGTAAACCTGCACTGGTTCTCGGTTGTGGAGAGGGAGAATTAGAGCCTCATCCTTTGCAGCCTCTGCTCCTTCCAGTTTTGCACAATCTCCTTACATCCATAAAAATCTCTTCTTTTTTTCATACAAATTCCAGGTTCCCTTTTAGTCCTCACAACGGATCCACGTGCAGATTATAGAAAGCCACACTATTGCAAACATGTGCAAATCCGATTCCAAAGTATCAACCTCTTTGTCACAGCAGCGCTACAAGAACTTGCACTTTCTTTTTCGAAGTTTAGACGCAAATACATTTGGAGGAGTGTATATAATATGACTAGTGAATTCTTAGAATTAATACAATAACTCAGGAAATCTGAATAGTGTGATTGCCTTAGATTTCTAAAGCTAATCAGGGAAATGTCCCGTATAGGCATGGTCTACTTTTTCCACACCACCATGTTAGTCTGTGTTGCTAGAAGGCAGCGTTTGTCATATAAATATGAGATGTCTCCTATAGGCTCACATGGTAGACTGGCTTGGAAGGCTGTGGACTTTGGGATGGAGTGAATTACTGGAGGAGTGTTGTTTAGCCTAGTGCAACTTCCTGGTTTCCTGAGTTTGGATGCAGTTTGACCAGTGGCTTCCTGCTCTGGCCACCAGGCTTTTCCTTGCTTGCTGCTGTGTCTTGGTTGCTGTTACAGGGGATGCAAGCCAAAGCAAGCCCCAACTCTCTTAAATTGCTTCATCAGAATACTTTATTACAGCAACAGGAAAAGAAACCAAGAGGGGGAGCATATAGACAGATTTTCAGGAGCACACTGTAATTCAAGCTGGAGTCATAATGTGCTCCATAATGTGAAGGGATTCTGGCCATCCTGCATAGATCCCTCAAAGCTCAGCCAACTCCTACATCCACAGAGTTCATCAGAGACCGCTCACCAGCTGTTCTATCAAAGGTACAAGGTCTATAGGCGCCCACACACAGGAAAGGAGAGTGGCATCAAGAATTGGTATGCAGAGGGAGGTTCAGCTGGAGTGTGACGAGCATGGCCCTGGCAGGCCTTGCCTTTCATCCCAGTTCCCTCTGCCTTACTAAACTCCATTAGATTATAGTCCTAAAGCTAGCCCCCCAAGGTCTGGTCCCTTATTTGGTCACTCTTTCCTCCTGAGACTGCCTACCAAGGTCCAGCTATCAAACTATTGAAGTCCAGCAACCAAAAGCCTCCTTTTGGCTGCCCTGATTAACATGTCCAATCAAAATTAAACACCTCATCCCAACACAGGGTTTCCTCTTTCCCCTTTATAAACTGCTGTTCGCCTATAGTCCACATCTGTCTCCCCCCTACCCAGAGGCAGAACTCTGGGCCTTTGTCCTTCTCCCATGCTCCTTTGTCCCCTCTCCCTTGTACCCTTCCCCTCCTCCCTCTTCCTCCATCTCCTGTCTTTGTCTCCTATCCATGCCCTCTGTCCCTCCAGGGCACATAAATCATCTTTGTGCTGAAAAATTTGGTCTTGGGGGTCCATAGCCAATGCCAATCAGGCTTCCCAAGACAGATATAATATAAAGTAAATTATGACAAAGTTAAAATTATACTTGCTAACTTCAAAATGTTAAAAGAATGTTCTAGAGTAGATTAAAAAATAAGTTGCATGCACGTTTTTATTCTATCTACCTGCTTTTCACCTTCTCCATATGCTCTACACTGAACATATGTTCCTTAAATAATCATTTTTTTAATTGCCGAAAGCATAAGGAAGCCCTGGAAATTGCACTGTTAAAAGAAAATGAATAGTTTGTTACAGTGGATTTGATAGTCATGAAGTACTTAGGCCAGCAATGTGTTCAAACTGTGTTACAGTTTCTAGCCTGAAATTGAAATTTTCAAGAAAAAACTGAAGGTCCTCGAAGCTGCTGTTCATTACAACATGATAAGAAATATTTGTCTTTGATCATAGAATTTCCCGCCTTGGAACATAACTTTTCAAAATGAGTTTTGACATCTCTTTTGATGCTTACCTGTCATATCTAAAAATTTTCCTGAATGATTTTCAATGATTAGATGCGTTTGGCTTCCTTGAGAAGTTAGGAAGCAATGTAACAGTTGTTATGTGTGAAAGTAGCAAAATTATCATCTATTTTACATTTTCTTAGCATATATTAGTAACACATAATGATGGGTTTCATTATAATATTTTCAAACATTTGGGATAGTGTGTTGGGATCATATTCACTATCCTGTTGCTGTCTCTTGTCTCCTCCCATTTTCTCCAGCCCTCCTCTTCTTTTCAACTGTTCACATTTCTACTTTCATATCTTGTCAAAATCAGTAATGTCTGCAGGAGTACATGTGGCATGTACATCCACATGGCTATGGCACTAAAGGAAACGTATGACAAAGTACATGGCTGACGTGTGTGCTCAGACTGTAAAGGTACTTAGTGGATGACTTGTAACTGGCAGGGAGAGCACCTAAGTTCCATGTCCTGTAGTGCTCCTGGAAACCTAACATGTTGGCATCAGCTAAGTTCCTGTCTGGCACTTGGCACTGTCCAAGTATATTATATTCTCCCTAATAACTGAGAAACTTAATCACCCACATCATTGTTTAAAGAGGGTGTGTGTGTGTGTCATTTACTGATGATCATTTTCCAGATAGGAAAAACTCAGGCACAGAGAACTCCAGACACTGGTTTGAGACCTTGTGATTACTTGACAGTTGAGCCAGGATTTGAACTGGCTTCCAAGTACTGAAATGGTGTGATTCTGCCTTGCAGGTGGGCGTGGCTCCCATGGTTCTCCACATATCTCTTCCCAGATGTTGACCAGACAAGAAACGTTGTCACTATTGCCACAGTGATTCTACAGAAGTGACAAATCAGGGTGAATGGATGTGTGTGAACAATTCAAAGCAATTGGGAACACAGCACACAGTTTAGAATTAGCCGTGCTGTGTAGAGTTCTTCCACCCCAAGAAACACTGAAACGTATGCATGGATCTGAGGAATAACGGTCCCACTGCCATTTCACCTTGTGATCCAACCATACTTACTGACTGTCTCAGGTTTACATAAGCTGCCAAACATGTATTATTTGTGCTGAGTAGTGCTTAGAAATGCGGGCATACAAAAGTGTCCTCCTTCCCAAGAGTCCTGGTCCCCGTTTGGTCAATCAGTCACTGTTCTGAGTAATTGCAAAAGAAACTTGCTGATGAATTTAAGGGATTAAATCGTTGGAATTTAACATGGAGAGATAATCCTATATTATCTAGGTAGTTCAAAGTCCTTCAAAACAAAAGAGGAAGTGAGGGGAAAGATCTCAAGCACTGGGGGACTTGAGCCTCTACTGCCATTGCTGAGAAGGAAGCCTTGGCTCTAAGACTGTAGAAGCCCCTGGAATCTAAGCATACAGAGCAAGCTCACACCAACAGCCTGAATGGTACTGCAAATGGATTCTCCCAAAGACTCCAGTAAAAACACTTTCTTACTATCTCTTAGATGTGAGCTGATGAGACCCATGTTGGACTCTAACCTATGAAACTATGGGTTAATAAAGAAGTCTTCTTTACAGTCAGGCTGGGGCCATTTGATTTTGGTAGTGTTAGAAAAGAAACGACACAGAAGGGTGGGTGGGTGGGTGGGCTGGGGATTTGACTCAGAGGGTAAAGTGCCTCCTTTGCAAGCATGGAGATTTGACTTCTGAGTCCCTAGCATCCACACCACAGAGTGCACAGCAGCAGAGCATGTTGGGAACTCAGTGTTACCTGGGAAGTAGTAGAAGGGGTCCCCAGAGGTCTTTGTCCAAACCCCTGTTTGGATGGGTGAGCACCAGCCTCAGTCAGAGGCCTTAGCTGAGAGAGAGAGAGAGAGAGAGAGAGAGAGAGAGAGAGAGAGAGAGAGAGAGGAGAGAGGAGAGAGAGAAAGAAAGAAAAAGAAGAAGAAGAAGAGACGAGGAAAGAGAGGAGAGAGACAGAGACAGAGAGACAGAGAGACAGACAGAGAGAGACAGAGAGACAGAGAGAATAGATCCTGTCATTGATGTGCACTCGCCCACATGTGGACGCGCAAACACACACACAGACACACAGTTTTCAAAATTCTTAGTTCCCTTAAAAATTCTCATTTATTGGTAAAAATTATTTCTGCTTACTAATAAGTTAACAGGAGTTATTTTGTTGCTTGTAGATTTTGAGACAGACTTTGCCTGTGTTGTCCAAGTTGGCTTTTAAACTAGTCTCAAATATCTCTTCAGCCTTTCAATAATTAAAGCCCAGGCTTGTGTCACTGTGCCTCACTTACAGCTGTTAATGTTTTCCAAATGCCTGTGATTTGGAAACTTAAACAATTTGATAATTTATTCACAAAGATCCCTTTTTTTTTTAACACTTGGAACATCTTCTTAGAGCAAGGTAGCTAATTTTCATGCAGCACCTCGAAAGTGGGCAGCTAAGGAAGAAAACCAAAACACCTAAACTCTTTTATATTCAGAAGTTTCCCTTTGCTAGGAGGAAAAATCTGACCCAGCAAGATTCGCAGAGGACAGTTAGCTTTAGTCACTCATGGTAGACGCTCCTAGCTGAGTCCCTGCCCGATGAAGGCTGACTTTATTTTCAGACAAGGGCAGGACGCTAAGCAATCTTTCAGTCTGAGCAAGGACATCAACTTGGTGCCTGGTTACTCCCCAGGAAAGATGTCAGTGTCTCCTCAGAAATCCCTCATCATCAGTGAAAAGCTGCTGAATGTCATAGTACCACTGAATTACAGGGGACTCTCTCCTCTGATATCATAAAACAAGATGTATTTATTTCATCTCAGTTAGACTTTGAATCCAGCTGCCGCAGATTCTGTTGTTGCTGGACACCAGCTCTGAGACACTGTTCATGTTTACTTTGTTGTTTGGAATTTTAGATCTTTGGATATTTCTCCTCCGAAGACGATTCTCTTGCTTCACATATGGATGAAGAAAATTTGGTTTTCCTTGTGTCTAGAAAACAGCGAGTTGTGATTTCAGGTGACTTTTATTTTATTTTATTTTCCAAGTTAGGATGAACATCAGAAACATACGGTTTCCAAAGAATCATCTTTCACGCCATGTACTTGCTCAGTTCCCCATAAGAGAGAGGAGTAGCAGGTTGGGTTCAGTTTTTACCTCCATTTGAAACTAAAAGCTCATCCTTGCTCTGAAAGACACTACAGAATGTGAGCATGAAGGAAGTCAGAGAGTGAAGATGCTCAGGCCTCAACTTGAGTCTCTCTATGGTGGCATCCTATTGGTCCATGTTCCAGGGTCACCAGAGGGAACTGTGTGTCTTTACAGCATTCTTGAAGAGTCCCCAAGTATAGCTCCTCCCAACCTCCTACGCTTGATTCCTCTGAAGACACTCTTGGAAACTGAGTTTGAGCCAGTCTGATCAGGTGTTAGCTCAACTCAGGACCTTCCCAGTTTCCAAATGTCGTCTGTTCTTTTCGAATTTGACCTGGGGGGACTTGAGTACACCACTGTTGACCCTGGGTTTTCTTCCTTGCTCACTCCTGGATTGGAAAGAGTCAGGAAGAGAAGAGAGAAAGCCTAGAGCCTCCTCCTCCTTCAGCATTTAATTTCATGTACTGAGATGAGGTGGATACTCTAGGTTGAGTCTGGTGTTCCTTTAAAAATGCGTCTCGGGGCAGGGGTATAGCTTAGTTGGTACAGTATCCAAAGTGTGGATCATAACTAGCTTCATTTTTTTTTTTTTTTGTCTTATGAGTGCCTTGTAATTGGAGCACCTACTCCTTTCACTTCCTTTCTTCTCTAAGTGTTTACAATGATAAAAAAAAAGTTACTCCACCAAGGAGCAGACTGTAATGCCAACACTCAGGAGATTGAGGCAGGAAGAATGCCATGAGTTTGTAGTCAGCCTGGGCAACACCCAAAACTAAAATCCAATCAAACAAAAGTTAATTCATCCTGAGAAGTATCGTGTATGCAGCTTTTCCCTTCAGTCAGTGGAAGGGTGCAGGAGCATCAAAGTATCTAGTGTTATTTTCCCAAATGCACAAAATGATTTTGGAAGCCTGAAAACAGCATTAAGGCAGTTTCGTTCTTTTATAATGGAAAGCCTGAGATAGTGTTATGACTCTAGTCTGTGTACACCATGACGGTGACACTTCAAAGCAAAGACCACTAAGAGCTGAGAGAAATCTCAAAATAGAAATGATTCCAAATGACGTTTAGAAAACCCATTCTCTACGGAATATGCCCATAGTTGTGTGTATTTGCTGCGGTGGGTGTGCACGGATGATGGGGTGTGTAGGCTCAAGGAGCTGCAGGTTCTTTGGGAATTCATGCATCATATTTAGCTGAAATGCTCTGTATTTGTATTATGTCTCTAAGGATAATTAAAAGCCTAGCAGCCATTGCGGGGTTTTTTTTCCCCATGGGTTTATTCTAAGTTTTAAGTAACTCCAAGCTAGAAAAATGCTGGCTGTCTTCTTTTCCCTTTTTCTTATTTTAGACTGACAACAAATGAATCTCAGGGCCTCTGGACGCTGACGTTAATCGTGTTCTTTTGACAGGTAGTAGAAGACGAGATGTGATCAAATGCCTTGTGAAGGTCCCACAGTTGGATTTATTGATAACAGCATCTCAGAAAGGATTAATAACAGTCTTTAATAGCCAGGTAACTTGAAAGCTTGGTCCCTCCCGACCTTCTCCATCTTCCCCTTTTCTCTTCTTGTGTTCCGTTTTATCTACACAATATCCAAATATTTCAGAAAACACACAAACATTTCAGTGTTGTTTTAAAAGTAAAATAAGTAGTAATAAGGGGATTGCTGAGCTCTGGGGTTATTTTGGAGGTTTGATTGATGCATTTGGTATTGATTCTCAGAGTCATAAGGAGGCATGTGGCATCCACCATGTAAAGCATTGATGTGGATAATTACTCAGATAAAACTCTAAACAAATGCCTGACAAGTAATAGAGGATCTTCTGAGGATAGTGGCCCTGGAGTGGATGAAATGTCTCAGGTTGGACACCTGGTGTTCTGTGATGCTGAGTAGGGTACCTCATGGGCCTTGTGTCTTCACACTGGGATAAAAGGGGGGCAATATGAAGATCAAATTCAATGATGAAACACAAATAGAAATTCTTTTATTCTTTTCTTTCTCCCCACCCCCTCTTTGAGGCATGGTTCCTCTATGTATTCCTGGCTGTCCTGGAACTCACTCTGTAGACCAGACTAACCTCAGACACACAGAGATCTCCCTGCCTCTGTCTCTTGAGTGCTGGGATTAAAGGTGTGCTCCACCAACACCTGGCTAATAATAATTTGCTCTAGAAAAGCAAGGTATTGTTACTATTAATATTTCACAAATTTTAGCTTTCTCATTTTTTAAAATGTGACAAATTTCAAGAGAATATGTGGTTTCATGTCCTATATAACATCTTCAATGTGGAAAAAAAAAAGAGATACATTCTTGCTAGTAAATAGCCAGAGTAAAATTCCAAGTCTGTTTTTAACTGAACACTATGATGGGCTTTATTTACACAAGAAAAACGCATTTGAAATAATCACTTCCAAATCAGTTTTAGTCCTTCAGTAACATTCAACTCATGGAGTTTTCCAGAAGATCACCTCTATGGCAATGAGGTTGTTAGGCAAGGACGGTCTGGGAACTGGGCTATGGGGTGTGTGGACAGAGCCTGCTGTCCAGTCTGCTCCACACATGGGTGTGATACTTAACGTCTTCAGGCCCCAGACCGCATCCCTAAGTAGTTGTGCTGGTTAAATGAGCCAACACATCTAGTTGCTAGCCTTGCTGTGAACAACCCAGAAAATTCTGGCAGTGAATATGGTAAACAAAGGATGAGAAAACTGGCCTCTTTTATACAAAGGCTTTCTCTAGCTCCTTCTTTCTCCCCTTGGAGCATCTGGAGCATCAGCTCCCTTTTCAGTATGGACCTTTATTTCTTTAAAAAAAAAAAAAAATGAACTAAGATGGCCTCCATAAAGCACTGTAAGGAGGAAAATAACGACTGGTGTTGTAAAGCAGTCCTTGATTGTGGGACAGTGAAGTGGCTTCCTCTGAGATGCTTCACACACAGTCCAAACAAAACAACCACCACCACAGAGAAGTTTACAGTTGAACATGGCAACTCACAGACACATGGAAAGTTGCCTCTATTTCTTATAAAATGTTGTGACAGAACCCTAAAACAGAGAGAAAAAAGAGGAGGAAGGAGAAGGAGAGATGGAGGAGGAGAGAGAAGGGAAAAGGAAAGAAAGGAGGAAAGGAAGAAGGAACTAGGGGCATAAGGAGGTGGCACGTGTCATTCATTACAAGCATAAGGATCTGAGTTTGAATCCCAAGTATTCACATAAAAATAGCCCACGTGGCCTTATGTGCCTGTAACCACAATGCTGGGTGGGGAGGTTAGAGACAGCTGCATCCTGGGAGGGTACTTAGGCCAGCCAAGCATAGCTGAAAGGGGAGCTTCATGTTCAGAGAGAGACCCTGACTTAAGAAAATAAGGTGTACAATGATAGACCAGAGCTTCCATGGGTATGCACACATGTACAAGCACTCACACACTCTTGTATGTATCATACACACACATACACACACACACACACACACACACACACACACACACACAATGGGACTGGAGAGAAAAGATTGCTTCAAACCTATGTTAAGCTTTGGTAAACTAGAAACAATATTTTGACTGTTGCATTCCTTAAGCATTGCTGGGTCACTATGGGAGAAAATTCCATGAATCCTTGGGTAGGTCACAGAGATCACTTTTTAAAAGCAGCTATCAATAGCTCCAGATATTTTTTAATAGATAAACATATGATTTAGGTTTTACTGGAGGAAAAATGAATGACACTAAGGGTTTTCTTGGTGATTAAGACTGGAAATTTCATTAACAACAGTCCATGCAAAAGGGAAGCTATTAAAGACAATAAAAATCCTAAGGATGATGAGAAAAAGAAAGGAACGTTTTTATTTAAATAATTTATTGAAATTACATCTCAGTTGTTATCCCCTCAGTTGTATCTTCCCATTCCCTCCTCCCTCTCTCTTTCACCCTTTTCCCCTCCCCTAGGCCTGTGACAGAAGGGGACCTCCTCCTGCACCATATGATCACAGTCTGTCAGGTCTCATCCTGATAGCTTGCTTCCCCTTCCTGAGTGCTACCAGGCCTCCTCACCAAGGGGAAGTAGTCAAATAGGGGGTACCATAGTTCATGTCAGAGACAGTCCCTGCTCTCCACACAGCTGTGGAGAATGTGCTGTCCATAGGTTTACTGCATGCATTGTCCTTAGTTGGTACAGTAGTTTGAGCAGGCCCACCCCAGGTCCAGATTCGCCAGCCTTGATGGTCTTCTTGTAAGGTTCCAAGACCTTCTGGGTCCTTCCATTAAGAAGGGAACTTTAAATAAGTTGTTTCCACCAAAATTGACTGTGAGGGAGTATTACCATATTTTCCAGTGTATAAGATGTCTGGGAGTAAATGAGGACCTCCAACTTTTCCTGTTAAAATATACTTGGAATATACTCATTTAGAGTTTGGAATATACTCGCTGTATAAAACTATCCTTCCAATGCACACCCTGTGCTGCAGACTCAGGCATGTGTCTATTCGCAGGCAGGGCACAGCCAGCCAGGCACTTTATTAAATCCTGGCAGACAGCCAGGTTACATCGCCCCTTTAAGGCGCGCTCCACACTCAACCGGAAGAGTGCAGCCCTCCTAGTCAATTGGGCAGGTTCTGGTGGAGAGCCAATCTATCCTCACATTCTTCTTCTCGAAGTACAGGAAGATGTGTGCAGCTTGCTCCTCCCTCCTGCATACTCCCTGCACAGTGCGTGGAATAGGCAGCAATGTGCACCAGACATATGAAGCAACGGGAAGCAAGCTGCAGGCACGGATTTTTCTTGGGTGGGTGGGGGTATTAAAAAGCCGTCTCGTATACACCGAAAATATGGTGGTTTCTTTTCCTGTTACTGTAACAAACTCCCAGGCAAAAGTAGCTTAAGAAAGGAAAGGTTTATTTATGCTCACAGTTGAAGCTACGATCTATGGTGATGGTCAGTCAAAGCAGCAGACGCTTGAAGCACCTGCTACCATACGTAGTATCAATCTGAGAACAATGAACGCTGGCAACTTGCTTTCCAATTTAAGGTATCCAGCATCTCCACCCAGGGACTGGTCCTGCCTAGAGAGTGGTTAAGATGGGTCTTCCCACAGCAGTTAATCCAATCAAGGCAATCTCTCACAGACGTTCTTGGAATCAGGCAAACTTAAACTCCATCAGAGTTTCTCAACTGTGGGTTGAGAAACCCCTATCATATCCAGCATTTATATTATGATTCATAACTAGCAAAATTATAGTTATGAAATAGCAACAAATAATTTTATGTTTGGGGGGTCACCACTGCATGAGGAACTATATTAAAGAGTTGCAGCATTAGGAAGGCTAGAACCACTCTGCTAGATCATTCCTCTCAGTTGTGCGCATCTCCTAGGAGATTCTTCAAGTTGAGGATGCTAACTAACCAACACAGGAAGTAAAAGGAAACCACAGTGCTCTGGACTGCTGTTAAACACTTTCCTTGCAATACTAGTTTTTTTCCCCCATCCAGAAGTAGGACCCTTGAGTGTAAAGCCTCTTGGCACTCTTCTGATCAAAGACGGTCTGTGGCTTCCATGAAAAACAATCCCTGAGCTCTCCTTGCCCTATTCCCATTCCTTTAGGGAAGCCATTTCCAACCCTTTTACCAAGACCTTCTGAGCACACAGAAGAAACCGCATCCCTGGGTTACCTCAGCTCCTTGCCTTCATCCTGGTAGCAGCCATCATGCCTCCATGGTGTGAGAGCCACCGCTACCTACTAGATCTCCGTGGCTGACATATCTATGACACTTAGCCCAGTGCCTAGGACACTGTTCATAGATGCTTAAGTGGAGGACCCTGGTCAGAATGTCTTAAGGCATCCAGTAATTGAACAGAAGTCTTTCAAATGAAACATTTCCTGTTTTTGTACCTTGTCCACATGTCTGTATCACTCTATTTAGCATTCTTTGAACAACTCTTGTGCTTGCTGTATTTTGCATTTCTAACTTTTGATAAACATTGCTCCAAATGGCTGGGAGGAAATGAGGTTTTGGCATGTGGGAGGGACAACAACAACAACAAAATAATAATATCAAGAGGACAGTCACCATGTCTAAGCACCAGGCATAAAGATGGAAGTCTTGCTCCCTGCAAACCAAGTTGTGTTATTTTCCAGAAGTAGGTGAATCTAAGAAAGAAAGAAGGAAGGAATTCTCTCAGCAGGTAGGATGAAAAGGGATCTTAAACCAGGGAGATTGTGGGCTACCATAGCACTCTGATTCTTAGTGGAGATTCTAAACTAGATTTTGTCTGTATCCACAGATGAGAGTTCAGACCAGCACCAATGTTACAGTAAGTATATCAATTTTTTTTTTAAGTAAGTAAAAGTTAGGTCTGGAATGATGGTTCTTCCGTGGTTACTCAGAATCTTTATGAGTGCCTATTTGAGTAGGCTCTGCATATAAAAGTTTGGAGCGATAGCTCAAGGGGTAAAATGTTTGCTATGTAAGTATGGGGTCTTGAGTTAGAGTCCCCAGGACCCATGTAAAGCTGGCTGCTGTAGTCTATGTCTGTTGTCCCCATGTTTATATTGAGGATAAGATGGGAGGTGGGAACAGGAGAGATCTAGGAAGCTTGCAGCCAGTTAGGCTGGTATATGCATCATCAAATAAGAGAAGGAAGGGAAGGACTGACCCTTGGGGTTGACCTATGACCTCCACATGTGCATCATGATATATATATATTATGGAACTCACACACAAACACACCCTACACAAAGGTTTTTAAAAAACATTTTTAAAATCATATTTAAAGATTACAAATTTATATTTATTGACTAGGCTCAAAAAGCCAAGCCTTGAATAATAGTAAAGGCCCAAATGTTACTTCCTGGAGTTCAGTTATCTGTAGAGAATTGCTTGGAAACTAGTTACTTCTTGGAGTTTTAATTAAAAGCTTCTGATTTTTAATTAAATGCTGTTTTACCAAAACTGACACCCAAACTTATGAGAACAACATGGAAATAACTTGGGAACATTTTCAGCATGAAAATGCCATAAACATTCGAGTACAATTTTGTAATTCATTTATTGAACGCCTCTAGGATGTACAGTAGTAGCCTTGCTGCAGAGGGAGAGCTGCAGAGTCTTGCTTTCCGACCCACCCTCCGCCCTGAGGATTTATCAGAGATGGGGGAATGCAGAAGTTTGGGGTTTTTTTGTTTTCTCTTATCCTTGTTTGCGTACACCCAGTGGGTGCACTAAATGACTCAGAGACAACACTCTACCTACTAAGGGAGCCTGAGTTCTTGTCAAACCTCTCAGCCTCCATCTCTGTCACAGAACTAACCCATTAGGATTCCTGTTGGCCTTACAGAAACTCCCAAGTGCACACAGAAGTTTCTGGCACTCCGGCCAATCCGAGCTGCTGTTTCTGCTTAGCCTCAGCTGGTGCTGATGCCTGTAGAAGCTTCCTGACTCCAGTCTTGACCCAGGAAAGACTCAAGGGCTTTGGCTTGTGATCGGAGAGGCCACTGAGCCCCAAGAGCATCTCTAGAGCAAAGTGTTAGCAGGCAGCAGGGTTGGAGCCCTTGCTGAGTCACAGCCAGGGTTCTAGTTGCCCAGGTGAATAAATGGTCTTGCTGATGTTAATGGTGCAGGTGCTGGCTGCGCATCCAGCTGCCTTGCTCTCCCAACAAGCAATTCACATCTGTCTGAACCAGACCCCAGCTAGTGGGACTGAGAAGCAAGGGGGATTGAAGGGACCCCTTGTTTTCCTTATCCCGCTCAAAGAGGGCGATGCACTGTAGGCACTACTGCCAAATGGGACTTGTAATGTCAATAACCTATTTTCTGCTATCCAGTACCTTGACACAGAAGGAAAACCGTTGGATTCTCAATGTCCAGGCCCATCTGTCTTGTGCTACTGGAGACTACTCCTAGGGCCTGGCGCATGCCAGACAAGTGTTCTCTGCCACTTGAGTGTCATCTGTGGCCCCAAGGTCTCCAACTCTATGCTTTTCTATCAGGATACCTCCTGGATTACTGGCTGTGATTACCTCACCCAGCTAAAGCGAATTGTTGCCACTACAGAGAGGACCATTATCGTCTGGGATTATAAAGCTCAAGGGAACAGCCAGGTACTGTGCCAAGAGAAATGGTAGGGGGGAAAATGAGAGTGTGTGTTAATACCTGTAAGAATACGAGCCCAGGCACTGTTTAATGAATATCTGTTATAATGTTAGAGAAATCACTAAGTAACCAGGATGGTGGAGTTTAGCATCGGTACCCGGAAATGAAAAGGAATGCTGATTTCTTTTAGGACTTTATTCAGGTTTCATTTTGTGTTGATTTTTGAGAGCAAAGGGGGAAGTTCTTTTGGTTTCTGTCGTTGCTATTAGATTTTAGTTTTATCTTGTTTTCTGAGATTGCGGAGGGCAGTCTCCCCACACTGCTCAGTCTACCCTTTACTGGTACATGTGGCTCCAGGGATCGTCCCGCCAGCATAGCATTTGTTTGCTCTTCTCTATCCTTCTACAAATCCAAGCACTATCTTTTTTTTTTTATTATGCTTGTTATTAAATTCAAAGCCTTTATCCCCAGCGCAGCATCCTCAGGGAAGCGTAAGTTATAAACTCTCACAGGATTGGAGCCAACTCAGAAACCCTTACTTATCTCAGAACCCTAAACCCTACCCACTGGACTTCGTGTTCTCTTGTTCAGGCTCTCCCATTTGCCTTGATTTTTTAACTCAGAGAAAGCCTCTTCCTTATCTCATGATTTCTTCCTCTAATCCTCCAGCCTGCACCATAGGTGGGCTATCTAGGCACAATGGCCCTCTGCCCCGTGGTAGCTTCCAGATGTAGCTTTCAACTTAGAAAGATGTCGCTGCCCTTTCTGCTGCACACAATGCATGCTGCTTTCTTTATTCCTCTCCCAGTGTGTGTGTGTGTGTGTGTGTGTGTGTGTGTGTGTGTGTGTGTGCATATGCATGTCTGTCTGTCTCTGTCTCTCTCTTACTCTGTGTGTGTGTGTGCATGTGTGGGCGTGTGTGTGTGTGTGTGTGTGTGTGTGTGTGTGTGTGTGTGTAACTAATTCAAAACCTTCCTCTGCTTTCAGGAGCACTATTTTGTCATAAAACCCATGGACCACTGCCTGCTGTGTGTGTGTGTGGTGCCACTGCCTGACCAGCTCTGCAGGGATGACATCCTCCTGGGGGACGATGGTGGGTTTGTGAGCAAGTTCACTGTAAACAGCGATGACTTCGGATTAAAGCAGGCAAAAACCAAAAAGAAATTACAAACTCAGGTCCTTGACTCTAAAAACTTTAAAAGGTAAGATTATCACATGAGTGCTCCCTTTGCTCTAATAATTACAGACATTGTTCAGTTATATGTATGTATAGTGAAATGAAACGTGAGACCCACAGTAGTTTTGAACCTCAACGCTGAATAAGCCATGTCTAATCTAGTCTTGGAGATGCATACCTATAGTACCAGTCCCTGGGGAGGCAGAGTCAGAAGAATCATGAGTTTGAGGCTAGCCTGGGCTGTATAGTGAGTTTCAGGCCAGCATGAGCTAAATAGCAAGACTTAGTTTCAGTAGGTATAAAGACAAAAGAAGATAAGATATTCATCATAAGAATATTCCAAGATAATAAGGAATGCATAATTAGTAACCCAAATTCTGTTTCAGTGCCTTTGGTAGCTAAAAATCTACAGGTATCTGACAGATTTAGTTCAATTAAAAAGCAAAATCATACCCAGGTACGGTGGCTCATGCATGTAATCCCAGCACTCTGGGAGGCAGAAGCAGGCAGATCTCTGTGACTTCAAGGCCAGCCATATACAAAGTGACTTCAGGACAGCCAAGGTTACACAGAGAAACCCTATCTCTTAAAAAAAAAAAATCTAAAACTAAAACAAAACAGGAAAAAAAACAAACAAAAACAAAAACAAAGTGAAATCAGGAAAAAAAAACATAAAATGTACATTTATGTGTATTTTTGCTACTTCCTAGCAATTGAATGGGAAAATTTCTACATATAAAAGCAATGGATATGGTTGAGCAGTGGTGACACACGCCTTCAGTCCCACCACTCGGGAGGCAGAGACAGGTGGATCTCTGAATTCAAGGCTAGTACTATCTACAGAGTGAGTGCTAGGATAGACAAGGCTACACAAAGAAACCCTGTCTTAAAAAACAAACAAACAAAAAGCAATAGATACAGATTTCAAGGAAAATAATGTGATCGATTTGACTACCTACCAAATTAAGCTTCTTACACTTCAAGAGAATGAATTTAAAATGTAAAATATTCTGCAATAAATATCTGTTACAAATACAAACAACAAGGAGTTGATACTCTTTATTAGTCCACAAACTTCAATTAAAAAAGAAAGAAAGAAAGAAAGAAAGAAAGAAAGAAAGAAAGAAAGAAACAATTCTTCTGGGCTGAAAAGGTAGCTCAGTAGTTCTCCTTTCTTGTAGCCTCAGTTGACACTTGCACTCACATGCAACACACACATGGTCATACACATTTATTGTTTTAGCACTTATTTATTTGTACTGTGTGGGCACCCATGAATCATGTTCATGACCTTTGCTCAGTGTAATTGTTGCTGCCTTGAATTAAGATTATCCCTGTCGATAGAACTCTAAGAATAACACTCAGGAAACCAGCTCCATTTCCTACCCTTTACATCTGGGCATTGTAATGTAGTCCCAGGGTGCTGTGCTGCTCTGTACATCATGAGCCTCTTATTACAGTCATGATAGGCCCAGAGAATATAACCTTTGCGCCACTCAGAGGTGGGCCACTTGTCTGAAAAGTCCACAGTCACTGTCACTTCCTCTTCCCATTAGACAGATATGTCAGAAGTGAGGATGAGGGTGAGGATGGGAGGAATTTAAGGACTCTGAATATGTGAGGATGAATGTAAGTCTACTGCTTCCTGAGAATAATTTACATACAGCCCATCACCATGCCATCTTTTTAAATCTTTTAAGACTCAAGTGTAGATACAGGCTGAGTCTTGAGCCATTTTCTTCCACCAAGAGATCCTAAAACCTGATAGAATGAAAATTTTGTAAGACTAGAAAGACAGTTAACTTTTGGAACCATCCTCAAAGTTTGCCTGAAGTTGACATTCTCAGAATTTGTTCATTCTGAGTCAGTAAGGATGTGGCCGGAAATCACTGGCATACAGAAGATTGTACAATATAGAAAATTAGCTGATACTGGGTTGGAGAGATGGCTCAGTGGTTAAGAACACTGGCTGCTCTTCTAGAGGTCCTGAGTTCAATTCCCATAACCACAGGGTGGCTCACAGCCATCTATAATGAGATCTGGTGCCCTCTTCTCGCATGCAGGCGTACATACAGATAGAGCAATGATACGCATAAAATAAATTTTTAAAATGGAAAATTAGCTGAAATCAAGAGTTTAAAAAGTGAGCAAAATCTAGGATAGGAAAACAAAACAATAAACAAACAAACAAACAAACCTCTCCTCTTCTGTGCTCCCTTCCATACCGCCCAACGGTGACCCCTGGAGTCACAGATGGGACTAGAAGCCATGTGACATCTAGAACCTTATGCCAATCATAGATGGATGCTCAGAATGTTTTCATTAAAGTAAGGATAAGATTGTCAACATTCCACCCAGACCTTCTAGATTATTTCTTTCTCATTGTTTTTTTTTTTCTCTTGTCATTGTGACATCATATCTTAGAAATTAACTTAAGGAGGAAGAGGTTTTTGACCCTGGGTTTTGAGGGGATCCAGCCTGTCATGGTGAGGCCTCCATGCTGTGAGGAACCTGAGCTTGCCGCACTGCCGTCAGGAAACAGAGGATGACGGATGTTCGTGCTTTTATTCTGAGAGTCCAGCCCATGGAATGGTGTCACCCACGTTCTGGGTGGTCCCCCTCCTTCCTCGGTCAAACCCCTCTTCACATCCATGTCTAGAGTTTTGTTGCCTAAGGGATACAAAGTCCAATGACATCGAGTTTGTTGCTGAAGCTGTGGCTCAAGATTTACCAAGAGTCTTCTGGAGTTTTGTTGTTGTCGTTGTTGTTGTTGTTTTCACTTTAAGTATGCTAGGCTAAGACAGGGTGAACAGCTGGAGGTGGTGTGATACACAGGGCTGCAGTGTACCTGAAGGCTTAGCACTGTCCACAGTTACAATTTCATGCACACTAAATGACATGCTGAGTAGACAAAAAGGGAGCATTGTAAGTTCGTCTAACGCCCCTCCCCCTTCTTATTCCCAGTGTTAAAAGGAAGCTGCATAATGATTGGGTTATGAAAATCAGATACATTCCAGCTCTCCATTGCTTCGGATCCTGCTCCTTGGACAGTGTTCATTCGTTAGTTTTGGAATCCTTAAAGAGACTTGAGGACAATTTGTAAGTATAATGGTGTGCCTACGTGAGCAGTCTGCGACCCTGCACTTTCACTGTGAGGAGCCCATTATGACCTTGTGATGTTCAGAGTGGTTTGCAGAAGCACCAGAAGTTAGCCCTTCCCTTAGCTTGGCAGGGATAATTAGCCCTTCAGGGAAAATTAAAGTCAGGCAAATAAGTCTAAATACGATATGTCCCCTTACACAGCAGTTGTGCTCAATTGTTGTGGATTGGGGAATACAGTGCAGAGCTGGAGCACGTGTCTAGCATTTGTGAGAGCCTGGCTTCCATTCTCAGCACTACAAAGATTTATTAGTTTATATATTGTAATACTTTAATAGACTCTCTATTTTTAAGCATATTTTGCTGGTAAAAGTTTATAATTCAGAGTCATTTTAGCTAGCCAACAAACTATGCTTATGATCTATATGTAGTCAATCATATTTTATCTATCATAAATACATTAGTTGGTATTCTTATACAATTGTGAGTTTCTATAATATCTGACTCATTTTCAATCTGGTTACATATGTCCCAATAACTGTTATGGCATTTACATTCTTAAAGTTTTCAAGATATTTGCTACAATAGATTAATCTCAAAACTAAGGGACGAAAGCTGGATAAAAATTCTACATATTGTGTGATTCCACTTATTTGAAATTCCTCAAGAGAGAGATTTATAGAGACAAACTACAGGTCACTGGTTCCCTCAGGCAGATGCAAGAGGCAGGAATCTCAGATGGGCACATGGGCCATTTCTAAGATGAAGAAACTTGTCTTAGTCAGGGTTTCTACGGCTATGATAAAACACCAAAACCAAGCTGCAGTGGGGTGGTGAGAAGAGCTTACTGCATCCTACAGCTTGCAGTCCATCATCCATGGCAGGAACCTGGCAGCAGAAATTTAGGCAGAGGCCATGGGAGAGTGCTATTTGCTAGCTTGTTCCATATAGCTTTGCTCAGCCTGCTTTCCTATACACCTGCAGGACCACTTGCCACATCAATCAGACTGGATGTTAAAAAGACTCCCCAATAGGTAGCCAGATAGAGGGGAGCTGTTATTAGGTGAATATATCATGTAACTTTCACAGGTGTATAACGTGATATACCCATGTAACAATATATTTTAAAAATAATTTTTGAGTAAGTTTTATGTTAGTTAGTTTCATGTCAACTTGACACAAGTTACAATCACTTGGGAAGAGGGAACCTCAACTGAGAAAATGCCCCATCTGATGGGCCTGTGGGTAAGTTTGTGGGACCCTTCCGTCCTCCCTCTCTCCTCCCCTCTTTTTTCCTTTTTTTCTTTCTTAAACAGTTGAAGAATGTTTTTATTAGGGGAGAGAAAACACCCCCAATCATGAGTCTGAATGATATCTGACTAATTTTCAATCTGGTTAAGTATATCCTAATAATTCATGAGCAAGAAAGAATTATATATAATATCCAAGAAGTCATGCAAGCAATAGAGTAGATTATGAAATATTTAGTGTTGAGAAAAAAAAAAAAAAGCAAAACCGTAAAGCAAAAACAACCCAACCTAGAAGTCACTGTACCTTTTGGCAGGAGAACCAGGAGTTTAAACTGATGTTTAATACCAGTTAGTTAGCCAGTTTGAGATTACTATGGGAAACATGAGGCTTTACTTTAAAACAAAACAAAAGCGTCTCAGCCTCATGAGGTCCCATTTATTAATTTTTGACCTTAAGGCCTGGGCTGTTGGTGTTCTGTTCAGGAAGTTGTCTCCTGTGCCAATGTGTTCCAGACTCTTCCCCACTTTTCTTCTAACCTATTAGTGTCTCTGGTTTTATGTTGAGGTCTTTGATCTACTTTGACTTGAGTTCTGTGCATGGTGACAAATATGGGTCTAATTGCATTTTTTTACACATAGACATCCAGTTAGACCAACACCATTTGTTGAAGATGCTATCATTTTTCCATTGAATAGATTTGGCTTCTTTGTCAAAAATCAAATGACCATATGTGTGGGGATTCATTTCTGGGTCTTCAATTCGATTCCATGATCAACCAGCCTATTGCTGTGCCAGTACCATGATGTTTTAATTACTGTTGTTTTATAGTACAGCTTGAGATCAGGTATGGAGATTCCTCCAGAGGATCTTTTATTGTACAAAATTGTTTTAGCTATTCTGGGTTTTTTGTTTTTCCATATGAAATTGAGAATTGAACTTTCAATGTCTTTAAAAATTGTGTAGGCATTTTTATAGGGATTGCATTGAATATGTAAATTGCTTTTGGTAAGATGGCCATTTTTACTATATTAATTCTCCTAATCCATGAACAAGGGAGATCCCTCCATCTTCTGATGTCATGTTCAACCTCTTTCTTCAGAGATTTAAAGTTTTTTTCAAACAAGTCCACCGCACAAGGACATATGCTCAACCATGTTCATAGTGGCCTTATTCATAATAGCCAGAACATGGAAACAGCCTAAGTGTCCCTCAGTAGAAGAATGGATAAAGAAACTGTGGTACATTTGCACTATGGAATACTACTCAGCTATTTAAAAATAAGGAATTGCCAAAATTTGTGGACAAATGGATTGAACTAGAAATGATCATAATGAGTGAGTTAACCCAGAAGCAGAAAGAGTCAAATGGTATATACTTACTTATAACTGGACACTAGCCCAGGGGGCATGTCCCATGAAAGTCTTCACCTACCAGGAAAGTGGGATAGATGTGAGGACATCCTATTGGTACTCTAGGTGAGAGAAGTATGGGAGAATGGGGAAATAGAAGGATCCAGAGGGTCCTAGAAACTTACAAGAAGAACATTATGATGGGCGGTTCTGGGCACAGGGGTCCTGCTCAAACTATGGCACAAGCCAAGGACAGTACACGCAGTAAACTTCGAACCCCTACCCAGATCTAGCCAATGGACAGGACATTCTCCACAGTTGAGTAGAGAGTGGGGACTGACTTTCACACTCACTCTGGTGCCCCATATTTGACAGCATCCCCTGATGGGGAGGCTGGTGGCACTCAGAGGAAGGATAGCAGGCTACCAAGAAGAGACTTGATACCCTATGAGCTTATACAGGGGGAGGAGGTCCCCCTCAGTCACAGTCATAGAGGAGGGGAGTAGGGGGAAAGTTGGAGGGAGGAATGGGTGTATACAAGGGATGGAATAACAACTAAGATGTAATATGAATGAATTAACAAAAATAAAAAATAGTGGCATAGGAAAAAAAACAAAGAACGAAAGGAAAGAAAGAAAGAAAAGAGAAAAATAAAGAATTAAAACTTTCTCAGACAAACAAAAGTCAAAGTTGTTGTGAGTAGGCCTCCTTGCTAGGAATACTATGAGATATTATTATTATTATTATTATTATTATTATTATTATTATTATTATTATTATTATTATTATTTCATTATTCCTTTAAGACATGGTTTCTTTGTGTAGCTTTGGCTGTCCTGGACTGGTTTATAGACCAGGCTGGTTCCAAACTCACAGAGATCTGTCTGTCTCTGTCTCCCAAGTGCTGGAATTAAAGATGTGTGCTACCATTGTCTGGCAAGAAGTTATTAAAAGTGAGGAAATGATTTGGGTAGGAGATTCCTGTTTACATAAGAGGGAAAAGCATTAAAGGGAAAAAAGGTGAAGGGAAAAATACCTTATGTTTTCTTATTTAATTGATCTAATCAATTAGCATCTGTTACAACATCAACAATGTTTTTGTGCATGTGTACAGAAATATATGCTTGAACATAAGTGAAATAACAAAGAAAACAATAAACACCGGATTAGAGAGAAAATTAGTATTGTTTTGGTATAATAAGGCCCCTATGCCAATGTGAATTCGTGTACTATGATGTCACAAACTCCAGTGCAACCTTAGGAAGAAGAAGAGGAGGGATGATACTAAAAGGAAACAGTTGATATTCAAACAAGCAAAACAATAGTCCTAAACCATAATGATGTGAGTCACGAATGAGCCCGTCACAAAAGCACAAACATTAATAGATACAGAAATTAAACTAAGCAAATGAAAACAAAAAGCATTTTTAAAAAATCCAATCACATAAGATTTTTAGTGAAAACAAACACACAGAAAGATAGAAAAGGAGTGCTAGACAGATGGGAGCAAACTACAAGGGGGATGAGTGGAAATGATAATAAACATAATAAACGTCGTAGATACAGATCTAAGATCAGCAACCACTTCAAATATTAATAGTAAAGGCCACAGCTAAGTGATGGAGATTGTCTGACGATAAAAACAACAACAACAACAAAACACAACAAGGACCAAATATGTATTGTTTACAAGAAACACATTCTTTATATATAACTAAAAATAAAGAAATAAAATTAACCTACACATAATGGGTGGAAAAGGGAAATCGAAAAAACAAAACACAAACATAAATAACTTCTGAACATGCCAGGGTGGAGTTTCTTTAAACTCTGCTTTTAAGTAAATGAATAAGAATTAGAATTTTTTTTTATTTATTCAGATTACATCATGATTGTTATCTGCTCGCTTGCATCTTCCCCTTCCCACCCATCTTCCATCTTCTGCCTTATTCCCCTCCCTTAGACCTCTGACAGAAGGGGACTTCCTCTCCCCACCATATCACCACAGCCTTTCAGGTCTCATCAGGATACCCTGCTTCCTTTCCTCTGTGTGCCCACAGGGCCTCCCTGCCAAGGGGAAGTGATCAAATTGGGCACAGTAGAGTCTGTGTCAGAGGTAGTCCCCGCTCCTCCCCACATCCATGGAGAATGAGCTGTCCATTGGCTATATCTGAACAGGGGGTCTAGGTTCACTGCACGCATTGTCCTTGCCTGGTGCAACAGTTTGTGCAGGCCTCCTGGGTCCAGATCCGCTGGCCTTGGTGGTCTTCTTATGGAACTCCTGAACCTTCTGGATCCTTCCAAAGCCCCCCGCCCCCCAATTCTTCCATACCACTTTTATCACTCTGACTCCCAGCATCTGTCCTAATCCCCTACTGGGTGGAGTCTCTCAGAGGACATATATGTTGGGCTAATATCTACTTATAAGTGAGTATACACCATGTGTGTCTTTCTGGGTCTGGGTTACCTCACTCAGAATGATCATTTCTAGTTCCATCCATTTGCCTGCAAATTTCAAGATTTCCTTGTTTTTAATAGCTGAGTACTACTATTCCATTGTATAAATGTACCACACTGTCTTTATCCATTCCTCAGTTGAAGGACATCTAGGTTGTTTCTAAATTCTGGATTTTATGAAAGACTCACATTTTGTACTCCTTATGTTGAATCTGAAAATGTTTATTTTGGTCTATAATATTATCACATCGAGAAATGAAATGTAAAAGCTTCACAGCACATTAACAATAATTTCAGCCCCTGGTACTGGATCAAGTTCCACAAATGTCATTTAGATGATGCAATTAATTAGAAAGTTTTATTTAGTTTCTGTAAGATAATTAATTGCAAATGAGTGCTTGCTGGCATTTTATGGAAATGCATTTCTGAAACACAAACTAATTGAAAAATCAGTGCAAGTGTATATCCAATTTGATTTCATTCTGTGCCAGCAATTCATAACATGGCCATGGCCATGGCCATGGAGGACAACCACGGGACTTGGGTCCTGGAACCCGGGCTAGGAGTGGTGAGGGAATGAAGAGGGACAGACACATAGGCACATGTGCAATAAAGTTGGGATCATGTAGGGTTCCCTAATATGAATACCACAAAACCTTCATGTGTTTCTTAGCTACAGCACAAGCAGAGGGGTCAGCTGGTCTTGGTAGGGGTTGCTGTAGATGAGCAATCTTAGACTGTCAGCATCCAGGAGGACGAGGACGATGCCTTTGCACACACTGATCAGTCATTCATAAACACTCATACACGGACTCTCAAGAAAAGCTTTGCCATTTCTTATTAGCCTGGGTAATATGGGTAATGGCATTGTCTGTTTCTCATGGGCCAGATGGTCTTGGAGTCCCGGACAGGCCATGTCAAAATAAACATTCACTCGTTCAAGGTTCCATCCACTCCCTACACATACGGAACCACAGCAGGCCCAAGTGGATGAAGATACACTTGACGTCATCCAATTTTCCTTTCCAAGGAGAGCAAATTTGCAGCTGTAATATTACCTACCAGCACTGATAAACTGATAATCCCACCATGATTACTTCTAATAACATTTCAAAGGTAATTATGATAGTGAGTGGCATCCAGAAGCACACATCTATTCTGATATATATATATATATAATCAGCTGATTATATATGTATAATCAGCACACCAACATGCCGGGAGATAAACAGCAACATCAAGCAGTGTGTTAAGAACCATAGTACAGTTTAGGAATACACACAGAAGTTCAGAAGTGGCAGTGTCATGTGCTAGCTTTCTGCAAAGCCCACAGAGGTAAGGCATCTTCCATTATGAACTGGAGTGGAGGAATGAATAGATTAGTATATTCAGCCATGATTTTATCAACGAGAAAAGTTACAGCAGTGAAAACAAACACATTGTATCCGGACTTGGAGACATGAGATATTGTATTTCTTCCTTCTTAAAGATGAAGATATTCTTAATATATGGGTTGTTCCCTATTGTCGATGATAACTTGATAAAATAAAAACAAAAACTTCATGTTCTGGTTCCGTTTCTGTTGTAGTTGACAAATAACCTGATCAAAAGCAACTTTTTGTATTTTCATACTGTTCCGGTGCCCAGCCTGTGAAATGGTGAGCTCCATGGTGGGCTGGGTCCTCCTCAAAAGCAATCAAGCCAATCTCCTACAGACGTACCCTCAGGCAAATTTGATTAATGATAATTCCTCAATTGATTCTAAGTTGTAGCAAGTTGACATTTAAACCTACACAGGACTCTGAGCTGCAACAATACTGGTAGGTTCTCACTTTCCACTTAGACATTATCTCTTCAGAAATGGCAGCATCAGTGTCTCAGGCCTCTGTGCCTTGTTGTTGAAGACTCCGTCCACTGTATCCACTAAGTTACCTCACTGAGCTCTCCAACATCCTGTTATCTCACATCTCATGCATCTTCTTGGTTGTCTTTCATCTCTGGATAGGAAGTTAGGCACCTGAGCTCATATTCAATCAGAGGACTTGGCATACAACCCTGATGACCCACTGCATCACTCAGCCAAGCCTTAGACCTTTAACTCAGCAGAGCCCCCAACTCCTCACCCCACACCTACACCCTTTCCAGACTTTGATTTGTTCTCTTTACCACCCACCTCAGTGACTCCTGCAAACATTCTCTCCCTGTGCTCTCCACAGGATGTGTTATCCATTCTTATGATACACAAATCTAGGGCTTCAAGGGAGATTTTCCAACACACAACAACCTTCAAATTTGTCCATGGTTGCCGTCACTTCGCTTTTCTTTTGGTTATAGAGGACGAGGTATTTGATTCTTCATTGAAGACCTTTGCTCAATTCCTTTTGCCTTCTCCAAGACCTTGCAACTCTTCCACTCTGCATTTACATCCTATAATGGACATCTCTGGATCTGAGTAATCTTTTTCTGAGAAATCATATAGCTCAGACTGGCCTGGAACTTTCTATATAGTTGAGACTGGCCTTAAGTTCCCAATCCTCCTGTCTCCACCTCCCAAAGGCTAGCATAATGAGCATGAACCACCACGTCCAGCTCTGAGTAATCTTTCCTGGCCAACAGTTGCCCCCTCATGATTATACAACATCATTTCTTCCCCTCTAAGTAAATTTTGAAAAGGTAACTCTATTCCCTGCCTACATTTGATGTGTCTACCTCCCTCTGTAGCCCTCTACATAGTGCCTGACCTGCTCCTGAAAGTCATCAAGCCCCAGGCAGAGAGCACTACTCATCCTACTCATGCAGAATCTTCTCCAGATTCTAACAGTCCAGGAGTTTGTTTGTATCTTGCTATTCATTCTTTATTCACGTGAACTTTCATGTTGTGTTTGGCTTCCGCAATGGCATTTTTCAGCGTTCCATTACCAACAGCTTTCTACTTTGTTGTCCTCATGTTCCTTGAAGATGATGGACATCTTCACCAACACACTCAAGTGTACATGTTCATAGGACTGCAGAAATCATTCATAGTCTCTTGAATTCAAATGGTTATATGGAACCCACTGCTCAAAATATACCTACTGTACCATATGCAGTTTGCCTGCTGACATCAGTACTGTCCATTAGCCCAGCTGTATGCTTTGCACCCTTATATAGCTCTTTATTCTTCACCATTCCAGCCTCTACATCCACCATCAGTCACTAATTTGTGTGTGTTTACCTCATAGACTCTCTTTGAATCTGTTTTGTGTTCTAATCATTTTCCCCACTACTTCCCAGTCTCTTTTCACTTGCTGTCCAGAAGAGAGCATCCACCCATCACAATCACTTCTATATTTTGACATTTCCTGCACACAGCACTTTTGTGGACTTGTCCCTGAGTATCCCTCCTCTCCACCCCTGCCCTGTTGCCTTTTACTTAGCTCCCTGTAACCCTGAGCTTCTTTCTGCTTCCTAGGGAATCCATGTTGGGACTTTGTTTGGAGGCTGAGATAGTCTTTCTAAGTTGTTTTTCCCAAACTTTATGATTCTTTAAGGGTCAGAAAACACCTACCCTAGAGAATTATTCTGACTTTTCCCCAACTCTGGAAGGGAAGCTTGGCAGTCCTTTTTCACACACTGCCTTTTGTGTTTGTTGCATTTCAATTATGTTTTAGGTTATGTCTTTATAAGAAACTAAGATAAGTATTATATTCAGCATTCTATTTTTGATTATTGCATAATTTTAACGTAGATGACTTCCAAAGAAACTGTAGAGCAAGGAGCTAGATAGTCAATGTTTAGCAATTGAAGGGATATTGTATTTGAGATGCTGTTATTAGTCTTGGGACTTAATGATGGGAAGGACTAGGTCCTTGGCCATGTGCAAATAAAGGGCAATGAGCACTACAGTGTAGATGTAAAAGGGTGAAGGGGCAAAGCATGCAGGATGGAGAAGGCAGTCTTGGGAAGAGTCCTTGGAAGAGAGAGATGCTGTGTGTGCGGAGGTCGGAAGAACTGGTTACAGTATTGAGTGTCTGGAAGTGAGCAAACAGACACACTAAAGACTTGGCATTTGTAAGTGGAGGTGAGAAGGAAGAGGGTGAGTTCTAGATTAGAGCCCTGCCTGGGAGAGAAGAGTTGGGAAATGCGAGGCTTGCTAGATAAAGCGGACATGAAAATACCTGTAAACTGTGCTGGAGCTAGAATGTCAAACGCAAAGCTACAGGAAGACCACCCCCCTCTGCACACACTTATATGCACACCTGTGTACACACACACACACACACACACACACGCACACACACACAGTGTCTCACTATGTAGCTCTGGCTATCCTAGAATTCACTAGATAGATCAGGCTAGACTAGAACTCACAGAAATCTGCCTGCCTCTGCTTCCCAAGTTCTGGGATTAAAGATGTGTGCCAGTATGGCTGGCTACTATTTTATAAATTTTTAACATTTACTGTGTGCCTATTATAGATTAAGTCTAGTTGTAATCACTAATGTGCTGGTATACAAACAAACAACAACAAACCCCAAAAATATACTAAACAAAACAAAAATAAACATACTAAAAACCCATTACAGGCTATTACTGTTGCCCTTGGCAACCCCCAGAGGAAGAAGGTAAGCACATATTGATGAAAACACCATATACTTTAGAAACAGGGCCCAGATGCCCTGGAACTAAAACTGACCTGAAAATTGCTTCTTCCTTGAGGAGTAGTTTTCATGGAGCTGTGAAAGCTTCCAAAGGAAAGAGGCAACTAACATCCCAACCCAGCTATGATACCCAGTTGTAAGGTCTATGAATCAGAGCAATGGGCAGCATGGAACCATAGCCCTAAGGGTGCGGTAGTAGCGCACATACCTTGAGAGTAACCAAGGTATGTTACTTTTTCTTTTTTTCTTCTCAAGGAAGGATTTCTCTGTGTAGCCTTGGCTGTCCTAGACTTGCTTTGTAGACCAGACTGGCCTAGAACTCACAGAGATCCGCTTGACTCTGCCTCCCAGAGTGCAGGGATTACATGTGTGTGCCACTGTGCCTGGCTCCAACAGCTCTTTAATTTTTACTTAAGAACCACTCAACAAGAATGAAACAACACGCAGTCCTGGAATCCTAGCCAAATACCCAGGGCTGGCAAAGTCATGGATCCTGGAGAAGAACTTACTACTACCAGCACTTTACTAAGCCAGTACAACCCCTAACTTCTAAATATTTGTCCTTATAGCCACAGATAAGTGTAGTCCTTTCCCTTCATCAAAAAAACTTTATTTTGCAATCAGAAATAATTACAGAAAGACCACAACCAATAAAAATGAAGTGATGGAGCCCAGTCCTAATAGATATATAATCTATAAAACAACTCTCACACCTAAGGCTCAGGGAACACTGAAGAAGAGGATGCAGAAAGAGTAAGAAAACTTGCTGTGAGATTGTGTCTCCTAGGAATGTCATAACCCATGAAGTTATCACCAACATGACTGCCTAAAATGAACGGAAAAAGGAAAACACCAGTAGGCATGTCAAAGATACTGGAAGAAAGCCCTCAACCCTTCACAAAGAACTAGAGGCTGCAGCCAAGGAATGCTGAGGGTGGGAGAAATAGTCTTTCCAAGGATGAGCACACAAATAGGTTTTCCAATACCAAGCGGTCAGCCCTCAAAACACACACACAAAGAGCATTATACAGACAGAACAGGTTATATTTAGAAATATTTATGCATATATAAAAATGTATGTAATAACAATTAATGTAAAAGGAGGCTGTGAGTTTGAAAGAGAGTAAGGACTATAGGGGAGGGTTTGGAAGGAGAAAAGGGAAAGGAGAAATGATCTAATTTATGATAATCTCAAAAATAAAATAAACAATTAAAAAGACTCATTCTGTTGTCACAGGGGAAGGCAGGTAAACAATATGAATTAATATGAATTAAGTGATGATGGCAATGAAGTAGCATTCAGGGGTAATGGAAGGCAATGTTTTGATAGGGTGCTCAGGAGGGGCTGCTCTTAGAAGTTCATGGACAAAAAGAGATCTCCGTGAATGGAGGACTGACTATTGCAAAGATCTAGACAAAGAGGCTTTTAAAAAAATCTCAGACCAGATGGTGACGTTTTGTCAGGGAAAATATGACAGTATAGCTATTGGGTTCTAGGCAAAAATTAGTAGTGAATTTTGTGTGTGGCACAGGAGTATGTGGTAAGCTTATGAGAAGAGTTGTTTAGTAATGTTTTCCCATTCTTGTTTTATTTTTTGTTATCCTTATTTTCTATTCCATACACACACACACACACACACACACACACACACACACACACACACACAATCTGTCATAGGAAACTTAAATTCCTATGCTGCATAATGTCCTACAGAACTGGTCCTTAAAAGTCATAAGCAGATTATCTGGAAGGTTTAACTTTCCAAGCAACTGGTGCATTGTGGTGTTTGCTGCAAAGAGCATCTATTTCACAATAGCCTGAAGTCTGCCTTCCAGATGAATCCTAATATTTACCGTCTCTCTTGGACTTTGGTGGGTGGTAATTACATCTCTGCTGATTACAGCTAGAGCCAGGAAGCAGGGAGATAAAAATACTCAGACAACTGGAGCAAACAGGGCTCCTTGATCCATCAGATGTTCCAGGAACCTCTCCGCAGCCCCCTCCCTGAGTCTCTCTCTGTTTCTCTAGGGCCACTCTTTCTAAATCTAGAAGCTGAAGAGATTTCTCAAATAGTACTTATGATCACATTTTCCTGGACCTTCATGGCCACTGGAGAGCGATCACAACATCACAGTTGGGTTTCTCAGTTCCTAATGCAACATGTTCCTATTTCTGCCATCTCCTGTAATGAGTCCTCTGATGAAACTGTATTTATACAAATTCATAATTGGTCCACTGGTAAAACAGGAGTCAGCATCTCTCCCAAAAAGGCAGGAAAATAAACTCTCAAAAAATGATAATTTCAGAAATAATTAGCATACTGGTTATGATTTTGTGCAGAATTTTCAGAATTCGAGCTACGTACCAGGAAGTTGGTGAGTGCGTGCAATTGAGTGCCTCATCGCATGCTGTCCTGTTGTAGCATTCACATCGAGTCTCTAACCCTGTCACCGCTTGGTGGTCTCCCTCACATGAGCAAGCAGCTGCTGAACATTATTTTTTCTTAGTTGCACAACTCAGGGGCAGAGTATTATAGTGGAAAGATGACAGTGTCATTCCTTAAATTTTCTATGGAATGGGACAATACAAGTTTCTGTCCCAACACCTAATCTATGACTATTGGTTCAACTTAGCCTCAGTTTTCCCATCTATAAATGGGAATGAAGACCTTTATAGACATAAAATCATTTAACCTAACCGTGTGCAGTGCCTAGTTTGTTGCCTACAACTTTGAGTGCACAATAGGCTTTCATTCCCTTTTCTTGTTAACATAAAAGCTAAGGTACTTAAAAAGGATCTTAAGGAAAAAATTGAATAGTATCACTGTCCCACACTGCTTTAAGCTTCATGTGCCCATATATTAAGCAAGAGTTGGAAAATAATGGCCCAAGGGACAAATCCAGTGGGCCAACAGTATTCATAGCATTGAAAAAACTAAGAATGGATTTTAATATTTAGTTTGTCTTCCACTGCTGTTACAAGTGCCTGAGATCAGTCAATAGAAAAGGAAACTGGGTCATTATGGCTCACAATTTTTGGAAGCTCCAGTCCTTCGCGACTTGGCCCTGTTACTTTTGGACGTGCTCTACCATATCATGGTGGCAGGGATGGTGGGGAGGAAGGCACATGGTGGAGGCAAACTGTCGCTCACCCAACGAAAGTCAGGAAGCAAAGCAAAGAGGAGGGTTTAGGCATCCTGATACCTAGGATTAGGCCCTGCCTTTTAAAGGCTCTAGTACCTCTCAATGCACTGCAACTGAGGGCTAAGTACTTAGCCCATGGGCTTTGGGGAAATACCCAACCAAAACCATGGAACTGAGAGATTCTGTGCCCCTGTAAGTATTCTGCTGTTATTTATTGGATTTACCATGGACAAGTAGATTTATAAACAATTTAGAAATGAGCCCATTAAATAGAATCTATTTCTAAGCTGTATTTAACAGTTCACATCCAACTTTGTCTTCTAGGCCAGTCAGAGAATTTTCCATGCCACGAGGTGCCAACACTTTCTGCTACTGCATTAAAGCAAACGTAATTGTCACTGGAGGTAAGAGGGTGATGTACACCATAGGATATTGTGGTTTCTCCCACAGGCCTCTCTTTGTGGTTTTTGTGGCCAGAAATAACTTTCTAGTATAATCTAAATGTTGTCTATTCCTTTCACTGTAGCTTTTGGATAGGACAGCATACTTTAACGATGCCTTTCTTCAGGGCTTGTGAAATCATGCATCTTAGAGGAGAACCTACAACCACCACTTTTTAAAACCAGTATAATTTCTAACTACATTCTAAACGTTTGTCCTTACACCACAGATAAGGATAGTCCTCACTGCTTATCAAAGAAACTTCTCTTTGCAAAAGATGGGGGCCACTGCAGAAAAACACAGCCAGTCAAAAAGCGAAGTTGTGGAGCCCAGCCCCAGTGGAAATGTCTACAAAACACCCAACACACCTAAGTTCAGGGGACATTGAGGAAAAGGGGGTAGCAAGATTCTAAGAGCCAGAGGACCAGGGAGTTTGCTGGGAGATGTGTCTCTTAGCAATGGCAGAAGCTACACCCACAGTCTCACCAACATGACTGCCCAAGCATGAACTGAATCAGGAAAATAATAGACATGCCGATGTGGAGATGGTGAAAGACTACAAGGCCTCGGTCCTACACAAAGAACTACAGGCATCTAGGGCATGCTGAGAGAAGGAGAAATAGTCTTCTTCAGGGAAGAACACACCAACTGGTTGTCCAATACCAAATAGTCGGCCGCCAAAACATGTGTATGAATAACATTATTCAGACTGACAAGATTGTGTCTAGAAATATATGTGTACAGATATATGCACACATGCATGTAAGAATGATTAATGAAAAAAAGAAACCAAGATGGAAGGGTTTGGGGGAAAGAACATGAAGGGAGACGTGATGTGATAATATTATAACCTCAAAAAGAAAAGAAAAACACCTTCCTTAGCCCAAGAATGCAAAATGAATTTTCCTCTGCTTCACTGCTGTTTCACAGTTTGCCTTTATGACTTCAACTTTTCTAGAATTTATTTTTCTGTGTGAGACCACAAGCTCCACAGTTTAAAAGGAATCCTGGAGTTCCTGTAAGCAGAATGACATTTGTATGTTGTTCTGGAGAGTTTAAAATCTTTCAAATCTCCAAAACATGTCTACGGTCAGAAAGGTCAAGAGCCAGGAGACAAAGATGACATCAGAGGCCAAGGGCAGAACCTTGAAGAACACCAACACTCAAGGGATAGCAAGGTAGACAGGAATGGTCCTTCACCAAGAGCAAGGGGAAGGATAAGGATGACAGAAAGCCTCATGGACAGGTGGAATATGATGCTATCCTTTGGGATGTAGATTTCTGCTTGGATCTACTGGGATGACTTGGAGTCTAGGCTGTGGAGTCAGGCAGGGTGTAAATCCATTAGCAGGCTATGTAATGGGCAGGTTACTCACCCCCTTAAAACTTCAGTTTCATCTTGAGTGGAGTTAGTAGTATACTACTCACTTATAGAGTTAATTATAATATTTAAATTAGTTCAAGGGCTTGGGGGTGGTAATACACACCAGTAATGTCAACACTGGGAAAACAGAAACTGGAGGAGCAGGGATTTAAGGATTTCCTATGCTACGAAGGCCCCTGTCTCAAAAGTAATTCACTCAGCAGAGTGTCCCAAAGCACAGCATTTAGTATTCACTTGCTGCTAGTGACACTAATAAAAGTATGCATTTCATATGGTAATATTTAGAATTAAGGCAATGAGTCAACCATCTCTGCCCTCAGTCTAGTTTTCTCTTTTCTGGACCACTGTGATCCCAGGCATCAGGGCATTCTTCCACTGGGCTCCCCCTCCCAAAGCTTTCACTAGTTCTCAATAGTAAGCAAACTGGGGTCATGGGGAACATTCCAATTCGAAGCTATAACAATGTCTAAGAATCAAACTGCAATAGATTCTGCCTCATCAGGGCATGCCTGGAATTAGATAACAATATTACCCTTTTGTTTGGTTTGGTTTTTCCAGACAGAGTTTCTCTGATACACAGAGCCCTGGCTATCCTGGGCTCTCTTTGTAGACTGGGCTGGCCTCGAACTCACAGAGATCCACCTGCCTCTGCCTCAAGAGTGCTGGGATTAAAGGTGTGCGCCACCACACCAGGCTAACCTTGCATCCTGTTCAAGTAGCTGGTTTGACTCTAAGATGTGAATGACAACCACCCCTCTGTGTTCACACACAAAAGAAAGCAAAACTTTCCGGATACCAGTTTTAGAATTCTTTGTAAGTTTAGTTTGTAATCAGTTCTAGGGGAAATATTTTGCAGAAGTTCTAGGGATGGCTTTACTGTTTGTAGACAAGGGCATTGGTGCCATCGACCTCAGTGTCAATCTGCTGTGAAATCCTCAACAACAGCCCAGAAATACTGTAAATTATGGGTTTTGAGCTCTCATGGGGGCAACCAAGTGTCGAGCAGCGTGACTGACAAGCAGCTAGTACTTTCCAGCAGGCATGACTTATTGAATGAGCGCCCACAGATGTGGAAGCTCGATCGGGAGAAAATGCAAATTCTCAGTAACTGCAAACATCCCATCGCTGGGACAATACCCTTGTTGATTAGTGACTCAGCCATGAGCCTCTAAACTGCATGTGCTGCTGCTGACTACAAATGTACAAGCACTGTGGTACCCAGCACAGCTGCCTGCTCAGTGTGCCAGGACACTTGATGAGCTTGGTAGAAACAGGAGCTCTTCAGGAAACAAAGACGTAAAACAAGCACCCACCCACCCACCAAGACTGGGTACCGACAAACAACTACAGCAGCAACAAAATCAAACTTTTAAAGTTTCTAAGCATTATTTGTTGACCATAACACTAGAAAAAATTAAAACAAAAACAGTGTTGTTTTTAATTTATCATTTCAAAAACTAAGTACATCATTTCTGAACATAAAAAAAAACAAAAAACAAAAACAAAAAACAAAAACCAAAAACAAAAACAAACAAAAAACAACAACCTGGTCTCCCATCTCTGATAACTCAGGAGCAGTGCATGCTTTTTTTTTTTCATGTTAATATCCTAGTGTTTTTATAAAACTGTTAAGGATGAGGAGCTATGGACCCTCAGACTGTGTTCCTAACCTTCACAATTTCAAAATCTAATGATAGGAATACGGGAAGTTCAGACAGCTCTGATACACAGCTGAGTCTGAGCCAATAAATGATGGTGATGATCATGCTAGATATGCGTGATATAAGTGAAGCATTGTGTGTCTCAAGAGCTCCATAGTGCGCCCCCATCCCCCCCCCCCCCCCCGCCGTGGCCTTTCTGCTCATTCTGGTGGCACCACACACACTGCATCCATAGATGCAATAGAACCTCTGCCGTGAATACAGGCAAAACCCTGCTCAAGAGGCTGTCGTGAAAGCCATCAGATGTGTTGCCGTGTGATCAATGAGCAGCTGGTACTTTTCACCAGACGCATTCTTTTGGTAGAGAATCTATCAGTAGAAAGGGCAAAGCCTCAATAACTGCAGACGTCTCTTCCTCAGAGCAGCACTTTACTGACTAGCGACTCAGCCAAGAGCTTTTGCTCCATGTACAGCATATGCTGCTGGTGACTCTGGCACAAGTCCTCTGCTCTACAGACTGTTGTCCATGGAGAGGGAGCCTTACCTCCTCTGGGCATAGTAACACCTACTTCGGGGATGCTACAGTCACTGTTATCAGTATTTGTGGGCCCTGGGGTACGGATTTTGGAACATGCCTTGTAACAGCATGCTTCTTGGCTGTTGCTGGTGAAAAGCAGAGAGGGAGAAACTATGCTGCGTTATCGGAATTTGCTCTGAAGCATGTACTGAGCCCCTGAAGGTTTCCTTGTTGCCATAACAATGTTAGCTTGCTCTCTCCTCTCCTTGAAGTAACCTTGCCTTCCTAGAGCTAAAATGGATCAGGAGAGAGTCTTGAAGGATCATCATTTTATACAGGAGGGAATGGAGGCTCCTGCAAAGAAAATTTGCCACAAGCTGTGCAGCTAGTCAGCTGGTGGAGCTAAGGTTGAGTCAACCATCTCTGTCCTCAGTCTAGTTTTCTCTTTTCTGGACCACTGTGATCCCAGGCATCAGGGTAATTCTCCTACACTATCCTCTGTGATCCGAGCCAGCTCATTTCATCCAAAGTGATGCGCTGGGGCTGAATGACGCACAACAGAAATGAGTTTGCTAAAAGAAAGAAAGGCCTGTCTTTGATGAGTAGCTTTGCTTAAATTCTGCCTTAGAAAAAAGGAGAGAGAGAGAAAGAGGAAGGAGAGCATGAGTTAAATGGAAAATAACACATCAGGGAATCAATTTCATATGACCCATAATTTATAATATAAATGGTATAAATAGTACACTATATCAAATATAATCATCTGATTATTCATATTTGCATTTGCCTATGAATAAATTTCTCTCTAAATATTTCACACTTACCTTCTGGCTATATTAGATTATAAACACTTCAAATCAGGAATCATACTCACATGTCTGTGTGGAAGCTTCTCCCACGTTCTCCAAACTTCTTATAGAATGCATTATACAGAGCAGGGACTTAAAACAGAATCTGCTCAGTTAAAGGTGTATGAGTTCATTTATTCTCTCTCTCTCTCTCTCTCTCTCTCTCTCTCTCTCTCTCTCTCTCTCTCTCTGTCTCCCTCTGTCTCCCTCTGTCTCTCTCTCACACATACACCAAACCTGTGGTATATGTCATTGCACCACTAGCCCAAGAATACTCCATTAGAGAGCTAATAAATGATACATCCAATTTCAAATTAAAGCAGAATTACAGTACTTACCTAGTAAGCAAAACATGCACCTGTTCTTTGTCAAGCATCACCACAAATGACAGGTCCAAGGCTCATCATATAAACAGCCGAAAAACAGCTACAATTATAGGGTTAGTGTTGTGGAAGACTGAGGCCCAGAGATCATGGGAAAAACTTTTAACTCCAACAGGGACCAGGAAGGGAGGACAGGGGAAGCATTGGAGAGGAAATGCCAGGGTTCAGGTCAAAAGCATTTGACTTGTTCTTCTTCAAAAGCAGACTTTGGGTCAGATGGCTCATTAGGTAAAAGCACTTGCCTCCAAGCCTGCCAACCCTGAGTTCAAGCTCTGGGGTGCTCCTAATAGAAGAAGAGAAGTAATTCTTACAAGCTGTCCTTTGACCTTATGTACCATAGCACACACATGTTCCCCACCCCACACATATACACATGTGCACACAAAATAAATATGTAAAAATGTTGTAATTTTAAAGTAGATATTGGGGAAGAATAATATCTACAATTTTTGTATCTTTACAAATCTAGCAAATTTCCATGTAGGTAGTAATTTTCAAGAAAGTTTTATTATTGCTCTTAACATATAAATGTAAAAATGCCCTGCTTATCTGCCCTTTAATAGTTGGTGGCTGTATTGATAAGATTGAGCTATCATAACAACAAAACATAGTTTATATAGCTCAAACAACAACATTTCATTATCTTACAGTTCTGGGGGCTTTGGGTCCAAGATCAAAGTATTAAGATGGTCACCTCCTAGTAAGGGCCATCATTGTGGTGTGTCGGTGGCCTAATGTGCTGGGGAGATGAGCAACTGCCTGGTTCCTCTTCTTTCTTATGAGGACCGCATTCTTAAGACCTTCTATAAAGCTGTCTCCACAATGCTTCATTCCCAAACACCTTCACATTGATGGCTATGGCTTCAACAAGGATTTTTGAGAGGGCACATTTGGTCAATCGGAGATAGCCATCTGAGTGGTGGCTTTTCAGTCTTCTTCTCATACTACGCCAAGATCTGAGCACCTAAACAAAACAATTCACCTTCACAAGGGGACTAGATGAACATCCAACAAAGGCTCCATTTTTTAGTTTGATGCATGGTCTCCCCACCATCATCCTTTGACACTTAGCACTTAACACTCCAGCTGTGACTTCTCAAAGCCACCGAGTGGAACACTCCAGTAACTGCTTGATGAGCTTACTGTGTGTTCCCTGGTAGGGTACCACCATACGCCAGAAGAGGGTGCTGTCCCAAAGAAGAGTCAGTAAATAATCATAATGGGGTAGGATGGTACTTTGACATAGTACTCAGTTCTTATTTTAAAGGATGGAAGTATTCTGGTATACTGCTGAAGAACTGGATTGGGAAAGAATGAAAAGGGTAGAGAAAATGCTATAATTCTTTTTTCTCGGGTCCCCCAAAAGAACAATCAGAATCACTTGAGTATCTGTATCTCCCACACTTGGGTAACCTATGAATATCCAGCTACCAAGTCACCCAGTTGTCTCCCACACCTAACTGGCCCTTTCAGCATAGATATGTCTGCTTAACCAAAAGTTCTAGCATTTGTAGGCAAGTCGGTCCTGCGGGTGGCCAGATACATGCTAGCAGATAAAGTGAAATAGGCAAGTTAAATTTTAGGATTTATATATAACTGTCCTTTAGTTATGAGAACCTGACTAGAACAAGGTAGAAAGAAAGAGTGGTACCCAAAGGATCTTTTCTGATTTCCTCAAGCAGCATGAGGCAGGTGTGCACACACACTATGAAAACACACAAGGGTATGCTTGAGTGTTTTCATATGTCACACACACATATGCACATGCATGCAGAGGCTCTTTAGTTTTGCACCACATACAGATCTTCTCTTCCTGGGCACCCAGTTAGACTGTCTTGCCCAGGTTCCTTGCAGTTGGGTGGTCATGTACTAATGTTCAGTGAATGAACTTTACATGACTAAGAAGATTTTACATGACTAAGAAGAAATGCTTTATTGCTTGTGTCATATTATTTTGGAATTTATTTGCTCAAAGCAGCCTTTATTATTTGTACAAATGCATAGCTATAATTTATGTTTTTAAAAAGAGTAAACTGTAATGATTTTTAAAATATAAAATTTTTAAAAAAGATATTGAATTTTTTTATTTCACCAATAACTCATTAAATATCATCCTGGAAGCTGAGTCATGAATATCAGGGAATTCCAAGATGATATTCTAGAAGTGGCAGGATCCAACACTCTTATAAGAACTGGAGTAAAATGATTTAAAATGTTAAATTGCTCAGTTCAGTGATGTAGATAGGGTGTGTTTTAGGGTGTGTTTGGAATCACGGAGAGTGGGTTGAAGAAGTTGGTGGGTGGCTTCATGCAAGAGCACTTGCTGCAGAAGCACAGGGAACAATGAGTTTGCTCATTAGAACTCATATAAAGCAAAGGGTAGTGTCCTTTTAGCTGCTTAGCATTGTTCATACGTTAAATCTCAGCATCCATGTGCTGGTCAGACTGCAAATCTACTGGTCTTATGATGTGGTAGGAGCATTTTGGAAAGAACTTGGCAGTGTGTTTTAAAGTCATAAACATGATTTAATATAGTGTTTCTATTTGTAGAAACTTACTGTTAACAACTAACCCCCCAAAAAAACCCAAGTGTGAACATGCAAATGGGCTGTGTCTTACAGCATTGGTGAATCAAGTACAAAAAAAAAATCCAGCTTAAATATTCTGTGCATCATGCACACTTTATACAACTCGTAATTTTAGGACTTTATAACGCTTGTGAGAAATTGTATGCTTTCAGAACAAAAGAACCAGACACTGATATTAGATCAGACCTGACAGGATGCATTCCTCACAGCATACTGGACATTTATACCCTGTTTGAAGAAAGGGGTTGAAAAGAAAGAAGGGAGAAAATAGAAATATATAGGGAAGATAGAACAAAAAGTAGATTAGTGAATCTACTCCTCAACTTAATGCCTCAATTGTCATCCACAAGGTATTTTTAATTCACTGCTATAGAATTTTGTATAGAGATGCAAAATAAGTTTAATTCTAGATTATTCTTCATACACATTATATATATTTCTGCTCTAATATGAGGTATTGTACCCATATAACTCAATTATAATACAAGGTTTACTTCCAATGCTTTGAAAGTGCTATAGCAAGCTGTTTAGAAGAACTAAGTTATACAAATTGACAGTTAGTAGATTAAATCATGGTCATGTCAATTGCTAGTCTACTCTTATCACAAGAATATACATCTTAGGTGCAGCAGATAGACATGACTCTATAGAAAGATAAGGAAGTTTAGGTAGAAAAGGTCTTCAAAAACCCCAGAGACATGCAGAATATAGCATTTAAAAATGTTTTTATTACGCTAAAGATTCATTGACAATGAGACAGTTTAACTCCTAGTAACACCCTGCCTACCTCAAAGAGGATGATGAGCATCAAAGAACCTCCTTATGGAGATGGCTTCAAATGTGGCAAACAAGGCACCGGGCAAAAGGTCTTCATTTCTACCACAGACAGAATTCCTCCTAAAAAAAGGGCAAGCATGGATGCAGGCAGAGTCGACGGCCAAATTATGCCAAGACAGGGTAAGCAAGTCCTCAATAGTTCCTGCCTCACAAATATGTCTGTCCGATATATTGGGCCAGAAGGCTGAAGAAAATGCTCCAGTGTTATAGAGAGTTTTGGGTGACTATTCAGGTAGAAACACTCTCTGTCATCTTTCCATTTGGAAAGCTACTAACCTGCACTCCCGGCATACTCAGGTAATCAAGTTTATTCCTTTTCAAGTCTCTGAGGGAGTTGAAGACCAGGTAGCTTAGTTTTACAGTGAAGCTTAGTTGTTAGGACTTAAGATGTTTTTAGGTCTAGATAGGTGTTTTAAGTTGATAATGACAATATGTGATGGAGATTGATTTACATTCAGAAATTTAGATGCACCAAGATAGGAAAGATGTCTTCTTCATGGCTGTCAAATACAAATAGCTGAAACACTAAGGATGTAACAATTATATAATTTCTGATTGTGTCATGGTTCTTCTTGCTATAGGTAATATATTGTATATATGTGTAATAATATAAATGTATATGTAAAAAAAGAAAATCCAGAACCAGAGAACAGTATGTCCTAGACAATGGTTAAGAAATTATGAACTATCAATGGAAAGTTATTTAATTATATAGAAAACAAGTGGTCTTCCGTCATTTGTAGCATCATGGACAAACTTGAGTACATCATGCTGATGAGACAAGGCAAACACAGAAAGACAAATACTACACATTCTCTGTTTATGGGAAACCACAAAGTTGATCTTAAAGAGAATAGATCGTGGATACCCAGGGCCTGAGCAAGGGAGGGAGGAATGAGGACAGATGGTTGGTGGTTAGGGCCACGCAGTTGGGCATGGGGAATGCCTTGCAACATTCTGCTGAATAGTAGGGTAAACTATGGTTGAAATCAATTAATTGAATAGTTTAATATTAGCCAGGATTTTAAAATGAAAGCAATTAATTGAATATTTCACAGTAGACAGTATATATACATATATATGTGTATGTGTGTGTGTGTGTGTGTATATATATATATATATATATTCATTAACACATTTCTGGGATAAAAAGATATTATCCTGATCTAATCATTACAACCTATATATAAGTGTTGAAATGTTATAACACACACCACACATACATGCAATTACAGTGTCAGTCGACAATAAGAGTGAGTAGCCAGGCACGGTGAGACATACCTGTAATTCCACACTTGGGAATAGAGGCAGGAGGGTGGTGAGTTTCAGGTAAGTCTGCACTACACACTAAGAGCCTGTCTCAACAATTAAGGAAGGAAGAGAAAAAGAAGGAGAAAGTTTTAAATGTAGAGAAACTGAAATTGAGCTTAAAATGAAAATCATGGTAGCCTGGAAGTTTATTACCAGGGAGACATATTGTTAGACCCTGCCTCATCAACAAAATATAATGGGTGTAGACATAAATCCAGAGATCATATTTATATTTAAAACATTAATAGCAGAAGCATGAGGACATGAATTCAGATCCCCAAAGCCCACTCAAAGCTGGGAACAGCAATGTCCACCTGTAAGCCCCCCGTGCTGGGGCCCAGAGACAGGCTGGTTCCCCAGACTCCCACCCACTTGTGAAAGGATGAGTTCCAGGCTCAGTGACAGACCCTGACTCAAAACTAAGATGGAGCACACTTGATGAAGACATTTATTTGAACTTAACCCCTGATGTTCACACTGACACATAGTGGTTTTACACACACACACACACACACACACACACACACACACACACACACAAAACAAACAAACAAAAAATGTTAACAATGTCTTCCTATATGAAATAGAATTAGAAATTGAGGCTGAGTGGGGACAGGTTAGGAAAAGTTTTTTTTTTTTGTTAAACAAAACTGTCACCCTTCTATACTGTTTCATTGTTTTACTATGTACCAGATGATTTTAACAATTAAGAGACAAAAACTATGCTATGATGGTAATTACATATAAGTTGCTTGTGCTTGTAGCTCTGTAGGAAAAAGGAAAATGGGCAAATAAAAGGCAGATGATTTGTTCATGCTAGAGATTATGAGCAGTTTGCCTCTCCCCTTGATTTCTTTTATTATTATAACGTTTGCATAATTTACGGCTGTGAAAAACAAAAGACCAGCTGCCTGAAATATGTTTTGCAAGTAAATAAAGTATAAATAATGGATTAATGCATGGCAGAGTAAGGAAGTATTGAATCAAGAAAAGTACTCATGAAATATTTATGAGAATTCACATTTGCATGTGAAAATATGAGAATTACAGTCAGATCTTAGACAAGGCTAATGCCTCACAAGTCACTCACAGAAGGACACCTATAAGAAAATGTGGGCTGTGACTTGTTAGAAAAATTGATCAGTGTCACAGGCCCAGAGGAGGGGCAAAGGGTGAAAGGGGGGTAAGGGAATGGGAAGATACAAGTGAGGGGATAACAATCAGGATATAATCGGAATAAATTATTTAAATAAAAAAATTAAAACGAAAAAGAAACAAGAAAAAAATGATCAGGATCTAACTGATTGGGAGACGCTTTTCGTGGCGGTGAAGTTTAGTGGTCAGCTTGCCGAAACTTGGAGTCACCTGCAGGAAGACCTCAGAGAGGGCTAGGCAGGCTCCAGTTGGCCGCTGGGCATACCTAGGCAGGCTCCAGTTGGCCACTGGGCATACCTAGGCAGGCTCCAGTTGGCTGCTAGGCATACCTAGGCAGGCTCCAGTTGACCACTGGGCATACCTATGAGGATCATCTTTGTTGTGTTAATCAATGTAGGAAACTCCCAGCATGAAGTAGACTACATCAATCCCCACAGTAGAAAAGCAGAAGAAGCTACATGAGCAGCAAGCACACGTGCATTCATTTGCTTTTGCCCTTGACTACAGGTGTGTTGTGACCAGCTGTTTTCAATTCCCTCTACATTTAAGCCCCTGCTGGGATGGGCTATAACCTGAAACTCAGTTAAAATGAACCCTTTCCTCCCTAAGTTGCTTTGGTCCCAGGGTTTCACCACAGTAACCGAGATAAAAACATGGTTAATCTTAGAGCGCTTGAGAATTCAAGGCCTCTGTCACTGTCATCCTTTCCAGGAGATGATAAAGTCCTCCGGCTGTGGCACCCCAACATCAGCACCAAGCCAGTTGGGAAGCTGGTGGGGCACATGTTCAGCATCATAGAGATCGTAAGCAATGAGAAAGAGCAACACGTCATCAGCCTTTCCTCCGCAAAGGTAACAGGAAGAAAATAATAGAACCCAAACGAAGCTGTGTGTTCTTAAGGTCAACCACATGGAGGCTGAGCCCAAACGTACCTGTGCATACATGGATACTTACTCGAGGACCCACATGTATCCCGAGCTGCCTATTGGCTACATCTGTATAGAGGGCCTAGGGCTAGTCCCTAAATTGGTTTCTTCTATTGTTTCTTCTATGCCTGAGATTCTCACTTCCATCACAAGCATCTTCTGTTGGTGATGCTTGTGTCTGTAGTTCCTGTTTTCTTCCCTGTGTTTTCCATCTCCAGGATTCCCCATGTCTGTGTTTTCTTTATTGTTTCTATTTCCATGGTCATGTCTCGAACAGTTTTATTCATTTCCTTCACCTGTTTGACTGTATGTTCTTGTATTTTTAAAAGGATTTATCCATTTCCTCTTTTATGGCCTCTATCATCTTCATATGATTGAATTTAAGGTCATTTTCTGGTGCTTCAGCTGTGTTAGAGTATCCAGGATAACTGGGCTCTAGTGGCGCCATATTCCCCTGGCTGCTGTTGTGTTTTTATGTCAGCCTTTAGCATCTAGTTATTATAGGTTTAGATGCTGATTTCTGAGTTTATCTTTTTTGGATGGGTGGGTTTCTTTGTTTTTGTTGTTGTTGTTTTGATATTTTCCCCATGGCTTCTGTTTTCTCTCTGTCTACTGGCCTGAGTGGCCTGGAGTTTTTCAGGTCCTGTAGGGTGTCTCCTCTGGTCTTTTGTAACCTGCATGGTCCTTGGGGTTTTGGGTGCTAGCTACTCTGTTTCTAAGGTCCCTAATGCCTGTGTGTGATCTGGGGCACCTGGTGCTTGCAGGCCTCCAGGAAAGCAGTCTAGATTCTAGGCTGGAAAATGGAGTCCAGGAGAGGGGTGCAATTTAAGGCTGATGGGTGTGTTTTACAGAAATATGGGTGTTAAGTGCTTGGAGCAGGATCTTACCTGTTTGTCCCTGGTGACTGCAGGCCTCCATAAGTGCAGGCAGAGTTGTGTGGTGGGAAATGGAGATCAGGGTATGGGGTGCAGTCTACCACTGTTGGGTGTACTTTCAAAGAAATTAGTGGGCAGGGGCTTGGGGGCCGAGGGGCTCACCTGTTGTCCCTGGGTCTGGCAGGCCTCCAGGAAAGCATCACCTTTCTTTTTTAACTTGAAAATTATCACACAGGGGGGAAATATGAGAAAAAGATAATAAAATTAGCAAGCCCACTTAAACATTGCTAAGAGATTTGTGTGTGTGTGTGTGTGTGTGTGTGTGTGTGTGTGTGTGTGTATAGCAACTCAGTAAACAATTTTGCATTGAACTCCTTATAAATACCATATAAGTACCTGCCATCGATGTATAGTACAGCTGTACATATTCCATTTGTACTTACCCCAATTCTCAAATGTGCCATCTGTCCATGATGATGTCTCTCAAAGGGGTTTTATCACCTCGCACATTTCCAGGCTCCTCACAACGTAAAATTATGTGATCCATTGAGTCAGCCCAATTTGATTCAGTAATTAACTTCTTGTAGCCAGTGGGTAAAGTTTACAAAGGCAGGTCAAATCCCAGATTCCCTTGATCTATGACAGATGAATCTGTTCCTAAATGCTCAACCCATCTAAATGGTACTGTGGTTTTAAAGACAGGCTCTAATGATGTTTCACCATGTCACACTGCTCATGGTTTCCATAGAAAGAGTACTTAAAATGCAGCATAATGACCCATCCTCTCCTGTCATCTGTCTGTACTGTTTGTTGTGACAGTAATAGCATTTCCATTGGTCACTGCACTTGAGTGAAGCCCCCGTCCCAGATCCCCAGTCGCTGTGTGCACACAAATTCTGAGTGAGTGTCTTGTTAGTGTTGCACCTTTAGGGACAAGGACACTGTACTGTCTTCTATGAATCTGAGACCAACTCCTAAAACTCCAATAGTCTGTCTACTGTGCTCATTCTGTAACAGATACTCATCAAGGGGGAAAGTGGATGTATTAATGCCCTTGACTAATAACTGTCATGAAGCTTACCAGAAGAAAAGCCAGACGTCATTGCTGAATCAGAGCATGCATTTTTTTGAATACATAGTGCTTAAAGTCTCAAACTCCCTTTATCATTACTTACTAATTGCTCCTTACAGAGGGTTGCAGGCAAAGACTTTCTCTTGTGCTTTTCTATGATATTTTGTGGCTAGTGACTTTAGTCCCCCTTTTTATTCTGAAAGTTTAATCGTCTTTATAATTCAATGTTTTTCTCAAGACTAAAAAAGTCCTTTTTAAAAAAAATGATCGCATTCCCAATTCGTTTGAAAAGTCAGCATTTTTACTTATACTGATGCCAGACCATGATCTTTTATATAATTTATTTATATTCACTGTACATATATACAAGATTTAATCATGGCTTGTAAATGTGCCACTCTGTCACCCCAAAGATTTGTTTAGTGAGAGTGAGAATCTCCTGTGCTTGTCCCTTAAACCAACCCAACCTCGTTCTAAAATGCTTTGTTTTCATTTTCTTCCTAAGTTTCTCCAGGGCTGACTGGTTTTAGGTAGGCTCTCCCAAGCTTTGCCACCGGCACCTTCCCGAGAAGACTGCAGCCTCTGGGTGGAGCTGTTGACAGAGCACAACAGGCACCCATAGAACCTCATCAGTATTGCTACTCTTTTCTCTCAAAGACACTAGCATATTACACATACCCAAGCATGGCATCTTCATGTGTCTGTGTCATTTATTTCCCCCACAGTTGATTCCTTGTCTTCAGACACCCTTCTCTTCTGTTACTTTCACTAGTTTTAACTTCCCTTAGCATTTCTACCTCCTTCTTCACAATACCCCTTTTAGCTTTATGACCTAGTGACACACATATAAACACACACTTTCAATTTAAAGTCTAGTTTCCATATAAGAGAAGATGTGAAGTATTTTTTTTTCTCAGTCTGGCTTATTTCACTTAATGTGATTTCCAGTTGCATCTATCTTCCTCTGAGTGCCATAACTTTATTTTTCTTGATGGCTGTACAAGATTCTATTCTATATGAATAGCATACTTTCTTTATCCATTCATCTCCTAATAGACATCTAGACTAGTTCTGTTTACTGGGTATTGTGAATAGTGGGTAAAAGTCCAGTGCGTAAAGACATGCCTTTACGCAGTGCTTTGTAGCTAGTCACTCTGCATTAATAGACAATATGGGAACCAAGAACCCAGTTGACTCAGAGCATCTCTGAGCTCACAGTGTAAGTCTCATTTCACTGCAGGCTTATTAGAGCATAATCCACTTTAAAGAATTAACTGTCCTGAGTGAGAGCAACAGTGTATAAGCTGGTGAACTCTGCTCACTCCCCAGGTCTTCCGAGTGTGGGATATACAGACTCTATCAGTACTGCAAGTCTTCCACGATAGCCAAGGAGGGCCAGGAGACATGCAGATTTACTCCATGATATATGATGCCAACCATGGCATGCTCATTACAGGTATGTGTACCTAAAGCATCATAAGTTAATTTCATGTCTTTCACTTTAAAAAAAAAAAAAGATGGCTCTTGAGCACCTACTATGAAAACCGCACAAAGAAAATGACTATCAATGGTTCATGACAATATATTTCTTTCAATTTCTTATCATTCAATGTGAGTTAAAGAAATATACAGTCTTAGTCTTATGGAAATGTCAGTTTAGTTCTATATGATGATGACCTAGGAATACATGGCACAGGTGAAGCAGATGTGGGTGAAAAAGCTGTTAGTATGTCTAGGGTCCCTGGTTTGACTTTGGGCTGCAGTAAATTGGTACTTTAGTAACATGTGCCAGCATGAATTTGTTTTCTGAAGCAGGACAAGTCTGACAAGGAGTTGTTCACTCTGTAAGATGGGTACAGACCTTCTCAACTGCCTTTGCCACAGAGGGGCCAGAATCCAGGAAGATAGGTCCTGAATACAAAGCATTGGTGCCAAATTGTTTTACGGATTATTTTTTTTTCTGACAGCTACACTAAAAAGACAAAGAACCTTGTTAGGCATTTAAGTTGGCCACCATTTACATGCATGGCCTTAACTCTTAGAAGAAAAATGGTTATATTAATAGCAGCTCTACTCTCTGGAGCACTAAGCCAGAATTGCCTTCCCCAAGCATATTACCACTGACCACCTGCTCTGAGTTCCTGGGAGATTAATTAAGGCAGGGAAATGATTGGTGCTGTCTCTGTTGGAGAACATAATTATTTTTCATTTTGTGTTATTTATTTTTACTGGGTTAGAAGTAAACCATCACTTCATGCTCAGTAAATAATTTTCTAGCTTGTAAAACAGAACTTAGTCCCAGCTATGAAGGCCTCTCCCCTATTTGACCTGCTCTGAGATTAATGTATTCATGATTACACATAAATGTCACCCCTTCCCACCAACACTCGCCTGCTTGATTATCGTGTCCAGAATCTCCATCCCAATTAGCATCAGAGTAATGAAGGTAGCATCCCAAGACGGAGGAAAAGACAGAGAATAGAAAAGCTGAGCATTCTTTTCACTGTTATATACTTTTGGTGATGCTCCTATTTGCAAAAGCACCAAGCTCTGTGTATTGTCTGATCACTAAAAAGGACAGCCATCAGCTTGGCACCAGGGTTACACCAAGTGTATTAATTTGTATTTAGATGAAAGTGACATCATGTAGAGTAGTTTTCGGAGCTATGAGGACAAGAGCACTGCACTCAATGCTTGGCATAACACATTGTCACTGTCAGTGCCATTGTCACAATGCTGCTGCTGCTAACTATTTGCTGCCTTTTTACTCTTGTCATTCATCTGCACAGTCACACTTTGAGTCAGGAATTGTTGAAGTTTTACAAATGGCAAAGCCAGACCTCAAACCATCCAACTGACCCATAGAACGTTGAAACAGAGGTGAGATTCAATCTCGGAACTTCTGACTCCTGAATCTTTTTCCTACGTTATTTCAGTTGTTGTAGTACAATTAGCCAAGAAGATAGAAGAAGGTCAGTTCTACACATGCAAATCTAGTTATGTTAACTGACACTATCAGGTGGACAGGCTTATGGCAAAGCTCCAAGTGTGCCTCTGAGAGCCTGATGGCCATCCATTTATCACGTTGGAGGCAGCGGTATTTGAATTGAGTAACATTGCCCTGATGAACCAGCTCCATCTTTTGCATATGAATAGGCTATATCACAAAATCTAAACACTTAAGGAAACAGTAACTTCTGCTAAGACTTTGAGAGTTTCTTGGGAATGATTTGAGAAAGTCACTGAAGCATCCACAGTGGCAACTTGATGGCCACATCCAAGACGTGGGAAGCAGTTTCCTATTCTTAGAAGTCTTGCTTTTGCTTGAACTATAATCCAAGCACCCAGGAGGCAGAGGCAGGCAGACCTCTGAGTTTGAAACCAGCCTGGTCTACAGAGTGAGTTTCAGGACAGCTACACAGAGAAACACTGTCTTGAAAAGAAAAAAAACAAAAACAAAAAATAAATTGCTATAGAATACTCTGATATGTTTATATGTATATAGGTTCTAGACATTAGACAGAGTATATATGTTCTAGACATTACATTAAACTAAAGCTCATGGGTATCTGATTTTGAAAGTTAAGTCATACTCATAGGAAAATGCAAGCATACTGCTTCCCCGTCCCCTGGCCATGCTAACTACGTCTATTATTATAGTGATTTGGAAATTAATTTTACTATTGATGTTGCAATCACTGGCCTGCAATCATTCCCCATCATTAGATCTAATCAGACCGTGTTCCCAGCGTGTGCTATTATATTCTGGCTTGAAGAACTCTGTCTCCACTTCAACCATCAGAGCAAGCAGCAGTTCAGCAGAGGCCGATGGGCAGCGTTCAGGGAGGCACAGTCAGGAAGCAGACTATAAAATTAGGAAAGCAGAGGTCAAGATGACCCATGTTTGAAAGATAATGAAGTCTGCAGGGAACACTTTCCGTTGGCTGAATCACATTTGCTGTATTTGTCAGAGATGTTTTAGAGTAGGCAACCGTATCGTCACCTCGTTAAATGCTAAGGCACTTGGCTTTTTTATACTCTAATCTCACTGACCAGATGGTTGGGTCAAATCCTCTGTGATGCTCTAGACTTCTGACGTTGACAATTAAGAGTGCAATGCCTTTATAAAATGTTTTGTTTTTAAGATGATGTCACTAGGCAACCCAGGTTTCAGTCTCCAACCTGTGGGCTATCAAGGGTGAACCATCAGCCATGCACAGCTTTGTGACTTCCTTCCTTCCGTCTTTTCCAGGATCAAGTGTTATAGACATGTATCCCTTGACCAGGATGATACAGGACACGAAGCAGATTCCTCACAGCCATGAGCGAGAAATCAACGTCATGCTCTACAACAGATACTTCCACCAAGTGCTCACTATCTGCTCAGAGTCCGTGATCAAAGTGAGTGCACAATGATTCCCAGGCAGGAAAAGGTGGAGAAAGTGAAATGTTATCTTCTTGTTTGTTTGTTTGGTTGGTTTGGTTTGGTTTAGTTTGGTTTTTTTGACACAGGATTTCTCTGTGTAGCCCTGGATGTCCTAGAATTTACTCTGTTAGACCAGGCTGGCCTCAAACTCAGAGATCCACCCAATACTCTCTGCCTCCCAGGTGCTGGGATTTAAAACATGCATCACCACCACCCGGCTGGAATGTTATCTTCTTACAAGTTAAAACATCACGTTTTCTATGCAGTGGTCCACAGACTGGGACAACACACTGAAGCTCTCTTTTAAGATTTCATGAATACCTGATGAGGAAGGGTTTTAAGCCAGTTCAAGTCATGTGGTTGATTAAATAAAGTCAGATAATAAAACAGAAATTAAAAAATATATATTACAGTTATATATTGGTTTGGTGTGGGAAGGGGTAGGTGTCTGTGGAGATCAGAGGACCACTTGTGGAGTTTATTGTCTCCTCTCCTTCCCCCATGTGAGTTTCATGGATTGTACTCAGGTCATCAGGCTTGGTGGCAAGCATCCTCATCCCCTGAGCCAAATAGAAAATTTGAAGGAAATATATTAAGGAGAATGAATTAGCCTGCATTTAAATTTCACCGGAGGGTGTGTGCTAAGAAGAAAGGGAAGGCATTTAACAGGCTTGCACCATATTTTTACAGGTGCAGGCTATGTGCCGAGACCACTAAATCTACGACCTCATTTAAATCTCATGAAAGGTCCGCGCTGACAGACACAGGTTTCTATTCTAATGATGGGAAAGATGAAACTCAGAGATATGTGACCTGCCTCAGATGGCATCATTCACAGGAAGGTGGGATATGAGTCTGGGTCTGTGTACTGTGAGCACCCATGCCTTGGCTCTGTACCTCCATCCCTGCCCGCCGCTGCTGAGTTAGGGGCATACAACTGGGCCATGATAACTATGTCTGTCACAACAACCACAGAAGCCACCCAGCAGTGATGTTTGTATGAGGTTTCCATCCTGCTATCTCCATGAATGCACTCAGAGGAGGCCTACGGACCTGTCAACCACACCCCTCCAGGAACCCATCAAACTCCTTCTCATATTTTAACCTTCTATGGTCAGCTGCTGGATATTTCCTCAAGCCTGAATCCTCTGAACCCATTTCATTATGATAGGATATTTTTTTTTCCTGCTGTTCCAGATAAAATAGACTAAAATAAGCCCTGCCTTGCATTCTTGTAGTCATGTGCTCGTATGTGTGGTCTGTCTTATCTTTGCCAACACAAGATGAGGAGAAGTGTCTAAAGGAGTTGGAATTCGGATGTGGAGATAGGTGACCTCAAGATTCAGTTATGTAGGGACCCACATTCTTCTGTTCCCCCCTAAGGACCATGTCTATACACGGTATCCAGAGGCAGAGAACGTGGCCTCTGGACTGAGCTGACAGCATCTGGATCTTGGCTCTGCTCCTTTCCAGACAGTGGCCATCGTCTGGCCCTGGCCCTGCTCCTCAGCTTCCTCCCTCTTTCTCACCTGTCTGCCATAACTAACTTCCCTTCCATTCCCAGGGAGAAAAGTACACCTCTCTGCCTCTGGCGTCTGGATGTACTGCCCCACCCTCACCAGGTCGAGTACCATCAGGTGGCTCAATTGCTCTCTGACTAGAACATTTATACATGAACTTGGTTCAGCCACAAAGTAGAAGAGATGCAGATCATAACTGTATGGGTCTATGTCCTCTGTGTGTTCAGTGAGAGGGATTGGTGAAGCATGATGTTTCTGGACTTTTCCCGACACTGCCAGCCTGTTTCACAGATGATGTGTCTAGTTCTTATCCCGCACCTCATATATCTAGTCAGAAAACTACTTAAAATGAACAGAAAGCTCTTTCTTTATGATTTATCCATATCTTATGCTGCTCACCATACTTTTATCCCATGCCCCTTGCTGTTACTGAGGACTTAATTGAGCACTACTAATTATTGTATTTCTATCTGGCTGCCACCTTTGCTTCACTCTTACAGTAAGTTACAAAGTAATTTTCCATTACTGTGACAAAATGCCTGAGAGAATCAACTTAAGAAGAGAAAATATTTGCTTTAGTGCATGGTATTGGAGATTTCAGTCCATGGTGGGTTGGCTCAGTTGATTTTGGGCATTTGATGAGGCAATACATTGGGGTAGGATGTGAGATGGAATGAGGTCCTCACCTCATGCTAGTCATCAGGAAGTGAGAGAGAGAAAGGGGGGAGGGAGAGGCTGAGGTCCAGTATCCCCCTCAAAAACATGTCCTCACTTGTTTGAAGCCTCCTGACTACTCTGCCTTAACCAGGGAGACGCACTCGGGACAGCAAAGTCCTCAGTATAACAGAAGTCAACTTTCACAGCTTGACTTTGAATGGACCAACACTCAGAGCATAGATCTTGGAAAGGTATTGGAAGTGCAGAGTTCTAATTTGAAAACTGAAAATGGTAGAGGAGGAGGAGGAGGAAGAGGAAGAGGAGGAGGAAGAAGAAGAAAGAAAAAAGAAAAGAAGAAAAAGAAGAAAAGAAGGAGGAGACAGAAAAACAATAAAAAAGAAAGAAAAAGACTTGACACAGAAATGAAGAGCAGATATATAGAATGCCTGGTTTTGTTTTTTTTTTCTTCTATAGGTGTGGGAACTTGAGACTGGTCTCCAAATATACCAAATTCTAGACCCTCATGGCTTCAATATTGAGCTGACCTGTGCGGATATTGATGAAAGTGGGTATCTTTTTACCACAGGAGCATATAATGGTGAGTATAGTGTTCAGAATGTGACATTTCCACTTTGGTGTCTTGAGAGTTTGTGCAAAGACTCCTAAGTTTAAGTGGTTTGGGGGGAAATGTGAATCAGGCTGACATACAGACACTCCGGAGAGATGGTATGCCTTGGTGAATACCGAGAGTCTCATCTCATGGGCACTAATATCCTGATACAGATGTGAAAAACAAACCATTAACTTATATTCTATTTGCATGGCTGGTGCAACTGTGTGCAAGCGCCTTTCATATCATGACACATGTGTGTGAAAATATAATGAAACCCACTACTTTGTATGTTAACTTAAAAATCATTTTTAAAATATGCATTATTAGCCCACAGAGTATCACCTACAGTTTGAGTTTTAATATGTATAGCTACTTACAATGAGTTAATACATTACAGAAAGCCATTTGACGCTTTAGTTAGGAATGAACAGACTTTCATGTATGCCACTTCATTTAAACTTTTGGTGGGAAATGGCTGTGTTGCCCTGGCTCATTCTATCTCAATGCCTTTTACATGCTGTTAGCTAAAAGGCATTAGACCTGGGGTCTCGTGCTGCTGCTGTGGTGTGTGTGTATTTGCACATGTGTGTGCTGGTGTGTACTGAGAATTAAATGTAGAGTTTTATATATACACTCTACCTCTGAGGTTCACTTCCAATCCCTACAATATTTTTATTCACAGTATCTTTGGGGAACCACACAAATTACTCCTCTAGCTCTGGTATTATGGTATGCCTAGAGTTCTATACTGGATACACTTCTATGCCTAGGCTCCATGAAGGTACATCAAACCTGGGGGGCTTTGGGGCTTGGATTATCTGTGTCTTATATTCCTTCCTCTGGAGAACCCTTGTAGTAACTAGAGAGCTGCAGATTGCCCCACCTCTCCACCTCATCTTATTCTGAACACTCACAAAAGATCTGTTCGTTCTCGAGTCGATGGTGTGACCAACTGTGTGCACTGTGCAGAATATATTTATTCCTGGGGATATTTGATAAATAAATGCTTTCTCATGAAGCATTGGCTGGAATGAGTGGGCACCCGGTGTGGAAGTCAGATATTTGAAAATGTGAACAGAAGATAACACAGCAGGAATAAAATCATGAATGCCAGGTCAAGGTGCGGGAAAGCATTGGCATACAATGCGCAGAGGCACCATGTTCCTTCTTAAGGAGTGTGGCTGAGCAAAAGCAGCCTCACTGTGTACAGGTGCTTGGCACTCCTATCAAAAGTCCTAGTATTGGAGATGCCCAGCAGCATAGCCTTTATGTCAGACAAAGATTAATTGACTTCAAATATGTCAGTTTGTATGCAATAATGTTATTTGCATACAAACATGTTATTTTATTTTGTTAGTCCTATAATCTTGGATTCTCTTAAGAATTCTCAGTTGGGGGTGAGGGAGGTGGCATATCCTTTAATCCTAGCTCTCTGGAGGTGGAGGCAGATGGATCTCTGTGAGTTCAAGGCCAGCCTGGTCCAGGACAGCCTTGGCTACACAGCAAAAGCCTGTCTCTGAACAACAACAAAAAATCTCAGTTGATCCTTCTAGACTGTCCATAATTTTGAGTGACAGGGATCTGGCTTTAATATGCCTTATAAAGTAGGATGCTTTGAATCTCAGGACAAGCCTGTGCACAGGCCCATCACAATTTAGAAGTAGCTGAGCAGTGCCCCTCACTGGTGTTTGCCTCATTTGGATGGTCAAAGTACTGAAGTACAAGCAAGTCAGGGTGATAAGACAAAGTTGCCCAAGTGAGGAATGAATGCAAACCTGATGTACATGAGGACCATCTTTTTAGACATGGTCTCACCATCTAACTCCGGCTGGCTTAGAGTTTATGATGTAGACCAGGCTAGCCTCAAACTGAGATCTGCCTGCTTCTGCCTCCTGAGATCTCAGATTAGGGATGATTTCTTTGTATCGCTTTCCTACAAAGTACAGAGAGATTGAGTGCAGTAATTGGTTTTCATTTTACAAGACAGAGTTCTTGCCACTGCACAGGGTATCCTGGGTATAATTAATGGTTGGTGTTAGCAATGAGCAAATAAATGATGGAGTGAGAGTGCTGCTATTGAGGGTAGCCTGGCGGAGAAACACACAGTCAAAATATTGCACATCCGGCAGTGTTAGTGCTAAGGACTGAGATGTGGAGAGGGGGTGTTAGGATTTGGGGAGAAGCACACTGCCCTACCCTCATAACTCAACTTATACTGAACTCCTACCAAAGTGCTGCCTGCTCTAGAGTAGATGGTGTGGTCAACTGTGTGCACTACTCAGAATATATTTTTTCTGGGCCATATTTGTTAAATAAATGCTTCCTCATGAGCCAGCTAATGGAATGAGTGGGCATAATTTTTCAGGCATAAATGATTAAGTGATTCCATAAATGACCTTGGGGACCTCCAGGCCCTACCTCCTAAAGGTTCCATTAACAGCACCAAGATGGAAACCAAATCTTCAACACTCAGGCTTTTGGGAAACACTTATCCAAACCAAAGTAGATACCCATTGCTTTCAAGGCGCCACCCTGTGTTGCTTGCTTCTTTGAACAGCCTGTGATAAATCAAGGCCCACAGAGGCCCTTTCAGAGGATGCACTTCAACAGGATCATTGTCCCCTGAGGTAAGAGTGAAGCTGTGTGCACACCATCTTACACTTTCCTCCATGCCCTTAGGAACAGTTAAGATCTGGGACTTTGGCAGTGGACAGGAGATGAAAATGCTACCAGAAGGGAAAGACTGGGTGGAGGAGGAACACGGGCTGCTGCGCCTGTTTTTCCTCAAGCCCCTGGTGAAGCATCAGTACCTCATCCTCGCCTTGGAGCGTAATGGGACTATCAAGATAATCCAGGTTCGAATCCTGCTTCTGTGCTTGCGCTGTGGGCGGTCTTCTTGGGGGAAGTCCAATGGTGATTCTCCCCCTGCCCCTGTCAGTCTCTGTCTTTTATATCTTTGCCTCTTTCTCTCTATCTCTATCTGTCTCTCCTCTCTGGTTTCGTGTAGCCCACACTGACCTCAAACTCCTGATTCTCCTGCCTCCACCTCTCCAGTGCAGACACCGCCATGACCACTTGCTCAATTTATGTGACACTGAGACTGAGTCTAGGGCTGCAAACATAATACCATCTGTCTTGTTAGGATGCTCCTAACCAACTTTGCTCACGTCCAAGCAAATGGCGAAAAGCACAGCTGCTCAGGTCCAGCAGCCCACCCATCACATTTTTGCTTCAGCATCATTCAGGATGCCCTAAAATGGATATCAGAAAGGCTGAAGTGCCATACATCTACCACTCTGATGTTCCTCACACCCACCCTCTGCTCCTCAGAAAGGTTCCTCGGCAAATCCTGTCCCTTGCGGCCCATAAAACATTCAAAGAGGCTCAAGTCACTTTTTCCCATTTCTCACCAAAATTACTTTGTGTATTTTAAGGTTAATGATGCAATCTGCTCAGGGCTGTTTGGGGAGGACTGAAACAGGCTAATTTATTTTTCCTGTGAGTCTATTACCACCCAGGAATACTAATGCCTTCTTCAGATTTAAAAAGAAGCCAACATCATTTATCTTGGATGTGTGGCCTTCACCCGGTCAGCTAGACCTCAAGGACTAACACTGCCTTTGTTGTTCTTCTCCGGAGGCTAGGATCAGAAAATCAGTCTTGAATAGAATTTCAGTGACGAAGTACCAACATTGCCTGGGATGATTAATATCTTTTAGCTAATGAAAAAGGAGGGTAAATCTTCCCCAGTCAATAGATTCTTCCCTTGTTGTCTGCATAGTCCAAAATATGACTGGAGAGGAATGCATTGGCAGCACACATAAAGCAAAGTGCCACTTGCCTTTTGGAAGTTCTGCAATCCATCATCAGCGTGTCAGTGATCACAGATGCTCTTTGTACTTCAAGGGCTGCAAAGTGAACCAGGATCCTAGGCTGGGGTGCAGCTGGGATGGTAGGGTGCTTGCTTTAAGCATGCACACAGCCCTCATCTGTAGTACCACATCACCAGGGTGTCGTGGCACACACATGCAATCCATGCACTCAGGAAGCAGAAGCAGGAGGCCAGAAGTTCAAGTCATCCTCAGCTACAGAAAAAGGTCAAGGTCAGACTGGGATACATGAGACCATGACATAGCAAAAATGTTTTGAGTTCTGCTGTAGCTATGTCAACTTTGGTAATTCTGATCCCCATGCAGAGCCTTGGACTAAGCTTGGTAAGAACCGAATGCCTCATTTTGCACCTCTATTCTTGCCCTGCCCATGGTAGATGTTCATTAAAGACTAAACTGTTAAAAAAATTTCTTGAAAGGCACACAGTAATGAGTATAGGAAGGATATTTAGGGACTTTTAAAAGCTCCCAGTTTACATTGTAGAGTTAACAATATAGTATGTAAAGCAGACCAGAACTTCAATGAAAGGGGAAACTGAGGCATGCTCACTGAGACCACTGTGTCTTTCACTCTCAGAGCTTTTCACAGCAAACTGGACTTTGATCTTGGAGACTTATAGCATGAGAGGCCACAGGACCCACACCCAGACCAAGCAACAGCTTTGAAGCATTGCTTTGTTGAAACCCCCAAATCTCACTGTTTGATCATTGCTGAAATTCTTGTCACCCCAACAAATGCTGACCAAAGAGTTCCTACACACATGCACGCGCACACACACACACACACACACACACACACACACACACACACACACACAAAGATGCAAAAGTAGAAACCTCAGAGCCACATCTAGAATCCAAAGGCTTTAAATAATAGAGGAAATAATATCCATCTACAGTTAGAGAAAATGGGAGCCTGGTCCTCTCGGATGCAGAGGGCACTAGAACTGAGAACGCAGCCCACTGTCTCCACTCCCATGGCAGTCATCTCTACTCTACCATGACCACTTTTCTTTTCTGGAAGGTTCCCTGTTCTGTTAGGTACCAGCCTTTAAATTTGGGCTTTCATGCCCATACAAACAAAAATTAAAGTCATCACCACCAACAACTATTTAGAAAACAGAACTATAATAGAATAAACTATCATAATACAAAAGCAAATAAACATATAAGGTGCATCAACTCGTGCAAGTGTGAATTTTACTGAGGGCTTCTGTCTCTGTAAATAAGGTGGAAGATCAATCGAGGATAATTCCTGATTTTCACCTTGGGCTTCCACATGCTTGTGCACACATGTATTACATGCAAACATACATGCACACATAAGCACAACATACACATGAAAACAGAAAAAATGAATAAATTAGAAAAACAATATTATATTGTCTTAATAAGGCTTTCTATTACTTTGATAAAACACCATTAAAATAAAATAACTTGAGGAAGAAAGAATTTATCATATCACTGAAGGAAGTCAAAGCAGGAACTGGTGCAGAGGTCATGACAGAGTGCTGCTTACTGGATTGCTCAACTTAATTTCTTATATCATCCAGGATAATGAGCTCAGAGGTGGCACCATGCATGGTGGGTTGGGTCTTTCCCCACATCAATCATCAGTAAAAACAAAAAAAGGCCCTTCGGGTTTGTCCACAGGCCAATCTGGTGGGTGATTGAGGTTCCCTCTTGTAAAAGGACTCTTGTTTGTGTTAATTTGACATAAAACTGTCATTAAAAAAACTATGATATAACCAACGCAGATATAAAGGTGACATACACATGTAGAGCTATTCAAACATCCACGACTAGTATCAGATTCAGGTTTCTGGTTGCTATGGAGAGTGGGAAGCAAAGAAAATTACGTTTGATCAGAAAGGCAATGCTTGAGAGCTGGTGATGCGGGGTGATAGGGTATCCGTCTGTTTGCTTTTCTCTGCTGAAGAACAGCTCAAAGGAAATAATTCATTAAAATATTTTTTTCTCTGCACAAGGGAAAGGAGGATGATCTCTTCCTTGTGGTGATATGGGAGCTGCCGGATGCCATGCCTTACCTACAGTACGGGAGCCATATTGTCCATATGAAGACGTCAGCGAGAGAACGGGCCATGGCCATTCCTTTCCCAGATGTTGAGTTGATCGTCCAGAAGAGCTCTGCTCAACAAAGTAGTAATGTATGCTCTCTTTCTTTTTAAGATTTTTTCCCACTGATTAAATCCATACATGTATTTTGATCATATTCACCCCAACTCCTCTCCATAACTCTTTCCAGATCCTCCGCTACCACCCCTGACTTTGTATGTTTTTATTTATTTTATTTAATAACCTGTAGGCTCCAATTTGTCTGGGTATGGGGCCGTCTGCTAGAGCATGGTTGACTTACCAGGAACCACATCCTTAAGAAAAGCGATCCGCCCCTTCCCACAGAAGCCATCAACAATCTGTTAGTTCTCAGTTGTGGATGAGGGCTTGGTGAACCCCTCCCGCTCCCCCCTCAGAATGGAGACTGGACCCACGTTGCTACAGCAACAACCGCTGTTGTGAGTTCATGACTGCAGCGGTCCTATCACACTCAGAAGATGCTTTCAGTCTGGTCCTCCTTGAATTTTGGCCCATATAATCTATCTGCCTCCTTTGCCACAATGGTCCCTGGGCTTTGGAGAGGTGTGAGGCAGATGTTGCACATGTGACTAAGCACTCCACAATCACTTGTTCTCTGCAGTTTGACAAGTTGTAAGTTTCCCAGTTAACTACCACCCACCATGCGAGGGACTTTGCTGATGAGGTCTGAGGGTTGCACTGATCTCTCTGTAAAGAGATATGAGTTGAGAAGCCAGTTTGATACTGTGTCTATTTAGCACAATAAAAGTAACAGGTTCAGCCCTGGGGCCTATGATCTCTAACCATGCATGTGTTTCCTCCTGTAATATAGCCTTGAAAGTTGAATTCCTTAATTTTTTTTATCTTTTCACATTTTGTTATTAAGAACTAAAAACATATCAAAATGACATTAAATAGTACGGTTGACATCTAGGCAGTCAATTCCTTTTGTTTATCCAGATTCTTTTCATTGTTCATACCACTTCCCCACACTTGCCATCTGTAGTGTCTTTTCAACCTTAATTATTTCAGTATATACTGCTAAACAACGATTCTTTCAAAACTGGCAACATCACTGTTTTCTAGACATGTTTACTATAACTTACAAAAATGTTTAGTATTACAACATGTTCAGTCTTCAATCCACAGTTCCAGCTTTCTTCCTAACACCTTGTTCTTACATTGTTTCAACCAGAGGCCAAATAAGATCCACTTGATCTGACAGATCTACAAAGTAGCTTTGAAAGAGTAAATGCCTTTTCCTCCCTAAGCATCTGTGCACTTAAGAAACTGGACGTTACTGTGTCTTACTCTGGATTTTGCTGAGTGTCCCCTCCTGGTGCCTTGTAAGATCTCCCACATTTCCTGTGATTTGGGAGCTAAATATGGTGAAATGCATACAACTTTATCCATTTTCTTTTTCTCAGTCTTATTATTCATAAATTGCATTTTAAACAAAGTTTATATGGAGGACATTGGCTCACACATATAATCACAGCACTCAGGAGGCTGGAGCCTGAGGATGGACATGAGTTCCAGGCCAAACCTGGACACAGAGTGAGACACTCTTTAAAAAATGTTTTAAGATTATCAGCATCTATTCTTTTCATTAAATGATTTGTTTTATAATGACAATTTTATTTAAGTATACCATATGTTTGGACATATCCACGCCCCATTGCTCTGTCCTCTCCCTTTCCCCTTCCTATTGGTCTTTTCCTCTTCATATCTTTCTTTTACTTCTGTGACAGGTACATACTCTCTCTCTCTCTCTCTCTCTCTCTCTGTCTGTGTGTCTGTCTGCCTGCCTGCCTGCCTGCCTGCCTGTCTGTCTGTCTGTCTGTCTCTCTATCTGTCTTTCTCTGTCTCTCCCTCTGTGTGTGTGTGTGTGTGTGTGTGTGTGTGTGTGTGTGTGTGTATGTGTGTGTACATATACAGTGTGTAGAGTCTTAAACATTTTCAATGGAATAAAAAATAGCTTTTTCAATGGATATAACTAGGAAGAAATTTTGTAAGAAAATATCTCTCTCTTTAACATTGATATTCCCAATTCAAAGTTTAGAGTAAATGCCTTTTGCTACTTTTATTTTAAATGATATCTCTTTTTCTGGCATACTTTAGCTGATTATTATTTAATACATCTATGTTATACCTTGCATAGTATAGTTGCAGAAAAATAAAATCATTAGCAAAATGGTGGCTAACAGTTAAGAATTTCCTGCCTTTGCAGTGCTTTTTTGGCCTCAGGGTGTATATTACTAGAAATGTACCATCAAATTAAATGTTTTGTAAGAAGTACTTAAGATAATTCCTTGTGCTACCAAGTCTATACCCAATTAGTTTTACCTGTTTCATTTTTAAATTTGTTGTTTATTGGACTTTTATTTGTGTGTACATATGCTTGTTTGTGTGTGTGTGTGTGTGTGTGTGTGTGTGTGTGTATGTGCACATGCATCTGTGTGTGTATACACAGTGCACCTGTGGGGGTCAGAGAATAACTTTCACTGCTCTGTTAGTTCCTTCTGCATTGGAGGGTCCAGGGATTAAACTCAGGTCATTGGTCTACTGGGACATCTCTCTGGCTCTGATTTATTGTTTTTTTTTGCAGGGGGGAGGTTGAGAAAGGGTTTCTCTATGTAGCCTTTGCTGTCCTGGACTCACTTTGTAGACCAGGCTGGCCTTGAACTCACAGCGATCCACCTGCCTCTGCCTCCTGAGTGCTGGTTATTTGGTTTTTAAAAAGCATTTTTCCTTCTCAGGTGGTGGTGATACACGCCTTTAATCCCAACTCTCAGGAGACATAGGCAGGTAGATCTCTGTGAGTTCAAGGCCAGCCTGGTTTACAGAGAGTTTTCCAGGACAGTCAAGGCTACCCAGAGAAACCCTTTCTTGAAAAAACCACCAAAAATTTCCCTTGTATTATGCAGAACATGCAACAGTTACAAAATAATATCTATTCAACCATTTCTATTCTGAGATACAAGACAAAGTCTGTATTAATTTTTTTATTTCCCTGACACTTTGTTCTCTTACAAACCTGAACAGATAGATAACTTTTTGCTTCTAAGTTCCAGGTTTATGTCTGTGGTGTTATTTTTAAAGAATGTAATAAAACAGTCACACTTAGTTATCCCCTATTCCATTTAATAATATATTTTGAAAATAATTATAAGCTTTATATAGAAATTTCATTTTTTCTGTTTTCTAAAATTGATGATAACACATGCACATGCACTGTAGAATCTACCACCTCAGTTGGTTTTCAGTGTACACTTAGAGGGCTTAAGGGCCTTTAAATTGTTGTACATCCATCACTATCATCTTCAGACAGTTTTAAACCAAACAAACAAAAGTTGGTTTTCTGAAAAAAATAAAAATTCACAAACCCCAAACCAAAATATACAAAAAGAAGAGAGAGAGAAGACTTAAATTATTAAAACTAGAACTGAAAGCGAATGTTTATAGCAGATCCCAAAGAAAACTAGAAGTTCATTAGGTAATGGTTTTAAAACAGCCATTCAAAAACAAAAAGCAACAACCTGGAAGGTCTAAAAACAATAAAGGGGGGTGCTGGCTTGGGGGGGGCTAAATACTAGACATAAGACCTCCCAAAATTAAGTCAAGGTGACTTAAACAGATCTATAATTGGCAATGAGATTAAAGCAGTAATAAAAAGTTTTCTCACAAAGAAAAGCCCAGGACTAGATGGATTTACTGCTGGATTCTACTAAATACTCCAAAAATCCTTCTACAAAATTGAAAGGGAAGGAACAGGACAAAGCACATTCTATAAATCCAATGGTGATTCCAAAACAAGATCACAAAAACCATGGGCCAGTTCCCTGGCAAATGTAGTTGCAATGATTCTTGTAAATCATGCTGAAGAACAGATAGAGACGATCATATACAGTCACCAAACTAGCTTAGCACCAAGGATTGCAAGACTGGATTCAATATACAGGTAAAACAACACATAAATAGACCTTAAGTACAGAAATAACATGATTCATATGAGCTGACCCAGACACGGCCTTTGAAAAGTCCAACAACTGCATCATGATAAAAAAAAAAAAAATCCCTGAAGAAACTAGCAATAGAAGTTATATATTTCACAATGAGCACTATGCTAAATAGAGAAAACTTGAAAAACACTTCCTCTAAAATCAGGAGGGAGGTGAAGATGCCCTCTCTCAGGCCACTTTGATTCAAGATACTTCTTGAAGTCTTAGCTAAAGTGCTTCAGGAATCTCTCTAAAACAAGCACTCCAGACCAACGAGTAGAAGAGAGGAGAAACCACTGGCAGACCTAAGCCAGCACAGCACCTGAAAGGCTTCCATCCTAGGTCTAGGCGTCTTCTCCGTTTATACTCTAAAACCAGAAGGTGGGGAGAGCAAGCGAGCAAGCAAGCATGACTTTATAGAGGCTATGTGACAGTCAGCAGGTTGCTATGGGACCAGGGTCAGCAGGTTGTGAAGGACAATGGCCCATTGTTTCAGGTATTTCTCCAGGTCATTCTGCTCCAGGTAGCAAGTGAAGTCATGGCCGGCAATCAGACAGCGCACACAGTGCTTTAAGTACATCACTATAGAAGGCATGAGTGCTCAGAAGTGAGCATTGGGGAAACCAGGAATGTTAATCACTCGGGGTTTGTCTCCTCAGTGGAGGAAATGAGTGCCTGTTTTCCATCTAGAAGGCTGGGAGTGGATGCTGTTAATAACCTGGTGACATTTGCCATCTGTAGAGCCAGACAAATCACCTGGAATGTTCATCCCAGACTCTACCCCCCCCACAAGAACTTTATTTCTATATTTGTTCTCAGTCAATAGAACTCATCCTTAGGGGAGATGTCACAAGCACTTTATGGCCTGCCGATCTCTATGCTACCCTGGCCCTTAAGCTATAGAAACCATCTTCATGGTTATATGTACTCTGAGTTGAATTTTAATGTAACTATGCCTCTTTGTGTACTAGGGACCATATTACACCAGAAAACCTTTTTTTTTTCTAAATTGTACTGTATTTAATTATGCTCACAGTGAACAGCCTGGTGTCAGACTCCAGAAGTTTAGAGCCAACAAAGACAAAGTTGTGCTGAGCTGAGTTTTCCTTCTTGCCTCACAGCTCATTTCCCTGCTTGTCCTGGCCCGCGGGACAAATCGAACCAGGGTTCACCTGAAAGAGGGGGTGCGAACTGAAAGTGGGAGACAGAGATGTGAGAAATATTGAATCAAGTCTGGAGATTTCTGATCAAGACTCCCTTTAATGCAGGGGAGTAGACTTTATATAGCAAGGTCAACACAAGATCTATTGTAATCTCACCTCTCCTAGGCCCCAGGCAAGAATACAATCCCTTGAATAGCTCCCTATAAAAACTTCCTTACTCTTCTGGGTAGTTCCCTATAAGAACTTCCCTATTTCTCTGGTAGTTCCCTGTAAAAACTTCCCTATTTCTCTGGTAGTTCCTGGTAAGAACTTCCCCTATTTCTCTGGTTAGACAATCCAAAGATAGCCTAGAACACAAGACCTCCTTCAGCAAGGGTCAACAACTCAAAGGTCACAGCATACAGCCTAAGCACGGGATTTCTAACATGGCTGAATTTAGTATGGCTCCTCACACCTGCTGGCTGTAGAGCTTGCAGGGACCCCCACAAATCACTAAACACATCTCTAAATCAGTATCTAATAATATGTCTTTTCTACCATATTCTAAGAGAAATAAGGCAAACAAAGGAAAGAAAAAAAATGCAAATTGGGAAGGAAGTTTAAAAAAAAACTTGTTTGCAGATGTCATGATCCTGTACTTAAATAACCTGATGGATATTGCCAGAAATCTATGGCCTGGAGAACACTTATAGCAAAGTAGCAGGATACAAAATCAACATTCAGCCTGGAGAGATGGCTCAGCAGTTAAGAACACTGACTGCTCTTTCAGAGGACCCTGGGTTCAATCCCAAGTACCCACATGACAGCTCACAACTGTCTGTAACTCCAGGATCTGACACCCTCACACAGACAGACATGCAGGTGAAACACCAATGCACATGAAATAAAAAATAAATACATTTAAAAAAAAAACCAAAATCAACATACAGCCTTCCACATGTCAATAATCAATTCTTTGACAAAGAAATCAGGGAAATGTCTCATTTGCAATAGACTTTAAAAATACTTAGAAACATTTTATTAAATTATCAAAGAATTAATACAACTATTTTAAAAATACATAGTGTCTCAGTTGTTTATTGCTGTTAAGAGACGCTATTACCATGGTAGCTCTTATAAAGGAAATCATTGAACTGGGGCTGGCTTACAGTTTCATGAGTTTAGTCCATTATCACCCATTATCATCATGGCAGGAAGCATGGCAGCATGCAGGCAGACATGGTGCTGGAGAGGAAGCTGAGAGTTCTACATCTGGATCTGCAGGCAGCAGACAGAGAACTAGCTTGAGTTTCTGAGACCTCAAAGCCCACCCCCCCAGTGACATACTTTCTCCAATAAAGCCACAACTATTCCAGCAAAACCACAGCTCCTAATAGTGTCACTCCTTATGGGCCAAGTCTTCAAACACATGAGTCCACAAGGGACTATTCAAACCATCACACCTAGAAATAACCAAGGAAGTGAAAGGTATCTACAGGAAAAAAGAAAAAAAGAAAAAGAAAAACCTTAAAAACATTGAAATAAACTGATGAAAACCCAAGATTGAAAGATTTCCCATGTTTATGGACTTGCAAAATCCATACTGTAAAAATGTCTATAAAACTAAAAGCAGTATGTTCGATATAGTCTCCATAAAAATCCAAGTACATTATTCACAAAAATTTTGCAAAAACATAAAAACATCCCTAAAATTCATGTGGATATACAAAAGATCCCAGACGGCCAAAACAATGCTGGAAGCATCGAACACTTGATCTCAAACTATGTCACAAGGCAATAGTATCAAGAAGGACATGGTATTGGCAAATAAATAAATAAATAAATAAATAAATAAATAAGAAAAAGAAAGACAGACAGAAAGAGAGAGTTTGAGAAAGAAAGAGAAACAATGGAAGGAAGACCCATAAATCATATGGCTACAAAAGTGCTGAAAGCACACATTGGGAAAAAAAAAAACCAAATTGTTCAACAAATTGTATTGGGAAAACTGAACAGCCACATGCAGAAAAATGAAATTATATTCATATCTTTCACCTTGCAAAACATCAGGTGAAATATGGATTTAAAAGATTGAATATAAGGTAGTGTATGAAACGTAGAGGAAAACATAAATCCTGTGACGTTTTCCTAGGTATTAATAAATTCTTCTATATAGCAGTCGTATAACTCTGCATTTCCATTGCCACGTGAAAGAGTATGTATCCCCAGGGTCTTACCAAGCATTAAAATTTTTATATGAAAATTTTCAGTTTGGCATATTTTAGTGGCAATTTTTTGTAACTTGTGAGTGAGCTACCTTTCCTTGTTCACTCATGAGACATTTGCTCTATCCTTGGTTCATTCGTGAGTATTTGTTATATCCTCTGTTCATGCATATAGGGTGGTTATTAGTCCTCTAACCATGGAACAGTTGTTCTATCCTATGTTCATTTGTGGGACATTTATTACATCCTTTCTTCTCTTGTGGGGTATTTGTCATGTCTTCTGTTTATTCATGGAGCATTTATTATATCCTCCGTCTGTTTTCTATCAAACTTGTCTTTTACTTTTTACATTCGATTTTTCTTCATATATTAGGAACATGTATATGTAAATAATATAAGAAGGATTTAATTTTTCTGTGCAGTTAGTATATTATTATAGACCTTTTTGAGTTCGGCGGGTTGGTTAGTGTGTGCATGTGTATGTGTGTTGCATTAGTTTTTGTCTGTTTTGAGAAAGAATTTCACTGTGTATCTCAAATTAGACTTGACCTCTCCAGCGTCTTCTCTAGGTCTACCTAGAGCTCAGATTACAGGCACAGTCCATCATGCCCAAAATCAGTACGTCAAACTGCATCTTTCATTGTCATAGTTTTGGGTCTTTTCTTTCCTTCTCACCTTGCTCAGGAAGTGCCTTTGGTTAATCATGAGTGCGCTTATGGCTGTTACATTGTTGTTTTAAAATACAAACAAGGAGCCGAGCATGGTGGTGCACGCCTTTAATCCTAGCCTTAGGAGGCAGAGGCAGGTGGATCATTGTGAGTTCAAGGCCAGCCTGGTCTACAAAGAGATTCCAGGGCAGCCAAGGCTACACAGAGAAACCCTGTCTCAAAAAACAAACAAACAAAAAACATACAAACAAGGAGCAGACATATCAGTCTTTTTTATTTCAGGTAAATCTCTAAATTAAAACATTGTAAGCAAACTGAAAGGAGCCACTCCACTTCCCACAACACAGGGAAACGGAGATCTCTCCTGATCCTGATCTGTGCCTACCAAGAGATTTCCGAAGTCTTAGCATAGCCACTGAGTCGGGGCTTGTTAGCTCAGCACCCAAGCAGAAGCAGCAGGGTCAGGAGATCAGCCTGCATGTTTTCTTCACAAATATTTTATTATAAAATTGTTGAAAAAAATATAGAGTGAACACATATAGATGACTGGCCTTAAATATAACTACCATTTTTGCAAAGATTACTTTAGTGGGCATCTATTGAATGCCTCAATATATGCATCAGTAGCTGGAGTCAAGTGCTGCATTACAGCACTGATTTCCGTGGAATTCGATGAGAGGAGAATGAGCAAGATATGAGTGTGGTATTCTATGAACTAGAAGAGAGGCATGCACAGCTCCAATCTCTGTCAAGACAGAGACTATTACTGTCACCCCAGACCCCGCCACATCAACACCTGTGTCTCTTCCGTGTAAATTGTTTTCCCACAGGTTACAACAGTGGTTCTCACTGTATATGCATGCATTGTCTTTTTTAGCCAAACTTTTGAGATGTGAGCAGGCCATGGTACATGTCAGCCTCACATTCCCTGTGTTACCACACATTTCTTGGGATACATGACTTGGGATTCACAACTACTGCTGGAGCTCAGGCACCTTTCAAAATATTTCAGAAATGTCTGCACATATTGAGATAGACGACTTGATAGAAAGTCTCTTCAAAAAGCTCTTTCTGTGACAAGCTTGCAGGCATATATGCCTGAGGACAAACGTTCCAGGATGTTTAAAGCCGAGGCTGAGGGAAGTAAGGGGGCAGTCATCTTGTTGTTGTTGTTGTTGTTTTGTTTCTGGAACTACTTAGGCCTTTTGAATGTTTTAAATGCTTCTTCATTAACTTTATTAACGTACTCTACGATTAGCTTACAGTACCTTGCCTTCTCAGCTTTTACAAGGACTAGTAGGTCCAAAACCTACAAGATGACTGCCAATTATAGAGGGCCAATCAAAGGAAGCCTTCAGGCTTTCCCTCATAACTAGTGAAATAACTGTTATGTAACCCACAAGAAAAATTACATAGCTTGTCTTATAGAATTTGAAACCTGTCTGTTGGATCATTTAAATATAAAAAAGATATTGCCGTCCTATACAGAAGCAAATGTCGGCACAGCACTGAACTTAGATTGCATTGGAGGTTTCAATAAGAGATTTTACTGGTAGATTAAAGGACTTTGAAATTAATCCATACAATTCTCAGCACTTTGGAGAATGATTCTACCCTACCTCATCCAGTTTTGTCACTGGAACTGGGCTTGGATGTGTGTAGATGCTGGTATGTACTGTGGGAAACATTGTGTATAGCTATTAACGACAGGAAGATGTCTGCACCGTGAGCTAGAGCCACAATTGCACAGGGGACAAAGCATTGAAACATGATCTCTTCAAATTCGGTGATAAGTTAGGAAAGTAGAGCAGACGTGGGGCCACACAAGTATGAAGACCAGAGTTTGGAGTCCCAAGACTCACATAAAAGGTAGTCAGGAGCTCAGGAGGTGAACACAGGGCATCCCTAGAAAGAGCTGGCTAGCTAGCCTGGCCAAATTAATGAACTCAGAGTTCAGCTGAAAAACGCTTCCCCAATTAAAGTGGGGAGAGACTGAAGAGGACACCCTCCCAATGTCAATTTTGAGTCTCTACCTGCAACCATGCATGTGACTAGCATGCACAGATGCATATGAGGCAGAAAAGTACAGTGAAAGCGCCTCGTAAGACTCTATGCAAGTTTAAATTACCTCTGCTTTTCACCTCTTATTTTTGGTATTTGTCATAATTAGCATCCTAGCACATCCTTTTGCAGCCTACAGTTAAAATTACTCTATAGAGAAAAATGCAAGGTCACTTAGCAAATTAGATTGTACATAGAAATTCTTTTCGTGAACGGTTTTCGTTTATGAAGCAGTTTTTGCTGAGCACCTATTGCATAACATGTGCTGTTCTTACCACTGGGAATACAAACAGAGGAGTACAGCTGGTCTCTTAGAGTGCTGGGGGAGGGGGAAGTTCCTGAAGAACATGATGTGTAGGCATGCATACATGCAGGCGAGCATTCATACACATAACATAAACATAAATAAAATCTCAAAAAATTAAACAGTAGAATTAGTAGAACTCAGCATTAATCCATTGGTGGTAAAGGCCACACAGTGGAAGACGGATGAAGGGAAGTATCATGTTCCTAAAAGACTTGGTGATGAAGGCCAACCTTAAGAGTAACTAAATAGTAAATGTTCAAACCTATAACTTTGGAGAGGGAATTAGACGAGATTGTTAGAGCATTAATACTGAGGTTATTCTTAAGATAGGACATTGCCCAGAACCAGATAGTGAAAAGGAAAGACAGACAAATGTGCAAGGTGCAAACACTAAAGATATTAGTCATAAAGAACAAGAGAGTGTTAAATTAGAAACAAAAAAAGTGGTCAAGAGACACAAGCTCTGTCGGCCAGCTTTCCACCACCAGGACAAAAATCCTTGAGAGAAACAACTTAAAAGGAAGGTTGATTTTCTTAGTGCAAAGCCTCAGTCCAGAGTCCTTGACCCAAGTGCCTTGGGGTCAGGTAGAAACTCTCAGCAGAGGAATCCACTCCTCTTAGAGGTCATAAAGGATAAGGATGCAATATCCTTTTTGAAGGCCATGTCCCCACCAACATAAGTTCTTCCAACTTGGCCTAACCTTTCAAAGGCTCCACTACCTAACATTGGTGACACAGGCTGGGGTGGGGGGGCCAAGCCTTTAGTATATGGACTGTGGGAAAATATCCAAGAGCCAACAAGAATACAAGCAAAACCAGGAAAGAGCCGCTATAAGGAGAGTGAGGAATCTCAGAGGAGGAGAAGATGGAATGCTCTAAGATCAAGAGTCTGTTCATCTTAACTAGATGTCATTTGTGTGTCCCCATCAAGTCTTAGATGTGCCTTCAATATGGCACTTTCAGATTTCTCAGTAATTAAAACTTCATCTGCATGCTTTAAATTCTTATACACGTTTCAGATCACAGATGCCATATTTAGCTCTGTATTCCAAGAACCTAAGATGCTCAACAAACATCCAAGACAACTGCAAAGAAGCACATATAACTAGCTGGCAACACATAGACAGGGCTTCCATAAGGCCCTGTGATTCAGAAGCTGGACAAATGGGCTTGTCCAGGGAAAGACTGGCCTGTCTGTGAAAACAGCTACTGTGGACTGTTTTTGTTTTTGTTTTGGTTTTCTTTTTCAGGAAGATTGAAGGGAAGACAAACAAACCAGGAGCTAGTCTAATAGTTGATAAAGCAGAGTGAGTGAAGGTTAAATCAAAAGGGGCCAGAAGACAAGTGGAGAATGTTTTGTTGTTTCAGTGAATTATACAAGCTAAACTTTCTAATATTGAAGGAAGTGGCTAGTGAATTTCATGCTCAATGACTTTGAACATGCTATGACACTGCTTTAAGTTAATTATACTAACCCCATGCATGTGTGCCATTTGAACTAGGCTGAATTTTCATTCCGATCATCTTTTTTTCTTTAGAACCCTGCCATCAATGTTGAGGTGAACTGCATTGATGTATTTCAAACAGAGGGATATAATTTGATAGTGTCTGGAACTATGAATGGCATGATTATCTTATGGAATTTCGTAACAGCTACTGTCAAAGAAATGTAAGTGTTGTCTTTGCCCTAAATAATAAGAATATAAATAACAAGCAATATTCAAAGAAAAGATGCATTGGTAAGGATGGTGATGACCCTCAACGAAGTATTTTCCTTGATGTTATGTTTATAAGCACATTATGTTCTGAATATCTAAATTCCATGATTACACACCAAAAAAAACTCTTACATATTTGTGTACCCAAGAGATTTTTTTCTTTACATAAATATATGATATTTCCATATTTAAAATTATGATGTCAACAAACGCTTTTTATTTTATTTAAATTTTTTATTTATTAGTATGTCTATGGATGCTTTGCCTGGTGCCTGGCAGAGGCCCGAAGAGGACATTGACTCCTCTGATGTTGGAGTTACAAAGAGCTGTGAATCGCCATGTGGATGCTAGGAATCAAAGCACGAGTCCTCTAAGATAGCAGCCAGTGCTCTTAACTACTGAGCCATACGTCTAGCCCCAACAAATTTTAAAAATGTTTAATAACTTGACACAGTAATATCCACAAACTTTCAAGAACCTGTTCTGTCATCTACTGGCAATTCTCACCTGGTCACTCCCCAGTCACTTAAGCTTCACAATTCCTGGCTTTACCCCTTCACCAAGCTTCTCGTTCCTCAGGAGGTCTGGTGCCAGCAATGTCTACTTGTTTACCAAATATAAGTTGTGATAGGCATTCTAGAAGTCTTTTCCTTCTCACGCATGTCAGCATTTATTTCATGTCAACATTGTCCAGTTTATTACCTGATGGCTCTAGCAAGAGCCAATGTTGCAGGTCTAACTTGGATTTCAACCACTTATATTGAGATGTTCTGGATCATGACTGGAGACAGGAGGATCTCTGGGGCTTGGTAGCCACCAACCTGTCTAGCCTACTTGACAAATACTAAGCTAGTGGGAGATCCTGTCTCAAAAACAATGGGTACTGGGAAATCAACACAGAGGCTGCCATTTGGCCACTACACATTCACATCCACATATACACATAGAGCAATTTTTTAAATTTAGAATCATTAGCCTTTTGGAAACAGTACAGCTTACCCTAGAATTGTGTAAGGTAATATAGTCCCATCTTTACTGGTTATAAAACTGAATGTTATTCCTATATTTATGGTGGAGGCCATTTCTACTATTCCATTCATTCATTAATTTTATGTGTATGGGTGTTTTGTCCACATGTATGTCTGTGCTCCACCTATGTGTACAGTGCCTACAGAGGCCAGAAGAGGGCGTCAGATTCCCTGAGACTAGATTTACACAGTTGATATTTGCCATGTGGGTGCTGAGAGTTGAACACAGGACCACCATAAGAGCAACCAGTGCTTGTAACCACTGAACCATCTCTCTAACCTGCCATTCCTTAATATACCTCATTTTGCCTGACTCCTTCACCAGAGAGAAAGAACCTTTCTTTCTCAAGAACACCATGATCTGAAGATTCAAAGTTGATAACATTTCTTGCTAATTAACCATCAATTTCATGATTAACTGATGATCAAATATATCTAAAAGCATTGAGCTAAAAAAAAAAAAGTCATTAAAAATTCTAAAACTTCTTTTTTTTATTTTGGATCCATCCATACAAGACTCCTGCACCACTGTATTAGTCTCCTTTCAGTTACTGTAACAAATCCCTAAGACAACTTAATACGAACAAAAGTTTGTTTGTTTTGGCTCATTGTTTCAGAGGTTCAAGTGATTAATTGAACCCTGTTGCTTTGAGCCTGTGAGAAGGCATCAGATCAGAGTAGGAATGAGTGTTGGAACATCTCATAGAGAGAAAATAAAAAGAAAGGGATAGGGTACCTGATCTCTTTCAAGGATCTGCCTTCCAACGGACTAGAAAACTTCCACTATAGCCAATCCGTTAAAAGCTCAACACCTACCAAGAGCAGCATTCTGATGAGCAAGCCTTTAAAATATGGGTCTTGGAATGATGTTCCATATCCAAAATTTAGCGATCTCTCATGTAGAAGTAATTTTCCTTAAAGGAAAGGAGTATGTTGCTAAGAGGTCAGTTTTCCCTAAAGAATAAAAGTAGTTAAGAGATGGAGCATCTCTGGAGTGTAGTATAGGTGGTTAGAGACTACTATTCTATTCTCAAGACACTACCTGGGGAATTCTGTGAGATCTGGGTCCATGGAAGACTACAGAAGTGGGGGCTGGGTAATGTCTGGATTACCTCCCCTTGTCTACTCAGTTATAATAAGCTCCTGTGGGTAGGCACCACATTTCACTCAACTCTGTCATTTCATATGTGCAGAATAGAATTTTTTTTAAAACTGTGTGAGACTTCCGGGTGGTTCCTCTACAGGGTTAGACACTGTTATTATAGATAAGAAATCTGTCTGGTTAGTTGAATTAAAGGCTTACAGATCACCTGATGATCATGTGGTTCTATAAAGGCTTAGCAAAGAAGGTATATCTGAATTCAATCCCTCTAGGCTTTCACTTCATGTTAAGTGATAGCATTTGAAGTTATTAGACATGCATGGGATTTATGACAACATAAGTAAGGCGATGGTTGGTGCAGTTTACGAGGCAAGGACATGCTTGTTTCAGATACCGGCCCGAGGACTGCTTCTCTACAGATCCTGAGTTGGATCCCAAACGCTTTCGAATTAATGACATAGTGTTCCTCTTCCGACCTCCTGACTGTGCAAGGTAACCCAGAACTCCATGGTTGTGTAGTGCTATCTGGAACGCAGGTAGGTGAGGTGGGCTGCCCATCTCCAGCATTAAGGAAGGGACAGATGAAGGCAGATGTGTGTTGACTTGACTTCTTTGTTTCTGCTTTCCTCACTGCTGAAATTTTTAGGGGCGGGGGTCTGATATGTTGGTTTGGTAGAATCTCACCATGTCAGCTTCACTGTTTAGACCCTTACCATGCCAGCCTCACTGTGCAGACTCTTAACATGCCACCCTCACTGTGCAGACTCTTACTATGTTGGTCTCACTGTGTAGACCCTTGACATGGCAGCCTCACTGTGTAGACCCTTACCTTACTGGCCTCCCAACTCCTTTTACAACAAAAGAATAAATGAATAGTGCCCAGTGGATCAGACTTTTAGCTAAATCTACCACAATCAACACAGATGTGCTGCAAATTTAGGACTATAGGGAATAAATGGAAATGGCATTGCAGGTTTCATATACCATCCAGTATAGGTGAGCAACCTCCATTTACTCCTGTAGAGCAAAAGATTGCTTGTTAAAGTGTCTAATAAAAAGTTCTTCTTCTATTTTCTACCTTTATTTGCTTTAGAAGTCTTTAGTTTTAAGCAACAATGTTAAACAAGTCACTAGAGGAAATTCAAGCTTTCTGTGTTATAGTTAGGGTTTACTTGTGGGTGAGTCAGAATCTAACACGTTCCTTATGCATTGTCTCAAAGCTACATCAAAATTCTTTGGAAAACATTATAAAGGCCTGTTCTTTGTATGTGAGCAACCCTTCAGTCCATGCCCACAAAACATAGAAGAGATAGGCTCAGGCCAGAAAAGACTAACACACTGCAAGAAGTTAGCGAGGCTTATCGGCACCCACTACCATCCACCCCTGCATTTCAGAATCAGAACCTCAATTAAAAGTGAGGTGGGGCAGGCCTGTGTTTCCGAGACCCAAGGAAGCAGCAATACCCCTTCAATGCATAGCTTCCCAGAATTCCCTTCTAACACCACACTAGAGCATTCATTGCGTGGGACATAGGGTATGGCCGGCCTCCTGAGTGAGGAGGAAATAACCACCTGAAACTGGAGTAGAGGACACACTGAGTTCTGTGGAGCATCTGAATCTTCCATCCTATGTCTCCTCCATCCCTCTACAGGAGAACAAGTCAGGATTCCATATGCTCTTCAACCCAGTGTGACTCAAGCAAAGGTCCGCAAAGTAGCAAGGTGAGTGCGATTACACTTCCTGCTGTAACTGTGGCTCAGAAACAGTGGCTCTGAGCACCTGTGTGTACACCCATGTGTACATGTGAAATCTTTGTTTTCTCTAAAAAGAAAAAAAAATCAATGATTACATTTTTTTTTCTTCAGTTATTTTCAGGGTCTTCACATGTGTGAACAACCAATACATGACCATTAATAAAATAAGAGTACTTATAAGTTAAACATGTTTTTATGCTTGTAAAATAATCCAGTGAGTTTGAACATCTCTTCCATATTATTTAACATGTGGTGTAAGTAGATCAGAGCCCATAATATAATGAAACAGTCTTCTGTGTTCTCAGTTCCAATTTTACATATATTTAAATAGTGTTTTTCCAATCAGGATTTTTATTAAGTCAAATTTTTTCGCAAAAGTTATTTTGAAAGAACTAGTGTGATAGAAAGCAAATTTAACACAGATGGATATAAAAGCCAGACAGAATCATGCCAAAATCCAAGTTCTCTGTGCACTGCCTGAATCAGTCTAGCCTTGTCACTAAAGCTGAGTTTCTGTTTCCTTATCAGTAAGATAGGAGGAATAAAGACACCTGAAATTGTTGCCTGTAGAATTAGAGACAGTACATACCCAGAACTGGGAATGCACTGGGGGCTCTAATCATTGTCACTAGTGCAAGCCATCAGGAAATGCCATTGTTTTATAGCTCTTCCTTATTTATGACTGAAAATCTCTGAAGTACACTGTTTCAATGTGTATTTTGAAACATCTTTTACCATTGCTGATTAGGAATGTCAGCTCAGCTCTCTGCAGAAGCTGCCCACCTAGAGGCCTCATTCACTTGCCATGTCTCAGAAAGGTTTTCTCTCTCTTATCCATTTAGGGGAGTAAACAGAGCATACATGACACCGAGGTCAAAGGTCAGTATCAGACAGCTGAGTCTTTTCTTTCTCTTTGCTTCACTATGGATCAAGCCTAGGGCTGCACACATGCCAGGCAAGCACTCCGCCATGGAGTTATGACCCAGACCAGACAGCTCCCTTACAACAGGGACTTCTTCTGACAGAATATTCTTGATTTGCACTTTCAGTAACTGAATACTGAAATGTTTGGGGGTCTTGGTAGTCTAATGGGAAGAAGCTCTGTTAAAATGATGCCTTTTAGGGATCAATGGGAGGGAGAGGGGTGTGAAAGAGTGCTGTAGAGAAAATATGACTAATATATGTGCTATCCATGTATGAAAATGTCATAATGGGATCAGTTATTACTGATAGTTAATATACACTAATTTTAAAAGGATGCCCTGCTTAGACACATTCTCAACATGGACAAAAACAAATGATGCCTTTTATGCTAATTCCAGGTTTTTAACATCCAAAACATTACTGAACTTTTTCATCTCCAACACATTTTTCTAAAACTTATGCTAGGTTTATAAAACATTCTAGATGTGCTACAACTTTCACAAGGTTTAGCCACTACATGCAGAATCTTCTAGGACCCAAAATAAGGCTTTTAGATTTTTCCAGTGATCCAGGGTTCTATTATACAAATGTTTTTCCTCCCTGTGAGTTCTCTCAAGATAATAATAATAATAACAACAACAACAACAACAACAACAACAACAATAATAATAATAATAATAATAATAATGAGAAAGTCCTGCCTTGCTCTTTTCCCTTTTCCCACCCACTTCTTCTTTGGTGTTCCAAAAAACTTGAAACCCCAAGGATTGCAAATCCCAGCAGCGCTCATGAGTTTCTTTACTAGGTGAGCAAACAGACATGGTGGGGGAGCAGCAGCCGGCGAGCAGGAAGCAGCCCACACTCACCAGCTCAGTGGAAGCACAGCCTCCTATCCTGGTCACTGCACATGAGGATGGACACCTCCGCTTGTGGACGTTGGAGGTGATGAAGTTTGGCCTTGGCAGGGACTCAGAGAGCCTGGGATGATAAAGAGCATAGTTGTGCCCTGTGGCCTTCTTCCACATGGCATCCAATTCAAACATTTCACTCTTCTAGCCAAACATGGCTTTTCAGTCCACTTACTGACTACTGCCAAACTATACACTAAGCCCATTGACTACTCAAAGCATTAGATCACCAAAACTGTTAACGGTTTCAAGTCTTGCAAGCTGAGCTGTAAATTCATAATAGTATTTTACTGGATGGTTAAGTAAAATGTCATCAATAATGTATTATATGAAAGGATGTAAGGAGCTAGGGAAGCAAGTTCAACCCCTGGTCCACATTACAAGTCTGAGCACAGTAGAGCACACTTATAATGCCAGTGCTGGGGAGGAGGGAGCAGCAGGTTCCTTGCACTTGATGGCCAGAGATCCTAGCCTAGCTGACAAGCTACAGGCCAGGGGACATCTTGTCCCAAAACAAGTAGAATGATTTTCCTGAGGAGTGACACCCAAGGTTGTTTCCTGACTGATACACACACACATTCACGTGCATGCACGCACGCGTACACACACACACACACACACATACAGAGAGAGAGAGACACACACAGAGAGACAGAGACAGACAGAGAGACAGAGAGAGGAAATATTCACATTTCCATGCCATAAAACAATATAAGAATACTGACATGTAGCATATAAAATAAACTTTTTCATTATCTTTATGTATCTCTGTGTATATGTGATTATATATGCACAGACATGCACACATGGCAATAATGAAAGAGTCAGAAGGAAACTTGTAGGAGTCACTTTTTCCACCATGGATGCCCCAGAAATCAAATTTAGGTTGCCAGGCTTGGCAGCAAACCCTTTTACTGGCTGAACTCTAATATAAAACTTTAATGATGAAAATTATTCAAAGAGGGTTTCACATCACTTTGAGTGTCCTTAAATTTTTTACTCTGAAAACAGTAGCTTTAATTCACCAGGTTATTTCAAGTGACTTGGGATGGAGGGTGAGCATTCCAAATTAAACGTGAAAACTGGTGATCAGTAAGATGGCTCAGTGGGTAAAAATGAGTTGCCGCACAAGCCTGAAAATCTGACTTCAATCCCTGGCTGGAGCCCATGTAAAAATAGAAGAGGACTGGCTCCACAAATTTTTCCTCTGACTTCCACACGTGGAACACACACACGCACACACACATGCACACTAACACACACACATATCAATAATATGTTTTTTAAAGAATAATTCAAAGTAAGAGGCATTAGGAGAACAGAAAATGATAAAGAGTTGTTAGTAAGCAGAATGCGGGGGCATGCGCCCTAAATCCCAATGCTCGGGAGGCAAAGGCAGTCAGATCTCTGTGAGTTTGAGTCTACCCTTGTCTACAAAATAGTCTAGGACCACCAAGGCTACACAGAAAAACCATGTGTAACCAAAACCCAAAATAAATAAATAGGTAAGAGAGTTGTTGGTAGATTGCCCACTTTGAAACTCTTAGAGACACAAGAAGGTGTGAACACTGTGATGAAGCTGCTTCTACAGGGGACCCAGGAGGTGGCGGCCATGTTGGGTGACCCACACTGAGACTTCAGAACATAAGGGAGTATGTCTTTCTGCCAGTTCCGTCCCAGGCTGCTCCCAGGTTATAGCTTCATAGTGAAACCCGTGGCTTAAAAACAGAAACTGGCTTCAAGATGATCGTAGAATAAAAAGCCTTTTCATCTGTGATGAATAAAAAAGAGAAGCAGGAGAGATGATATCAAAGTAGTCTTAAAAAACAGCTACTGATTCAAATTCTGTTCTCAGTCTCCAGTGAGGTGATATGATGGAAGTCCTTCCAAGGGCTAGCTGATACCACTCAAAAGAGTTGGTTTAAACTTCTTATAATCCATTATTGCTCCAATACTCAGAAGTATGTTTTCCTAGCAGGTAAATATGCCTGCTGAGATATGCCATGTAACCATGGAGTTACATTTGATTCTGAAGGGAATACCTGTGTTAGGGTAGACCATAGAGTTGAAATCCCACACAAGGAATTGTGTGGAAAAGACCCATGGAAAACACCAAAGAAAGAGAAAATTAATAACAGCTAATAGTGATTTGTATTTTGAGTTATCCATACTCTTCATTTCAAAATAATAAGTCCTCATGGATAGTGTCAAGTTATTTTTAGTACAGAAGAGAGAATCCTGTTAAATATAGATAAAAATTGAGATGTCTTAGGTGGAGTGAAATTCGACTTTAATATTGTGATTTTATAGAATGTATTATAGAAGAGCCTTGTCTGCCTTGTCCTCTGTTCAGGGGAAGCTTCTGAAAGACATACTGCCCTTCACAAAGCACTCAGCCATTTCCCTGACGTCACTGTACACCGACCCATGCTGCAGGATACTGCTGGCTGGGAATGTGGGTAAGTCCTTGTCCTGGCTGGTTAAGCTGCATCTTAAGAACCTGTGTGAGACAAAAACGGCTCTGAGAAACATCATGTCATTTACACGGGCAAATGAGGTATGCTCAAAGTGAGAAAGTTAGAGCTAGAGCAGGGTAGGCATGTAAGCCAACTTTTTACATTTGTGCCATGTGTCATCTTTATCTGTCCCATGGGGCCTGGATTCTGAGTCCTTATCTAGGAGGCCTTTGCACAGACAACTTTTGAATATAGGTGAAGTCACCCAGGAACTTATCTGTCACCTTACAAAGTGTTCAGTTCTTCTGGACATCCTCAGTACTCATTTTAGACTCTATGAATGTGCTGGGCCTCCTATATGTTGAAGTCCCAGGATTATGAAATTGGACACAGCTGCCGACTGGTGCTTGGCACGCCTCAGGTCATCAGCTAATGCCAAATGGCTGCATACTCCTATCTCAGAGCAGCATCCAAGGCTCTTTCCTCCATTCAAGGGATCTAGGCCAAACAATTTTTTGTTTGTTTGTTTGTTCTTTGAGACAGGTCCTTCTGTGTATCTTTGGCTGGCTTGGAACTCACTGTGTAGACCAGGCTGATTCAACTTGCCTCTGCCTTCTGAGTATGTGCCCCCATGCCCAGCCTGCAGATAATTTCTTGTTCTGAAATTCCAAAAGTTTCTGGTAGAACTTTGAGGACCTCTTTTGTATAATATTATAGTATCTATAAATAGGAATAATTTTACTCATCTTGCTATTCATAGCCTGTTGATTTTCTTCTCTTGTCTTATTGCTTTAGCTAGGACTTCAAGTACTATATTGACTAGGAATGGTGAAAGTGGGGCATCCTTGTCTTGTTCCTGATCTTTGTGGAAATGCTTTGAGTTTTTCTTTATTTAACATCATGGTAGATATTGATTTTTCATGTATCAGCTTTTATTATGTTGAGATATGTTTCTTCAATCCCAAGTTTCTCCAGGGATTTTATCATAAAGATATACTAGATTTTCTTAAAGTTTTTTTATGCACCAGTTGAAATGATCATATAGTTTTTGCCCTTGAGTGCATTTATGTTGCCCAATTTTGTTCACTGACTTATTTCCATTGTACCATCAATGCATCCCTAGAATGAAGAGACTTCGATATTAGTAGTATTACTAATGTATTCTTGAATTCAGTTCGCAATGTTTTTTTTTTTCAAGAAAAATTTCAGCTGTATTTACCAAGGAAATTGGACTATAATTCTCTTTTTGTTGGATTTTTATCTGGTATTGGTATCAGGGTAATCCTGGCTTAATAAAAAGGGATTAGAGGTATTACTTCTGTTTTATAAAGCAATGTAAGTTAGTATTGCTGTTTATTCTTTTAAATTATAGATATGATTTCATGTAGCCCAGTGTGGCCTCAAGCTTCCTGTATACCCAAGGATGACCTTGAACTTCTAGTCATCCTGCCTCTGCCTCCTGAGAGCTAAGGTTACAGGTGATGCACTACTGAGGCTCAAATCCAGAATTTCTCATATGTTAGTCAAGCCCTCTACCAGTCTATATCCCCAGACTCCAAGTTTCCTCTTTTATATGTGGTTTCTCAAATTCTATTCTATCTACTAATATAAGTCACTGAATCAAAATGACTTGTAAACTTAGGGAGTTTTTACCTAAAGAATACAATATCTAATTAAGGATTCCAATGTTTAAATTTTATACAGAAGGACATGTTATCCTTTGCAGTATTAGTTCCTTCTTGGATCCACCTCACGATGAAAAGGTATGAACTTTAGCTGTCCACATAAATAACAGAAATCGGGTCATGTTTGTTGCACATCTTCCTAAAGTAGAGACCCAAATGATGGAAATTCAAGTGCCCCCAGTACTCTCCAGGCACACACTGTACTGCAATTTAAGCCACATGACCCCAGCCTTTGCTTGGGTGAATATTATCTTAAGACAGTGAGAACCTTTGGATGAGCAAACATTCTCGAACAGCTCTAAAACAATATGGAGTACGAGGAGTGCAGACTTTTAGCCTGCCTTCTTCAGAACAGTCACAGGAAACTGAGTCAGCAGTCTAAGAGACTCAGAAGAAAACATCTTTTAACCCCACTAAAGTCTCAAGAAATTGGAGATGTACAGGAGAGATGCAAGCTCCTAGGACTTTGGTCACAGAGATGACCCCACCCACCCACCCAGTACATGGTCCAGGGGAAGTGTAGTCTTAATGTGTCGACCTATGGTTCGAGAGAAACATACAGAATATGTGACTGCAGAACAAACTGTGGGATACCTTCTGAAGCCCCGTGGGGCCTCCAAACTTGATAACAAATGTTAAAGAAGGTATCAGTTGGCCCTCACAATGCTTTTGAAAAAGAATAAGCTATGACCATTCTTTCACCAATTCCTTACAGCAAATGCCTCCTACCCCACACCTCATGCAATGAGGAACACAGGCAATGCTTTGTCTAGATAACATTTGCAAGTGAAAACAATCTCTTGGTCAGTCTCACCCTTGGCCTTCACCTCTCAGCTCTGCTTTCCCTCCCTCCAGATGGTTCTCACTGTGTCTCATACAGCTACCAAGCATCCACTAAAGCACATGACAAATTAATAAAGATCTGAGCTCCTTTCTCCAGCAGGGAGATGTGCAAAGAAATAATTCCCTAAAATTGAAGTATTTTGACACCTCAGTAAGCAAGAGACAAGCTCCTCTAGCAGAGGCTTAATCACCATCTATCGTGCCCACTCATACATGTAGCTCTTCAGTGAGAAATGATTTTGCTTAAGATTATATTTTGAATCATTCCAAGAGATGCGTCTTCTTGTTGTCATCTAGAAATTCAAGCAGTTGCTTTCCTGGCGTGCCCATTCTTTAGAAATTATTCAAGTGATCTACGTGGAAGACAAGCAGCTGGTGCTCACCGCCTCCGTTGACGGCTCAGTGAGGTAAGCCATACAGCTTCATCCCATGAATGTGGGGGTCTCTGGTGTGAGTGGAGGAAGATTTGATGCTAATGTTGATGTGTTCGGTTCAGATGCAGTGCTTTGGATCATTTCATGGCCTTTTGGCTAAGACCAAATGTGCATCTATTCTTATCAGTTTAATATCTGACATGTCCTCTATCTGAGGACAATACAGTAAATAGACTTGGGATCTCTGTGAATGGAACGCCCCCTTCATGGGATTTAAGGAAAAACGGTCTTGATCCACTTATTAGAATAAATTCATAAGTAAACCAAAAAATTATACAAAGAAGCTTTGAAAAGATTGGCATTGACTTGGATTATTTTTCTATATCCAAGGGAATTAGGTGATATACTTCTCCATGAAAAAAAGGAGGGCAGAGACATGGATCTGAGAATCATTTTTTTTTTTTTTTTGGTAATGTTTGTTCTTACACAGACTCATTAAGCAAATGCTGCTTTTAAAAAAATCCATGACAAACATTTACAGTAGAATTGGATCTGTATGGTTATTCTGGAGAATTAAACAGAATAGACAGCTCAGAGAGTTAGACTCAAACCTGGGGAGGGCTACAGAAAGTTTGGGGCCAAAAGTTTTAAAAAATAGTCATAGGAAAGAACGTGTAGCCACGTGGAGGAGGGCATACCTGTAGTCCCAGATCTTTGGGGGACATAGAGGCAGGGTATCTCTCAGGCTCAGGAAGTTTGAGCCAGATTGGGAAATGCTGTCAGAAAGAAAAAGGGAAGGGAAGGGAAGGGAGTAGAGAGAAAAACAAAGCAAGAGGAAAAAGAAAGGATAGCAGAAAGAGGAATTATGAAAAGAAGAGAGAGAGAAGGATATAAAGACAGGGAAAGAAAGAAAGAAGAAAAGAAAGAGAAAAAGAAGAAAGAAGAAAGGAGAAAAAGAGAAGGACAAAAAAGGGAGGAAGGGGAGGAAAGGGAAGGGAAGGAACAGGTCAGGAGAAGAGTAAAGGAAGAAATGAGAGGAGGGTGGAAAAGGAACAAGTGTAGAAGGGGAAAGAGAGACCCACCCAAACAAAAGATCACCCAATAGTGAGGGAGGGAGGCAGGCTAGTTATCTCAATGTGATTGACTTTTACATAACCTACTTACTTGAATTAACTAATTGATTATAATCAATGCTAAGCACATGTGCCCAAAATACTAAAAATACATAAACATATATAAAGAAAAAGAAAGGAAATGTCACGACATTTCTAGAGACAAACTGCTGCCTACTTGAAATGTTTTCAAATCATGGCGACAAATCATGTTCTTTAAAAAATGGAGTTAGGCAATATTAGGAGATCTAGAGAGGCTTCTAGTATATGAGAGACCAATCAAAATGCAAATGAGAAAGAAGGAATGTTTTATATTGTTAGTGGGGCCCTTGATTTAAATTCAAATGATCCTGGCTAACTCTGTGGTCTTGAGAAGAGATGTTAGGTTGGGGACTCAGCTGTGTAGTACCTATAGGAGGCTTGCTATAGATTTGTATCATTAACCTTTAGAGTAGCCACTAGAGGGATTTAGACTAGAAACAAGTGACTTACAGTTGAAGGCTGTGTGGCAGGCCAAATCAAAAGGACATGAGCTTCAACTAAAGGAAAAAATGAGAGATCAACATGAGTCCCCTGCCATGTACAACCAGGAAGCCCTTATGTCAATCCAGACAGACGTCACTAAAAAACTGTGATGTGGAAAGATCCAGAGGAGCATTTAGAAAGATAAAGATCAAGATGATCTGGTAGGGGAAACAAACGGATAGAGCTCTCTTGTGTGAGAAAAGTGATCCTGTGTTTTCTTTGTAGGGAAAAGTGTATTATTACAAATGCCCTTAATGACTTGGTCTTCTGGTCTTTACACGGGCTTGTTTTCAGCTACTCATCACAGAAATGTCTGGTGAAGGTTGTAGTCCGCGTGTTTGTGCATGCGTGTGAGTGCATGTGCACACGGACACATACCAACCACAGGTATATAAGCCTCCACTGCTAAGAGCATTACCCTTTTGTTTCTGTCTCTTTGGGCTGCTTATAACAAAGCACTTTACAATGGGTTGCTACAAACAAGAGAAATTGATTGCTGGTGTTTCTGGAGGCTGGAATGTCCAAAACCACGTGTCAGCAGGTTGAACAGTTAGAGCTTGTTTCCTGCTTCATAAATGTTACCTGCCTAATTCCTAATTTGGTGTATGACAGTCATTACAATAGTCATCGTTACAGCAAGGCACTTGATTAAATGGACTTAAAGATGAAAAGTTTTAAGCTTGTGTATCTGTGTATGTGCTTTTGTGTGTGTGTGTGTGTGTGTGTGTGTGTGTGTGTATGCATATGTGTGTGTGTGAGAGAGCATGTGCCTGTGTGTGCATACACAATCACCTTCAAATGACGAGGATGCACATGTGGCAGTCAGAGGACAACTTCATGGAGTCAGTTCTCTCCTTTCCCTTTTCTGTGGATTCAGGGGATCAGACTCCTGTCATCAGGCCGAGCAACAAGTGGCTTTCCCTCTGCGCCATGTCAGGAGCCCACAAGGGAAGTGTTTCTTAGGATCAGAGCATCGGAGACTTGAGTCCTGAGTGGGATGGTGTCATTGTGCCAGGCCTGTAGTGAGACCAAGGCTCTTGACAGAGGCATGGTGGGGGAAAGCTGATCACTTTGTTAAGACCACAAAGCACACTCATAGAGGAGCTATAACATGACTTTCAAAGACATGATGCTGAGACCAGTCCAACTATATCCTGCTCCCTTAGAACCCATTAAACTGTGAATTCATCCATTGATGAGGTCAGCACCTATAATGTCCCACCAACATTCACTGGTGCCACCAACTGGAGACCAAATATCTACCACATTATCCCTTAGAGACATTCTATATCTATACCACGACACAGAGGAAATGGTGAAACAGCTCACCAGACCTCTTTTGTTAGGGACACCGCTATAATGTAAATGCTCCCTCTAAAACTCCTGTTAAAATTTAATCACTGCTGTGAAGTATTAAAAGAGTAGGAACTTGATTTCACTGTGATATTCAGAGGTTAGGACTTCTAAGAAGTAGCCAAGGTTATGTGAGGCTGAAAGGCGGGGCACCGATGTATGAGACTAAGGCACTTGCTGCTAAGCCTGATAGTCTGAGTTTGGTCTTGAAAGAGGAAACCAATTCCCACAAATTATTCTCTAATCTCCACATAAGCATCCAGGTATACACTACACTACACACCACACACACACACACACACAATACCACACGATAAATTTAATTTTTTTAAAGGATGAAGGGAATAAGGAAGGATAATTTTCCTGATCCTGTGATGCTCTAGGCAGCCTTGAGACTCTGTAAAGTGCCACTACTAGTATGAAGGACCACACCTTATATAACCATCCAGTTTTGAACTTCTCAGTCTCAATACATCATGCAGTAGGTTATAGAAAATAAAAATAGACTAAAGCGGGCACCAATTCCATCAGGTGCAGTTCTCATGACGTAATGCTTCCCAGGGAGTCCATCTCATGGCATCCTACTAGGAACTGAGGTTCAACATGACTTTGGGGGGACACAGACATTTAGACTAATTCACTGTTCAAGCCAGTCGTCCTTGGCCTGGAGAAATTATTTTTATGATTCCTTTAAATGGAACGCTCCCCCAGATACTCAATTCATAGAGCTTGTCTCTATTAATAGCTGCCTCAAAGCACTGGTACCTTTGTAACTAAGCCACATCCTTCGGCTAATATATGCTGCCACGTTCTCAAGAGGCAAGCACTCTAACATTCTACATCTTGTTTATGAAGAGATTATGACTTTCCAGTGGAGAAACTACATAATAAGATTTAAATCTGGGCCATAGGGCAGGAAATGGGAAGCCTCCTGATGGCTCAGGGTCCATGTCTAAGGCTCAGGAGGTCAGGTGGGATTATTCACTTGGGACAGAGCCGTGAGGAAAAGGAAACACTGTGGAGGCAGAGAACACGCTGCTTTCCTGTGGGCCAGGAGCAGAATTCATTTAGCCTCTTTAACATCCTTGCTTTTCTGTTTAAAGGGTTTGTTATAAATGTTCTTCCTAACTGTTCCCATATTGGTAACAGCTCCCGGAAGGCCATGCTCCTTCAGTAATGCTGTAAACTAAAATAGCATGTATGTAAGATGCTTGTGTGAGCCAGTGTCAAACATGAGGAATCTCGGCTGGATATCTATGCTGGTGCCTTCCCTCGGTAGCTACCTCTTTAAGGCAGTCCACTACCTGAATCCTGTAGATTCTACTCTTAGCTCCTTTAGGTTGGCCTCCTTCTCCATCATTTCAGCAGAACCCCTTGATTAGTGTTGAAACCAAGACATAAAGGAATGTCTGTACTCCCAGAACCTGGGAGGCCAACAGGGGAAGACCAGTATCTCATTAAGTAGCCTTGTCTAGGTAGGAACTTCCTATAAACCTCTGGGTAGCTGGACTAGGCTACAATGATGAGACCTACCCTCAAAAACCAAAACAAAGACACAAAACATCTCTCTGTAAGATACAGAGCACACCTTCCTGCTAAAGGCCTTCTGTATTAGTGTCAATCACCTGAGCAAACTGGGGCAGCTTGTGGGGCCAATAGATAGGGAAATAATACAGATGAGCGAGGCAGAACTTTCTTATCATTCTTCCTCATTACTCAGCTGGGAGTATTGTAGAGTAGAGACCATGGTTGGAAGGTTGAGGACTCAGCATTACTAAAGGCACCCCCAGATCTCTCTTCTCATGAGTTCTGGTGGTGATGATTTCCTACATGGACTGGTGAACCATAGCCCATTGTAGGACCTAGATTAGCTCACAGACTCTCAGCACGGGTTCTGACCAGCTTGTGTTCGCACAATTGCTTAGAGAGAAACGTCCTCCTTGTTTCTTAGCTTCCATCAATGAAGATTGCAGGCACAAGTTCAAATCGGCTAATGCCAAAAAGTTACAGGTGAGAATTCTGACTGATAAAAATGTTGACATGAGCGGCTGCAGGTATGGTCCAGTGACAGATTGTTTATCTCGTATGCTTGAGGCCCCAAGATCAAAAATAAGGGTTTACATATGATTAGTTCCATGGCATTTAGGGGCAAGAGTCCTGAAGAGCCTCGGTAAGCCAAAGCAGTCCATATGTGTTGTGACTGTGGTCAAGCTCAATTCTTCAGCTCCCCCTCTCCCTTGAAACTGTTTCAGGGTCTGGCAATCCAGCAGTGGCCATTACTGTGGGTACTTCGGACAACGAAGAATGTTTGATTTAACTCAAACAAGTGATTTCATTTTGCCTTGTGACGTTACTGAACACCCCATAGAGATAAAGGAAGAAAGCAAGTTCACAGAGAAGACACAAAGCTATGAATATCCTCTGATATTTGACCGGGAAAGGTGAGACCATTCAGTTTTCTTTAAATAAACAGACAGACAAGAGAAAAATTATTGCTACGGGGTGGCACTGTGGTAGCGTAGGGAATTCAAAAATCAAACCTTTTCAATAATTTTGAAGCCCCATGGAATGGAGAAATGTGCAAATAAAAACATTATAATTCAGTGCAGTAGTCCTGGGTACACCTAGTTCTTAATAACCAACAGGGAATACCAAAAAGCAACACAAAGGCATTTGTGTCAGCAGAGGCACCAAATCACGATGATTGTTTGGAGCCCAGGGTAGGGCATAAGAGATAAAGCTCTGAACGTTTAATAGAATCGGGTCCCCATTTGCTGATAGCTGCAATCTTAGTACCCCGAGGGCTATCATGGGCTACCTGGCAAAATTCTGTGTAAAAACAAACAAAGCCAAACCACAGTTACAAATGGGCTGAAGAAGAAGTTTTGTGGTAAAGAGCACGTACTGTTCTTGTATTCTGTCAGAACTCCGTGGAATACGTTAGAGTAGGATTTCTCACCTTAACCAACTTAAGACACACAATCCCTCGCAGATGCACCCAGAAGCTTGTTTCCTGTGATTTCAGCACCTGCTGAATTGCCACTATTACCTACCATGTGTCCATATCGTGCTTCCAATTATGAATCTGCTTTGTGAATGTGAATCTTCTCAATCCGTGAGGACCAGAGCCCTGTTTATGCACCTTTGTGTCCCCTGTTCTTAGATCAATGCCAGTACTCAAGAGGCACTAAAAATAAATAAATAAATAGCTCCAAAAAACTAGTAGTGAATACTATAAGCACAGGGTACAAGTGTAAGTCGTAGATACCAAACTACAAAAGGGTTTGGATCATAGCCAGGATAATTTAACTGTGTGACTTATGCTTACATTGTGCTATTAAAAAATAAGCTTGCATCCTTATAGCAAATTAAGTCTTTCTCTATAGAGTGACTCTGTAATGTTGCATTTGTTTGTTTGCTTGCTTGCTTGCCTGCTTGCTTGTGTGGGAGGGTCAGAGGATACATGCAACAGTAAGTCTGTGAAGGTCAGGAGGCAATAGTCAGGTCTGTCCTATCATGTGGATCCTGGGAATTGAACTCAGATCATCAGGCTTGGTACCTTCACCCACTGAACCATCTCTCTGGCCTTTGAATGGCCTTATCTCATATTATTGACTGCTTCTTAAAGATGTTTCTAATGCATAGTTACGACTTTCTAAATCTGCATGTGAATGGGTTTTAGTGATAAACGTTTCCCAAGGTCACTCAAAAATCAAGCATTGCATTTATAAGACTTTTTCCCATTCCTGATATATAGGGATCCCATTAAATGACAATTGATGGTTTTAATTACAGGGACTATTCTGGCAGAGTAGAAATTGCTGTAGTTTCCCTAGAGGGAAATCTAGGAAGCAAAATGGAATAAGAATTAGGTATAGAATTGGTGTCATTGGGACTGGTGCCATGACAGTCAGGCAATGTGGGGAGCAGAGAGGAAGGACAAATGGATGTTTGCTCATTTGGCAAAGAATGAAAGTTATAGCTATGTGCTTGACCTTTTTTTCTTTTTCTTTTTTTCTTTTTTTTTCTTTTTTTTTTTTTTTTTTTTGTCTATTTTTGTATGCAGGTGGAAAAAAATGAGCTCAATGTCTTTGCTTTTCAAACGTGCCCCTCCCAAGCCCTTTGAAGTGCAACATGATTTTAAATTTTTCAAGTCTCTTTCTTCTCCTAAGGTAGCTAAAATAACAAACTTACCTTTGCTTTTTGAATTCTTGAATTCAGATATTCCCATTATGGTAGATGTTAGCTTTCTGTTGCTACTCTTAAAAACTGCTGCAACTTTTTTTGGGGGGGGGATGAATTATCTTACAGGTTTGTAGGTGAAAAAGCCTGAAGTGCGAGCAGAGCATGGTGGTGCTTGTCTATGTTCCCAGCACTTGGGAAGGTGAAGAAAGAAGAGTCGGGAGTTCGAGGCTAGCCTCAGAGACATATGAAATTCAAAGCCAATCTGGGGTGGATGAGAATTTGTGTATATTTTTCAAAATGCTGAAGTGTAGCCAGAGACTGAGGTGGGTGGGAAACTCCACATTCCTTACTTTGTATGCCCCTCCCTTCATCACCAAAGTGAGAAATACAGGATCTCTCCGGACCTATGGTCACAGGGCCCCCTGACTCAATGGGAAAGGTTCTGTATTCTGTGGTTGCTGTGGGCCACTTGGTTAAGTCAGGAGAGCCTCCGCCCTCAGAAGGAAGGTCTGTACATAGTATCCCCAGGCTGAGAGTGGGAAATGGGGTCTAGACATCCCTGGCAATCTAACCGCATTCATGGCCACATTTTGTCTATGGTGCAGTCTGAGAAAAATGAGTGGTTATTATTTACCATGCTAGAAGATGGATGTAGTGTGAGGCTAGAAGTCAGGAATTACTGTAATTAACTGTGCATACAATTTACAGCACTAACAATATCGTGATAGTCAAACTTCTATTGGGGTAGCCCCTTTTCCTAAATTTATCATCAACAGAGGACTTGCCTAAGATCCTACATTAGTGAGCCGTGTTTGCTGTTGGCACTTTGATAGATATTTGATAAATAGAATGTGCCCTTTCTGGTAAATCATTGCTCTGTTTTGTAGATTCACCGGCAGGCTTTGGAAGGTTTCAAGACAGAAAACAGAGAGGCAGGGATCGTTTTTGGCTCTCTGCCTATATACAGGGTAAGTCAGAAGTTTCTAGAACTAGAGTGGTTACAAGACAATACAAAATCTGAGTTCTCCTTGCTGACACAATCAGCCCATAGATGCTCCCATAAGAGTCCCATGCCAGGAAAGCCTTGGGCCATGTGTATGAGTAGTTGGAATTGCTCACCTCTGCTGTTGCACATAAGAGTGACTTTGAACTTTGACCTAGTGGTTCATACCTTCAGGGTAAAATCCAGATGCCTTAGAGTAGCATACAAACTTTCTATGATCTGGCTCTGCCAGACTTTCAGACCCCATTTTCTGCCACGTTCTCCCCATACTCTTCCTATATTCCAGCAAGGCTTGAGTGTCACTGGAGGATCCATCACTCTGCCCATGCTCTTATCTAACCAATAGTCATCAAGTCTCTCACCCAAGTCTCCACCCCCAGGAAACCAGTGTTAAGTAAGTAATGAGTGCAACCAAGAAATAATAACCCAAGTACCAAATTTCAACTTAATATCAACACAGACCTTAAGCATTCCTTATCTTTATAAAGACATGCCCATTGTGGTAGATAACGAACAACAGTGATGCTGACAGTGATCAAGGATTAACAGGAAAGGGCTGGGGAGGTGTCATTAAAATGCTTGCCACACAAGCCTAAGGACCTGAGTTTGGATCCCCAGCATCCACACAAGAAAACTGAACATGGTAGGGTGCATCTGTGATCACTGTGCTGGGGTGGTGGGAGCAGAAGACTCCCCAGGTTCTTGCCCCACTGTTCTAATCTAATCAATGAATGCGAGGCTCAGTGCGACACTGGGCCTCAGAAACTTAACATGGAGGGCTGGGGAGATGTCTTAGGGGATAAAGGACTTGCTATACAAGTGTGAAGACTAGAGTTCAGATATGTCGGACTGACATAAAAGCTGGGAAGTCGAGGCAGCTCGCCTGTAATCCCAGTGTTTAGGATGCAAAGGCAGCAGGGGGCGGGATCTGCTAGGCAAGCTAACTGGCTGGACCAGCACAAAGTGGCAAGCTCCAATTACCCTGCACCAGTAAATAGAGCCGAGAGTAATCACGAAGAGAACTAATATTAACCTTTGGCTTCCACAAGCATGACCACACACATATACCTGCACACTTATGTACACGTACACACACATACACACACACACACACACACACACACACACACACATACACACACACGTGCGCGCTCGAGTGCACACACACACATGCACACATGCATACACGTGCACACATGTGCACACACATACACATATGCCCACACACACGTGAGCTGAATTAACAATAAGGTAGCACACACCTATATTCCTAGAACTAGGAAGGCAGAGGCAGAAGGGTGTAGAACTCAAGGCCAGCTTGAAATACATAAATCTGTCTCCAAAAAATCCAAAGTAAGGGGCTGGAAAGATGATTGCATTTCCAGAGACCTGGGTTCAATTCCCAGCATCCACATGGCCGCTCACAACTTCCGGTAACGCCAGTTCCAGGGTAGCTAGCATCCTTTTCTGGCTCCTGAAAATACCAAGAACATTCACGGTACACAGACGTGCATGCAGGCAGAACACCCAAACACATCCATTTTATTTTCAATTAAAAAAGTAAAATCAACTGGGCAGTGGTGGCGCCCGCTTTTACTCCCAGCACTCAGGAACAGAGGCAGGTGGATGGCTGTGAGTTTGAGACCAGCCTGGTCTACAAAGCAAGTCTGAGACCAGCCAAGGCTACACAGAGAAACCCTGTCTTGAAAAACAAAACAAAACAATAGAAGTAAAATAAGACAAACCAAACTAACACAGGGAGAAAGGAAGAGAACAATGGACAGCTGCAAAGGGCATGCAGCTTGAAGCAGATACACCTCTCGTGTTGCACCCCTCCCGCCAACTCAGGGTTGCATTCCAGAAGTAAACACTTTAGGTGTGCTTGACTCAGTCTTTGGTTTGCAGGTACCAAGTCCCACAAGTCTAAGATTCCTTCCACTCATTGGCTCTGACGCACAAAGAGATTCCATAAACGGCTTTCATGGGAAGAAGAAGGCCACCCATGTCCAGCATGACAAAGTAAGTTACGTAGATCCCACAGAGCACTCTAAACACACACACACACACTCACACACACACACACACACACACACACACACACACACACAAACACACACACACACATTTTTAGATTACTTTTCTGTCCCCCGCCCAAACATTATGAAATTAAAATTATTTCAGTGCATAAATTCAAGAATATTCCAAGTGTATATGTGACCAGGCATGGTGTCGCAAGCCTGTAATCCCAGCACTCGGGAGCAGAGGAAGATGGTCACTGTGAGTTCAAGGCCAGTCTGGTCTACAAAGTGAGTACTGGACAGCCAAGACTACACAGAGAAACCCTCTCTCAAAAAACCAACCAACAAACAAACAAACAAACAAACCAAGTGTACATGTGCTAGCTCCATGAGATAACATTTATGTGTTTGTTGGGTAGAGGGGAGGAAAAGTACAACCCATGAGTCTGAATACATGAGACTATCCTGATGCAATTAAGTTAAAGGAAACAGCTCCCTAGATGTGGAGATCTGGTACCAGAGACTAATGACATGATAAGCCTGAGATCTTTCCCTTCAGAATTCATGATCAGAGATCATTCTATTGTGACAGTTCTGGAAGCTTCCATGGGCTTGATGTAACTAACCTGTGCTCCTTCATCTCGCCATCAGCATAGGTCCAACACTAAGCCCTAAGATGTAGATGTAGCCCAGGTTATGGCTTCTATTGTCCATCACTAACTCAATAACTGATTGCAGACAGTGACAGCAACCCCAACCACCTCTAAAAGCCATTTTATTAAATCGAGGTGGAAAACGTCCTCGTAATTTTGTGAGCTTTTGCACTGAATGAGACTATGGATGAGTCCCATTAATCAGCCATATGGCCAATTATCCAAGAAAGAGCTATTGGCAATAGAGGAGGTTTTTTTTTTTATAAAAGTAATATTTGCTTTTAGTTGTAAGGATGGATGAAACAGCATGTCACAAATAATCAAAAAGCAAAAGAAGGTAAAATATTTTTTCATTGGATTTTACAATTCATAAATTTAGTGCCCCATATTTTTATTCTTTACACTTTGATCTAACCTGATATTAAGTATAAGTTTATTTTCTAAGCAAATGCTAAGCTTAAAAAAGAAGACGGCCACATAGGTCTTAAGAACCAGTTTAATGGAACTAAAAATTAGTCATGGCTAGAAAGGAAGAGATTGGTAACTCTGTGGTGGTTAACGAGCAAGCTCAACCCCTAAGCACCATGGAAACCCAAGAAAGGTCCAGGTGTGGTGGCAAGTGACTTTAATCCCAGCACTCAAGAGGCAGAGGCAAAGCAGATCTCTGAGTTCGACTCTGTAGCAAGACCCATTCTTTTTTTAAAAAAATCAAATTTAAATGTGGAAAAACCATAAGAACATGAAATCTGTGGTGACCCATTTTCAAACTTATATAACATCCAGTCACAGAAAAATGGTTATGAAGATGGTATATACATCAGCATACTCCATGGTTTCTCCAAACAATACCCAATGGCAGAAATACTCACAATGCTATTTTAGATGAAAAAGTATACCCAGGGACCTGAGGAGATGGCTCTGTGCTACGTGGCTTGCCCTGCAAGCATGGGGACCTGAGTTTGGATACTCAGGGTTCGCATAATAAGCTGGGTGCAACAGTATATGCATATAATCTTAGCACTGGAGAGACAGAGCCAAGGAAACCTTGGGACCAGCCAGTTTAGCCAAGGTGGTGAGCTCCAGGTTCAGAGAGAGAAAAGACAAGATGGTGAGTGATTGAGAAAGATACCTGATGCCGACCTCTAGCATCCACACAAGAGCGCATGAGTGTACACACACACACACACACACACACCTTAAATTTGGTGATAAAATTGATAACTATGGTTAATTTTACCTTCAAATGAACGTGCCAAGTCTGAGGCCGTGTGCTCGGCATGCGCTCTCACATCTCTGCAACAGCGCATTAAAATTAACACCTCCCATTTTGCAGTTACAAAAGCTGAAGCATGTGGCATAAAATAATTACCAAAGAGCCCCCAACAAAGTTAGTTGACAGAGCAAGGATTTAAACCCGGAAGTTTGGCCCCAGTGCCTGGGTGTTTAAATATAACAGTATAATTCAGAGGTATGTGAAGTGCTGAGCTCCCCGGATTGGAATAACCTTCTGAGAGTATCCAAATGACAGCAAACTCATCGTTCAAGATTATTTTTTCCTCCCTACTCCCACCATCATCTGTCTTCTTACCATACAGTAATTCCCCCTTTCTACAATGGCATCTTGTTTTTCCCTGAAAACTCATTTCTCTTCTGCTGTCTTTATTCTACTGGGTTGCAAGGCCTCTAAGAAGGGGGCCACACATTTTGCCCGAGTCATCCTTTCAGACTGACAATGGGAAGGATGTAGAGCCTGCTAGAAACGGGCAAGAAATGAAGTCATGAAGATGGCAGAGAGGGGCTCATCCAGAGCAGAGGGGACACTCCCGCTGCTGGGCACGTGGCTCATGAAGGGAGCTGAGCCTCCTGGCTTGTCTCAGGGAGACAGGGGCAGAGACAAGACTTGTTCGTGTCCAGGCTTAAAGGAGTTGAAGACTGAGGCTGGGTCTCAGAGCTCTCTCCTTACCCTACCTATCTCCTCTTCCTTTTTGTGTTACAAAGGTTTGCAAGCAACTCCCAGAAATCGCTCAGAAACACAGGGTGTTCACCTAGAGTCTCATAAATGCTGACTGAATGCTACTGACAAAATTTGCACCTATGTATCAATCTATGGGTTTTGGTGTGTGTGTGTGTGTGTGTGTGTGTGTGTGTGTGTGTGTGTCCTGGCAAACATGTGGAGGTCAGGAAACAGCCTTCAGGAGCCACTTGTCGCTTTCCACAGTGAGATCAGAGGCTAGAACTCAGCTGGCAGATGAGCCATCCTGTGGTCCCAAGGAGTCCTTTTGAGACAGGGACTTACCATATAGCCCTGGATAGTCTGGAACTTGTTTTGTCCTGCTCTGTACTCATGCTTGTGGTAGATGCTCCTGCTTCCCCTTCCCAGTTGGTGTACATGGGTCCTAGGATGGATAAGCACCCCGTCAAGTCGCTCAGAAACTCTTCCAGGACCCCTTAGGAGTCCCACCTTCTCCCATCAATGCACTTCTGCCTGGAAACGCACAGGATTGCGTTCGCTGCTTGTCTAAGAGGGGGAAAGAAATCTTTAATGGTGAAGGTTGGGAAATCCCTCTTGTCCACTCATCTATAATGCTTTTTTACTAATGAACATCCCCTTTATTCCACAGTCACGAAGGAAAAGCCTGAAGAGGAACTTAGTCCCGCAAATAAATCTGGCTTCATCCTTTTTCCCAACCATGCCCAGATGAAGAGGAGCCTCAGAACTGGCTGCTGCACAGGAGCCCACAAGGCCCAGATCTGTACTGCAAGATGAGGATGAGGCACCACTAGAGGGTGATTCATCTCTCTGCCTCAGGCAGTCATAGTAACAAGATGGCTCAAGGGGCTCTGGTGACGTCAGCCTTGACAATGAGCCTGCAGCCAGTTTGCCTACTTCTTTTACACATAGAAAAACTACGTAATTCATGGACAGCGTCTCTTGTCATCGTCAACAAGATGGCCCAAGGAAACCAATGAAGCTGGTAGCACGAGTAGACCCAAATGCTATGGTTAATCATGATTACATTTGCACCACTACCTGTTGTTCACCCCAGTCTGTAACCTGAATTAGAGTGTGTGTAGTAAGAGGCACATTTCGTGTGTGTCATGCTGTGTATTTGCTACCTGTTGTTCACCCTAGTGTTTAATCAGAATTAGAATGTATGCAAATTATGTGTGTGTCATGCTTTGTATATATTTAAAAAAGCAATACTACTGGTGTTACTTTGTATCTTTGAAGTACTACGGATTGAACCCAAGAGCCTGACATGCTAGGCAAGTCAGTTACATCAACAGCTCTGTTTAGAGATAAGATCTCTTTAGAACGACCTGGGAGGCCTTGAATTTAAGGTCAACCTGCTTCAGCCTCCAGATCTGCCAGGAATAATATTATTTTAAAAAAGAGGACTATCCCTGACTGGCCTCTCATCTGTCTGCTTCGTTCAGGGTAGTGTCACCTGCCAGCTGTGAAGGATAATTCCTGGAATGAAGCTGTGGCTGCAACAGCTGATTGGCTAGTTAGAACTTCAGGGTCCTGTGAGCCAAATGATCATGGTGGCGTCCCTAGGTTCCTTAGGAGCCACATTTTGTCCAGAAAGCATTGCATTCCTGAACATACTCATTTTAAGTTTAAAAAAACCCAACTAGGAGACATAATTTTGTGCTCAAGATAATGGAAGCACATGTTTAAAAGGGTTGAAATGGTGGACAGACAGCTCTGGGTATGCTCAGCTTACCACATAAAATTTGCCCTGAGCATAAAGGAAGAGATATTTTGAAGACAGGCTGATAAAGGACTTTGCCCTTAACAGTGTCAGTCACTTAGCAGCTAACGTAATGTTAGCTGATGAATATGCATGTAAAAAAAATGAGAGCATCAAAATATGACTAATAATGAGGCACATTTTAAACATAAAGCATGGAAAAAGCTATAAGAATTGAAATGTGAGAATTAGATAACCTGGGCTTCTTCAGGAAATGATTCTGAGCCCTGAGTGTTGCCATGGTAACAACTGTTAGTCTACTTTCTCCCAAAGCATCACTCCACTGCTTGGTTAAAGAACCCACACCCCTCCACCAAAAAAAAAAAAGAAAGAAAGAAAGAAAAAAATAGTCCTAAGTTCTCATTCTGTGAGAGAATTATGTTGGAATTCTAAAGCAATAATGACAAAAATACAAACAAAACATACTTACTAAGTACAATTAAAGAGAAAATTAGTATTAAATGTTTTCTCACCCTTAATGAAGCTCCACTCCAGGCTCTGAAATAAAGCCTCCACTTCCCTCTAGGGCTCCATCATGTTTTTATCTCCACATATCTTCCTCTGCTCTGGAGGCTTATTGGAGGTTTTTGAGGCCCTTTCTCCTAATAAACTGCGTTTTCCTGAAGGGACTCGTGTGCAGCATCCTTTTCCTAAGCCAACCAATGCTGCTGTTTTATCGCTATGTCTCTATTATAACATGTACAACCCACTGAATTAAGAAAATGCCATTAGCATTTTAAGAGATACATATTAGTAGAAATCAATGCAATTTTATATTCTTTGTAAAAAAGAAAAAAGAAAAGAAACGCCAAAAGAAATGGTAAAGAAAAGGTACAGACCAATCACAGTGGTGCACGCCTGTAATGCCAGCACGTGGCAGGCAGAGGCAGGTGGACCTCTGTGAGTTTGAGACCAGCCTGGTCTACAAAGCGAGTCTAGGCAGGACAGCCAAGGCTACACAGGGAAACTCTGTCTCAAAAAACCAACCAGAAAGAAAGAAAGAAGAAAGAAAAAAAGAAAAGGTACAGGAGCAATAAAGTGAAAAGGAAGGATACAGCGTCCTTGGACACTACACTGGTAGTCTGACTTTAGCCAGTTTCTACAGAGCTGAAGGAGGAAGGGCCAGGAAACAAAAGACTCCTGACCTAAAACAAATGCCAACCCAGGATTACCAACCAGGAAGGACGACCAAATGTCAAATACGGTTTTGACAAACAAAAATGGAGAGAATCAACAGTGATAGACACACGCTAAAGAGAATATTGTAGAGTGTGCTTTAAGCAGAGGAAAACAGATGGGCCCTCAGGGATGGAGAAAAGATAAGAGTACCAGAATAAAAAAAAAAAACATGTTACTATCCCCCAGGACACTGGCAGGATGAAGCCACAGCATCGGGGGTTTAAACAGGTAATAGATTACAGGGTTGGGGCTGGAAAGACAGCTTAGTGGTTAGGAGCACATAGCACATACTGCTCTCTCAGAGGGCCCACGAAGTTCCCAGGACCCTGGTGGAGAAACTCATGACCACCTATAACTGTGGCTCCAGGGCCATCTGATGCTCTTTCCTGGCACCATATGCATAAGGCACACACTCACAACACACACACACACACACACACACACACAGAGAGAGAGAGAGAGAGAGAGAGAGAGAGAGAGAGAGAGAGAGGAGAGAGGGGGGAGAGATTAATTAAAAACAGAAAGGTAGAAAGAGGAATAGTTAAAATATTTGAGACTCTTGAATTGCCTGGGGGAATATAAGACTCAGAGCCACAGTCTCAACTCTGATGTGTCAGTAATGTGTGCATAATCTCTGTGGAAAGTGCTAGACGAATAGCCATGACACATGACTAAGGTCAAACACAGATGGGAATTGAGAATACTAAAAATTACTCGTTCTAAAAACAAAGCAACAAAAAGGCTCGTGAAAGGATCAGATAAATGAAAACCACACTGCAGCTGTTGGGTCTCAGGCCTAGGTTTGTCTCCGCACACCCATCCCGGAAATAAGGCCACACACCTGCAACCTATCCTTTATCACAAAGAACCGACAGAAAATCAGTCTGGGGTGAAGGGCAGGGAAGGGAAGCTCAGCCTCTCCTTTTTGAAGCTATGAGTTTATGGTCCCATCAAGTATCTGATTCTGTGCCTTTTAGAGTGTAGCCCAGGCTAGACCACATGATACGAAGTTGGTCTTCCACCTGCTGAAACTTATCAATACCTCCTCTTTGTTCTAGGCATTTTGAGGCTCTTTTCTCCTGTTCTGTGCTGGTGGTACATTTCACCTGCCCATCCCCAACCCCCTATGCCTGTCATGTTCCACACAGGGAGGCTATCTCCTAATGAAATAATCAAACCCCTGTTTCAACCTGAAGGCCTGTCCTCCCCACTAAGGGCCCCAGAGCCTAATAAACCACTTATAAAAGGTTGACCTCATGTTAGCTTCTTTCCACAACCCCGCCACCCCTCTTAAGTTATAGCAGTGACATTACAGATGTAAGCCTAAAGAGAATTATGAAACTTAATAGACTGTATATTCAGCCTGGTTTTCAGAATGCATAAAAGAAAATAATGCACAACTATATACTGTTACAAGAAATATATCTTTTGTGGGGTGAAAGACAGTGTCCTCCTGCCTCACAATATGTCTGTCAGATATATTGGGCCAGAAGGCTGAAGGTGATGCTCCATTGTTATAGTTTTGGGTGACTGCTCAGGTAGCAAACTGTCTCTGTTATCTTATTTTGGAAGCTGATAACCTGCACTCCCTATATACTCAGGTAATTAATTTTATGCCTTCTCAAGTCTCTGATGAGGTTGAAGACCAGATAGTTTAGTTTTATAATTAAGCTTAGTTATTTAGGGTTTAACATGTTTTTAGGTCTAGATAAATGCTTTAAGTTAATAATGATGAGATATGATAGATATTGACCTACACTCTGAATTTTAGATGCACCAAGATCGGAAAGATGTTTTCTTCAAGACTGCCAAATACAAATAGCCAAAGCACTATGAATGTAACATTTGTATAATTCCTGATTGTTTCATGGTTCTTCTTGCTGTAAGCAGCTTATTACATATATGTATAATATATATATATATTATATATGTGTGTAAAAAATAAAAAAATAATAATCCCTGTCACAGGGAGAAAAGAGAAAAAAATGTTCTGAGATAAAAAAAAAATGTCTACCAGATATTTGAACACTGGTCCTCCAGGTTTTAGTGATGTTTGAGGTCATAGAGCCTTTTAGGGGATGGAGTCTTACTGAAGGAGGTTGTGTTTGTAGACTTCCCCACTTCCTGGTTGCTCTCTGCTCATGGTTCTGATGAAACGTGATCTTTTGGCTTCCCCCTCCTGCTACCATGCCTGCCACCTGCTGCTAAGCATCGCTGCCCTGCTGGACTCTCATCCTCCTGGAAGCAAAAGCCCAAATGGACTCTTCCATAGCCACCTTGATCATGGAATCTTATCATAGTAACAGAAAAGTGACTACTACAGAGTGGGCTCCAGCTGAAAAGAACCTGACCATGGTTTGTTTGGAGAATATGGAGGACTCTGAACTGAAACAGCAGTTGAAAGCTATCAGCAGAGCTTTGTGAAAAGCTTTTATTCGCCTAATTTGTCATCTTGGAAGCTTGCTGCCTCCGTCTGGGAAACTAGGTCTAGTCCTGGAAGCTTCTAGCCTCAGTACAATCTAATCTAGGCCTAGAGTGTTTTCAGCCTCTGAGACTTCCTGCTGAATAAACTCATTCTTTCTTGCTCCTTCTGAACTCTGTCTGGCTAGTTCAACTCAGCTGTTCTGGCTCAAACTCCTCTCCAAGCTGACCGATTCCATCTGGCTTCTCTCTGGTTCTCACTGAATTGATCTGCTTGGCCTCAATCTAACTCTAGAAATCTGTTCTAATCTTCTGGCTCATTCTGTCTGCACCTGTGTCTAGCATGTTCTCTCGTCAACCTCTCTCGGTAAAATCTCTCTCAATAAAAATTGCCTCTGACTTCCATGAACTGAACTGCCACAAACTCAACTCCACTGCACTGCCTCTCAACCCACGGTCAACCGACCTGCCTGAACAGCACTAAGTAGAACTCAGAGATCCACATGCCTCTGTCTCCTGAGTGCTGGGATTAAAGGTATGTACCACCACACCTGGACCTAAGCTTTTCTTTACCTGAAACTTGCTCTAGACCAGGCTGGCCTTGAACTCAGAAATCTGCTTGCCTCTGTCTCCTGGGATTAAAGGCATGCCTTTATTGTAACCATGTTGCTGAATTAAGACTCCTCTACAGAGTTTAAGGTGTCAATCTAGGAGCCTGGAAGATGGTAGTGCAGGGAGCAATGCACATGGTAGAAGCCCAACTCAAGGAATTTCCGAAAATAACAATGTTAGCAACTGGGTAAGGCCATTCCTGTGATGTATCAGCCAAGGCTCTAGCTGCTTTCTACTCCTGTTCTAGGAACTTTCAAGAGGCTTAATTTGAAACTAATGAACTGATTTCATATAACAGCCATATGTTGTTCAACACAAAAGGTCAGGAACAAGTGTAAAACAAAATAAGCTGGGCACCGTGGCACATGCCTGTGATCCCAGCACTCAGGGAGGCAGAGGCAGGTGGATCTCTATGAGTTCTGAGGCTAGCCTGGTCTACAAAGCTATCCAGGACAGCCAAGGCTATACAGAGAAACCTTGATTTGAGAAACTAAAAACAAACAAACAAAAATAGAAAATACGCTAAAGGATGGTGGCATAGTATATTAAAAATCACTGTACATATTAAAATAAAGGAAGACTGGATCTTTGCCATCATTTCATTTGCAGCCACTCAAAACTGAAAAAGGCCTCGTTGACATCAACAAAATAATGACTAAGCAAGCCACACTGAGAGAGCAGTGCATTCACTGATGAAAGCAAAGATACTACCAATGCTTACGGTAACATGGCTCCCTCACTCCCAAGAGCACAACTCACAGAAGTTCTAAGGGAAAAGATTTGGTATGAATCTATCTTTATGATTTTTAAAAAACATAGAAAACTAATATTTAACCATTAGTTAAAACAATGGTCTCCTCCACATTTTCCTTTCTAGTATTGAGATATGATAGACTAGAAAAATTTCAGGGATATGGGAGGCCAAAGTCTTCAATAATCTAGCTGGGAGTGAAATTTTTCAGTGTGATGGCCATGGTGGAACATGCCTTTGATCATAGCACTTAGGAGGCAGAGGCAGGCAGATCTCTGTGAGTTTTAAGGGTAGCCTAGTCTACATAGTGAATTCTAGAACAACCAGGCCTACACAGTGAGACGCTGTCTCATAAACAAAACAGCAACAACAAGAAAACTTTATTATGACTGATTAAATCAAAATTGCCTGCATCTGGAAGGAATTGTTTTCCTAAAAGGCACCTCAAAGATGCAACAAATAAGCTGTGTCTATTCAGGCTCATAATGCTTTGGGGACTTCAGTTTAACTGCATCAGCATTCTTTTCTTGTCCCTAAATCTAAATAAGCAGTGTACCTTGTTGTTACATTTAATTTATCTGTTTGGCCTAGAAAGCCAATAACTGACAGAGACTAAAACGTATTTTAAAACTGCAAGCACTATGCCAGGCAGAATCTAAACTGATACTATGTACTCATAAACTAAAATAAACTACTCTAAACCTCGTAACATAAGTATATCACATGCATTTGTCAATCTGATCCTCGGAGGCTTCTCTCCTCCTTCGCCATTCAACTGTAAATTGTCCTCTCTCCCCTGTCAACTGTCACCTCTTCGATCCTCCCCTCCTTCAGGAAGTCCCACCTTCCACTTCCTGTCCTTCTGCCTAGCTGATTGGCTAACAGTTTATTGACACTTGTTACATCCACTCAAGACATTTCTCTACAATTTGTGGTGGTTTGAGTGAAAAATACTCCCCATAGCCTCACATATTGGAGGTATTTTTGAGAAGGTTATGGAAGCTTTAGGAATTGGAGCATTTCTGGAGGTAGTATTCACTGGGGACAGGATTTTGGGCATTTATGGCATCTCTCACTTCCTGTTCTCTCTGTTTCCTGTCTGTTTCCTGTGTGAGGCTGAAAGATGACCAACCGTTCAGCTTCTTGCTCCAGCTGCCATGCTCCCAACCCCCACAACTATGGCCTCAAGCCCTCCAGTACCAGAAACCTAAATCAGTTCTCTCTTCATTAAGTTGCTTTTGGTCGTGGTCTTTTATCACAGCAACAGAAAAGTAACTAATACACAGCTCATAAAGTCACCTTACAATTTAGAAGTGAAAATTAAGAGAAGAGAAATAAATGAACCAGGTCACATATTACATATTCTTACTTACTTGTTACATTTCACTTAACTTTTAAACCTTCTTGTGTTGTACCCTCTGAACATGTAACTCTAAAAGTCACAAAATATGGTAGGTCGATGATAGATAGATAGATAGATAGATAGATAGATAGATAATTAGATAATAGACTGAATGATAGATGATAGAGACAGAAACAGGCAGATAGATAGATAGACAGATAGATAGATCTGATGTGCTTCCCTTTATCCTGATGAAAGTCCAGCTCCTATGTCATTATTGATGTGCACCAGAAACAGCTGCAGTGAATATGTGACCAGACCTGGTCAAATTCAGATCTTGATTTAAGCAAATATCCAAGTACCTTGTTAGATCCAGATTGAGTTACAGATCAACTTAATGAAGAATTTGAAGCTGACTCTTTTGATGCAGAAGGCTACAGTTGCCGAGGAAGATGGGAACTCTCAGATGAAGGTAAGGTGTGACATGTGTATCTGTGGGCTGTACTGAGGTAGAATCAGATCCTCACACTCGCTTGGCTGGCTGTTGGAAGTGTACTTCACTGAGTACAATACTCATTCCAAAGAGTCACTTGTTAAGAAAGATGAGAGAAATAAGTCATGTTATTTGCAGGAGCCAAGATGTCAAATAATTTGAGAAGGAAAAAAAGAAACATAAGAAGGGGAAAGAAATACAAAATCTGGGTTCTTTTTAATGCCACTGAACCTTGTGTGATTCGCCAAGGTCAACCTAGAAGTGAGTGCATGCTCCATCATAAAACAAGACATTTAATAGCACACTTGCCACTCAGAGAGAGAAAATGTCTAGTGTATAGACACCGATTTTCCCTCATTGACCTATTCAAAGTAGAATTCAGTCTCTGTGTTTCTACCTGTATAGCTTTAAAGATTGAGACAGCATAAGTTGTACTTTTATTTACATACATCACAGTGAAAAGATTAAACAGCAATAGCTTCTGGAGGGAAAGAAGTTATTACAAGTTAATTATGTGATGTTTTTCTTGTACTGAGTATTTAACCCACAGTATCAGGAAGGCGAGGCAAGCAATTCTACCACCACCATACTATTTCCCTTGCCTGACAGACTGAGTAAAAGAGGGAATTAAATAACTTTCTGGAACAATCGTAATATTCTTTTTAAATTAATTTATCAATTACATCCCAATAATAGCCCCCTCCATTCTCTCCTCCTGGTCCCACCCTCCCCCCTTCCCAGTGTCCCTCTACCCTACCCCTCAGAAAAGGGAATTCCCCTCCCCTACTCATCCCAGCACATCAAATCCACATCAGGACTGACTGAGCACATCCTCTGCCAAGGCAACCTGGCAAGGCAGCCCTACCAGGGAGAAGTGATCGAAAAGCATGCAAGAAAGTCCTTGTCAGAGACAGCCTCTGCTCCCCTTACTAGGGAAAGACCAAGCTGCCCATTGGGTACATATGTGTAGGGGGCCTAAATCCTGTCCATGCATGGTCCTTAGTTGGTGTTTCAGTCTCTGCAAGTCCTCCTGCATCCAGGTTAGTTGGGTCTGTTGGCCTTTTTGTGGAGTTTCTGTTCCCTCTAGGTCCTTTCATCCTTCCTGCCAGTCATCGACAAGGCTCTCTGCACTCTGCCCAATGTTTGGCTGTGAGTCCCAGCATTTGTTTTGATCCATTGCTGGGCGGGGCCCCTCAGAGGATAGCTATGCTAGGCTCCATCTGCAAGCATAGCAGAATGTCGTTAATAGTAATGTTCTTTATGGTAGTAGAATTTGGGCTATACAGGTATGTGTATATCTCAAAATTGATATTTCTGATACATTAAAATATTCCAGTTAATGGTATGTATGACAGTATGATTATTGGTTTCTTCAGACTTACTTTGAAATCCAATAAAAAATAATAATAATATGAGCAGATGGGTAGAGGAATAGAATATACTTGTAACAGATCAAATCTGGTTACATCAAAATTATAGACTCTAGGCACTAGGTATGTAGGTATTCATTATAAAATTCTTTCAACGTAATTTAATGTTCCTTTTTTCCATAATAAAAGCTGAGAGGCAAGTTATATCAATATAACAGTTTAGGGAAAAATAAAAATAATCTTATACAAATGCAAATGAATATTTATGCTTAGAGCTTTGAATCATCAAGTATTTTATCTGATATAGCTAAAAAACAGCAACAACAAAATGTAGCCCAAACAATAATCATTTCACATGTGAATATAGTTAGCAGTCTGGGCTGGGCCCAGCTAGGCATTTCCTGAGGTCTCACTCTATCACTCACACTATGCAGTGAGTAGGCTGTGTGGTCCAATGGCCTCCCTCACCATCTTGTGTCAGTGACTGGACCTCTTGTTTCTGTGGGTTCCCTCATCAGTAAAGAGGCTGAGTCATGATGGTTCATAAATGCTCTCAGGAGGCTGAGAGCAGAAGCTATGCCCTGCTGTCCCTTCTTGTCCCTGATGTTGCTAGGCAGGTCCCAAGGCTAACCCAGATTCAAAGGAATGGAGAAAGTCACAAGATAAAAGTGCGTGCACACAAAAATAGGACATGAAGGTGGCTATTCTGTGAACTATCACATGCCTGGGTACATTTTAGATATAGTGTCCACTCCCAAATCACATGTGTTGAGAGACTGCTTTTGCTTCCGTGTGTGTGTGTGTGTGTGTGTGTGTGTGTGTGTGTGTGTGTGTGTACACATATGTACACATGCATGAGGAAGTGAGATCAACTCATGTATAATTAATTACTCAGGAGCCATCCACCTTTGCCCTTTGCTCTTGACACAGGACCTCTTCTTGGCTTGGAGCTTACTGAATGGGTGTGGCCACCCCACCGAAGCCCTGAGGTCCACCTCTCTCTACTTCTCCATTGCCAGAATTACCAAATGTATTCCTCTGCATTTGGCTTTTTCATGCAGGTTCCAGGAATTAATCTGGGATCTTCATACTTACAAGGCAAGCACTTAAGTAATGGAGCCATAGTCCCTACCGAATTATCCTTCTTCTCCTTCTTCTTCTTCTCCTTCATCTTCTCCTTCTTCTTCTTCTTCTTCTTCTTCTCCTCCTCCTCCTCCTCCTCCTCCTCCTCTTCCTCCTCCTCCTCCTCCTCCTCCTCCTCCTCCTCCTCCTCCTCCTCCTCCTTCTTCTTCTTCTTCTTCTTCTTCTTCTTCTTCTTCTAAAGCCTGGCTAAATTCAATTGAATAGGAAGAAAGAGACCATATAAAGGGACAACATTAAACAGATGCTTTGGAACATGGCATAAAGTTTATGCTTGCTTCACTATATACCAGACTTGATATACAGCTACAGCAGCTGGGTATGATGGTGCACACCTTTGATCTCAGCACTTGGGAGGCAGAGGCAGATAGATCTCTATGAGTTCAAGGACAGTCTGGTCTGCAAAGTGGTTTTCAGGCCATCCAGGGCTGCACAGTGAGACTCTGTTTCAAAAAAAGCCTAAAATAAAATAAGTAACAAAGCTACAGCAGTTGACAGTGTGGGGATAATTAGCATAAGAATACGTAAATAGACCAGTGCATTGAACTAGGAAGCATAGACAACAGCCTTCACATATGTCTAGACATCTGACTTGTAGCACAGCATCAGGGCACAGAATAAGAAGGGTTACCTTCTCAATAAATGATTCTGGGATAGTTAGTTACACTGAAAATATTTCCTACCTTATATTATGCACAAAAATCAGATTTATGGGGGCTGGGAAGATGACTATGAAATTAAAAGTGCCCAGTGCTCTATCAGAAGAATTGAGGTCAGTCCCAATCACCCACCCAGACAGCTCATAAGTGCTTCTAACTCCAGGTCCACAGGACCTAACCTTCCCTTGCAGGCTGCACAGAAATTCACACACACATGTGCAGGCAGACACACACACACACACACACATGCACGCACATGCACACACATGCACACACATGCACACACACGTGCATATGCACCCCCACACAAATAAAATCAATCTTTGAAAAAGTGTCAACTGGGTGTGGTGGCACACACCTATAATCCCAGCAGAGGCAGGCAGATCTCTGTGAGTTCAAGGCTAGCCCGGTCTATCAAATGAGTCCAGGGCAGCCAGGGCTCTGTTACACAGAGAAACTCTGTCTTGAAAAACAAACAAACAAAAAATTAGTGTTGGGCAGGAGAGATGGCTCAGTGGATAAGAGCACTGTCTGATCTTCCAGAGGTCCTGAGTTCAAGTCCAAGAAACCACATGGTGGCTCACAACCATCTAGAATGATCTGCTCTATGATCTGATGCCCTCTTCTGGCATGTAGATCTATATGCAGATAGAGCAGTCATATACATAAAATAAATAAAATATTTGTAAAAATTAGTTTTATATAATTATAATTCTAAATATAAAAGGCAAAATATAAAATAAAAAAAATTGCCCCTGAGCAAGGTCTCTTAAACAACACACACACACACAAACAGGCTGAGGATATAGGTCAGTGGTGAAGTAATTGCCTAGCATGTACAAGGCACTAGGTTCAACTGTTGGCACAGGAAAAAGGGCGCTGGCAGGTGGTAAATTAAGCTGTATTATAGTTAAAAATCTGTTTTCACCAAAAATAGCCCATGAAAGTGAAAAAAAAAAAGGCAAGCCTCGGAATAGAAAAGGTTTTGCACGTATAAATTTGAAGTGGAAGATCCAAAATGTATGAGGAAAACCAACAGATCAACACGAAGAATAAAGACAGTCCAACCGGAAAATAATAGGCATGAGTGACGCTCCACAAAGAGACTATACCAGTTGCCAACATCTCTAAGAAAAGGTGACCAATCTCTTTAGTCAGGGTAACACTAATCAAAATCATATTCAGCAGAATTAACAAAAATACTCCCCTCAGCCGGCAAGGTTGCAGGGCCCAAGATAAATGCTCAAACGTAAATTGCTTTTTGATATATTGCCCCTGAGCAGACAGAATTGAAATTAGAAACACAATTCCACTTCCATTAGTGCCCACCAAAATTAAATGGTTGGGTATAAATCTTAGAAAAATGCATAAATGATCTATATGATGAAACAGCATCGCTGATGGAGGACGTCAGACTAGAGTCAACCAAACGGCAAGACTCGAAGGCTTGATATTACCTAGGCGAGCACTATTGCCCAAAGATGAAACAAAAACATCAGAAGAACAAACAACAGAGCCCAGAAATAGACCCAAAGAAGCAATCCCAGCTCAGTCTCTTTACCGGAACATGGACATCGCACGGAAAGCAAACATGAATCCACAGCCAGGCATCATTTTGCACAAAAGGTAGATGTACTACACACTGCGACATTTGCATCTGCCGTTAGGACATGCCATCCCTGTGCCTAAGCTCTCTAGACAGAGGAACAACCTCTGCCCCCATCACCAGGTTCAGCCTTGAGCTTCTCTGCTCCCTGGTTGCCTGACCTGCGGATCCCAAACCCGGAAGGAGACCCCGAAGCAGTAGCTCTTATAACACACATGCAAGCTCCCAAGGTGTGTTAAGGCAAAGCCGGTTAACAAGCCGGTCTGTCTTCTATAGTCATCCTGTCTTCTCTGACAGACTCTGATGGGTGCACAGAGGCTAGTACACTTCCTGGGTGCTGGGAACTTTTGGTTTCTTCTGCTGAGGGAAATCACAGTATTGTTCTGTGCCATGAGAAATCAAGGCGTCATGTCCACATTTTGTTAAATGTTCTGTAGATATGCTATTTTTCAGGATAAAAGTTTTTGGACTACCTGTTATAACATTTAAAAAAAAACCAGAATAAGACTGTTGTCATGCTTGATGTTGGCAACTGTTGCATGTGGCCAAATCTTTAAAGATAAACTTTTTTTTTAACCTAATGTTTGTTTCTGAGCAAAGAGCTATGAGAGGAGTGTTCACGTTGTTAATTACAGGTTCTTCTCTGAAACAGAACACATTTGGGGATGCAATATTTTTCCCTAACATGTAAAAAGTCAAATTAATTACAACAACCACAGCATTTGCTTCACTGACTATGTTTGAAATGCTTCAGACACACTGGTATGCTATTTAGGAATTCTGATCAGACGGACGTAACGCCGGCCTCTCACTAGAACTCTGAAGACTTCTGCTAAATCAGATGCTGCCATCACACAAGTCCCCGTTCAGCATGCTGGGCAGCTGTCAACCCTTCTTGCTCCATCTCTTGCCCTGCCACTAGCAGACAGCTAAATCCAGCCGCTGGTACAGATGCAGAGGGCCACTCTGGATGTCTGAGGGTCATCTGTGCCTCCTTGCAACACTAAGCCCACACAGCCACGCGGAAATCTAAGACGCTAATGATATGAGCGACCCCTGAAGTTGTATGCTGTGCCACATGCAGCAGAGATGAAACATACATTGGGCAACCCCTCACTATGTAAATGACTGCCCTCCAAAAGCTCATGCTGAGTGACATAAAAGCCTCGATCGTTTGTGCATCACTCCCATTTGAGTTATGAGGACCTTTCCCTGTTGTGGGAAATGGATCCTTTATCGGCAAAGCCCCTTGCTTTGCTTACCCCTATCCAGGTATCTCCAGTTCCTTTTTCTGGGACACGAGAACCCAGAATCCCTCTGGAGGTCACACCAAATCCCAACGTCAGCTGGTGTGACTACTTTAATGACAAGGACATCGAGGCACATAGGCTGTGCACTCACTGACAACTAATTGAGACTTTAATCTGGAAAAAAAGACTTATTTTCTATCTGCTTGCTTTTATCTCTTTGGACAAGTTAAATTCTGGACAACCTGGGCTGCTCGCCACCCCAGCCAGCTTTAATCTTTCCCTTAGTTTTCTGTTCCATGCTACTGGCCATCAGACATTTCCTATTTATTTCTTTGAAGCTTGAGCAACTATACCACCTCCATTAAAAAAAAAATAGTCTTCATCTGTAGCTGGAAAGACGGCTCTGTGATTAAGGGCACTGACTGCTCTTCCAGAGGGCCCCGGGTCACTTCCTAGCAGCAGCATGGCAGCTCACAACTACCTGTAACTCTAATTACAGAAGATCCAAAGCCCTCTTTTGGCCTCCATGGACATTGTACGTACACACATAGTAGACACACACACACACACACACACACACAAATATATATATATGTAGGCAAAACACCCACACACATAAAATAAAATAAGTAAAATAAAATAAAAATAAAAGTACAAAACTAAGAAAGAACAACCACCAGAACTCTTTACTTATTACTGATCCCACCAGCAGTGGGAGCTTCCATCTGTTTGGCTTTCACAGCAATGCGCTGTTTTCTAGAGCCTCCTTTATGTTGTTGAACACATTCCCCATGGATTGCAGTTATTTCAGGCGGTGATATGCTCTTCCAGATTCCCATGTTTGGGTGGAGTTCTGGGCGTCAGAAGCTGAGTCTTAGTCACACACCAGGATCAATGAGGACCAATTAGTTTCTTCAAGAATGCGGAAGGTGATGGTAGCAAACACAGGATCCTCCCCCTCCCCCTCCCCCAATTGACAGCATAAAGAGGCTAAGACTTGCTTAGGAAGATGCTTAGAACTGGGCTTGGAGATACGGCTCAGAGGCTACGAGCACCAGCTCTTCTTTCAGAGGACCCAGGTTTGATTCACAGCATCCACAAGGCAGCTTACATAGGGTTTGCCTCAACCTAAAAAAAAAAAATTATCATTCTTATTCTTATTACTCCTGCTCCTCTGTAATTCCAGTTTCAAAAGATATGACACAGACATACACACAGACAGAACACCAATGCACATAAAGTAAAAATAAATAAATTATTTTTTATTATTTTTTATTTTTTAAATATATTTTATTAATTTATTCATATTACATCTCAATTGTTATCCCATCCCTTATATCCTCTCATTCCTCCCTCCCTCTCATTTTCCCCTTACTCCCCTCCCCTATCTATGACTGTGACTGGGGAGGACCTCCTCCCCCTGAATATGCTTATAGGGTATCAAGTCTCTTCTTGGCACTCAGAGGAAGGATAGCAGGCTATAGGCTATAAATTATTATTTTTTTTTTAAAAGAAAGATGCTTAGAATCGAAACAGGTGAAAAATCCAGAGGGGAAAAAATTCACATTTCAGAAGCCATGAGCATAGAAAAAGATTTCCAAGGAAGAAACTATCCATGATATTCAATTTGGTGACGAGATCAAGTCAAATGATAAGAAACCGCGTGGGTCTGTATGTGATGTTTTTATTCAGCTCTTTCATGATTCTGATGATGGTGAGTCATCCAGCCTATATTTCTCTATTAAAAATAACATATTTTTGGCTGTGAAAGTAGGAGAGCCAGATATAGAACAGCTAGAGGGTTCTCTTGAGCTGGGAGGGGCTGGAACTTGTTGAAAGACTTTGAGAAGTGAATAATGCAAGAGCAGAAAGAGAAAGTAAAGAGAGGCACACCTGTGAGAAATAGAAGGCAGGTGTTTATGCGACACTGAAGGGGTGCTTGTGGGAAAATGGCGGGTGCTTGTGAGAAAATGGCGAGAGTGCTTGTGAGAAAATGGCGGGGGTGCTTGTGAGAAAATGGCAGGGCCTGGGGAGGGTACTTGTGAGATTTCATAGAGTAGGGTTTGCCTTAGACCTGAGACAATTCCTCCTCCTCCTCCTCCTCCTCCTCCTCCTGCTCCTCCTCCTCCTCCTCCCCCTCCTCTGCCTCCTCCTTTCACTCTTCCTCCTCCCCCTCCTTTCTCTCCTCTCCTCCTTTTCCTTGTCTTCTTCCCTTTCTTCTTCTTCTTTCTCCTCCTCATTTCTTTCTTCTTTCCCCTCTTTCTTGTTATATTGGAGATCACACCAGAGTCTCCACATGGTAGGAAAATGGTTTATTACTCCATCCCCAGATGACCAGAGGACATTTTCGTCTTCCATTGTATCACAAAACAAATTTTTAAAAAATGGGCACCGATAAAGATGAATTAGCAATTATGACAGGAGAAAGGTAAAGGAACTTCTTTCAGTTTGGCTTGGTTTCCCTAATGAATAATAACTAACATGTATTTAGTGGTTTATTTTAAATATCACTTTGATTATCTTATAGACAGAAGAGGTTTATTTTGGGTGAAGTGTTAATTTTTGCCAAGCTGTGTTAAGCACGCACTAGTTATACATTTGCTCAATGATATTGTTGCCTCTATTTAAATATGAGAAAACATAGGTTTAGAGAGATAATGTAATTTTCTCCAAAATTCCCTCTGTAGGAAGCAGAGGAGCTCCTTCTCCAGCACCGTGTCTGCCACCGTGCTGCCATGCTTCTTGCCATGACGATAATGGACTAAACCTCTAAAACTGTAAGCCAGCCCCAATGAAATGTCTGCCTTTATCAGAGTTGCTGTGGTCATGGCGTTGCTTCATAGCAATGAAAACCAAAACAGAGACAAGCCCTGTAATAGTCATGTCAGACTTCTGGTCTGAAGAGCGTTTAAGATAATTAGGATTTTCAGCCCGTAGGATTCTGTTAAAGCAGGAGAAGTATGGGATCCATGGAATTATATTTCAACTGGATGTGTATGGTTGTTTTAATCTCCTTGGGTCTCTCCTGAGGAGAGAATTAAATGAAGAAATTAAATGTTTCAAGAATAATAGGCCTGTGGTGGTTGATCATGGTTGTCAACTTGACCAGATCTGTAACCAACTGAGAGACTTTCACCTGAGTGAGAGTCTTAAGGGTATTTCTTGGAAGGATAAATGATGAGGAAGACCCTTCTACAAAGTAACTACCCCTTCCAGTGGCATCTCAGAGATGAGGAAAGCCAAGAGGGAAATGGTTGCTTTGTACCTCCTTGCTCTCACCTACAGAGTGCATTTCTATTGTTGTTACTGTTGTTGACTGGGATGCTAGTATCCTTTGATCAAGCCAGAGCTACCTTCTTTGGCTACCCAACATGGACCATAGAACATTGGCTCTGCAACTGCTGAGGTTATTTGGCCTCGTGGACTGAGCAGCCGCTAAGTCCTCAGCTCCTCAGTATGAAGAAGCCATTGTTGAACTGCCCAGACCATGCTGGGTAAGGTAATCTAATAAATTCCCCATCAGCATCTCTTCATTCTACCAGTTCTGTTCCACTAGAGAACTTTAATACAGTGCATAATATTAGAAGTGAGGCTGCAGGCTGGAGAGATGGCTCAGGGGTTAAGAGCACTGGCTGCTCTTCCACAAGTCCTGAGTTCAATTCTCAGCAACCACATGGTGGCCCACAACCATCTATAATGAGATCTGGTACCCTCTTCTGGGGGACAGACACAGATGCAGGCAGACCATTGTATGAGAGAGAGAGAGAGAGAGAGAGAGATTTTTTAAAAAAAAAGAAGTGCTGCTGCTGCTAGAACTGGCTTGTGTGGAAGGGGGGGATATGGAAGAGTTTGAAACTTTGGGCTAGAAAGCCCTAGAACCAGTGATTAGTGGACTATACTAATGGGAGTTTAGAAGACCAGAAGACAGAGAAAATGCACTCTACAGGGGCCTTTTTGTTCATTTTTAAACAACACTAAATTTGGGGCTGGGCAGATGGCTGTCATTAAAGTGCCTGCCACGCAAACATGAGGACCGAGTCTGAGCACTGGCACCCATATAAAGAGCCAGGAGCAGCATTTCTAGCCTGCATTCCAAGAGGTGAGGGGGACAAAAACAGGACTATCCCTGGGGCTTGATGTCTTAGTCAGAGTTCCTACTGCTGTGACGAGACATCACCAAGGCAACTCTTACAAAGGAAAACATTTAATTTGGCCTGGCTTCCAGTTTCAGAGGTTTAGTCCATTATCATAATGGAAAAAAGCATGGCAGTGTGCAGGCAGCCATGGTGCTGAAGAAGGAGCTAAGATCTGAAGACAGCAGAAGGAAGACTCCGTTACTGGGCTTAGCTTGAGCATATTTGGGCCCTCAAAGCCCCACCTCCACAGTGATGCACTTTCTCTGTCAAGGCCACACCTCCTAATAGCCACTCCCTATGGGCCAAGCATTCGAACACATGAGTCTATGAGGGCCAAACCTATTCAAACCACCACAGTGACCATCCACTCTTAATAAATTGGACAGCTCCAGGTACAGTGAGATATACTGCCCCAAAATCAAAGACAGAAGGCAATAGAAACATCTGACACCAGCCTCTGGCCACACACACACATAAATATGTACACACGTACACATCACAAGCATAAACACATTTGGGGGAGGTATTAAGCTACAAACTTCTAGAGGGTAAGGCAGCTTTATACTTTATACAGCCTTATTGAGTTGAGCTATCAGAATAAACCCAGTGGAGGATACAAACATCAGCCATGGTGCTGGCTATCTTTATCCTACAGCATCCGCAAACCCATCTGCGATGCAACTCATTCCAGTTTCGAGGCCAAACCCACCCACCGCTCCATTCAGTGGCCAGGCTATTTTTTACCATATCTTGTCACATTTGAGGACAAAATTAAATTGATTCTTGTCTAGCAGATTTTACTCCCACAAAGCTGAGAACACTTCATAATAATTCCCAATGTGATAATAATCACCAGTGATATTTTTTTACACGAAACAAAAAAAAAAAATATCTAAAATATGCAGGCCACACAACACAACCTCTAACACAGGTGTCAAAAGAGAGAGCTGTATACTTTGATCAGCATATACAATAAACATATCCTCTTTGGCGTTTTCTTACTTCCTTCAGATCCCTGCTCAAAGATATGCTTATAAGAGAGCCTCACCACCCACCCCACCCCCACCCTCGCCCACTGCCCTTTACTAAGTGACACCCTTTACCTGCCACCTCTGTCCAGGCCTCTCACACTCCTATTCTTAACAGCTCCCAGATGACAGTAACTGCAGGGTCGTTGTTTTGTCTGCTTTTCTTCTGTGAGTGGTAAGCAGGGTCAGGATGGAAACTGCTTAGATCACACATAGTACCTTTCAGATCTAGCGCTGGGCTGGGCAGAGCAGCGTCAGGAAATATTTGCTGGGTGATAGCTTTAAAAATGTATTGAGGAAGTAGTAAAACAAGCAAAGGGGTTGGGGTTGAATTTCTGGGAAGGGGGCAGCCTGCACTGTGGAAATCAATACGGAGAAGGCTCTGAATGTTAGACTTAGGTCTACCTTGTGGGCCATCCCTGTCATTCCCAGGTGTTTACTCAAAAGACTGCATGTCAACATATTACTTTGCATATTGATATCAACTATTTTTCTTACATGCGGTTCTTAGATTCTATGTAGATACATAAGGGTATATGTATTGGCTGGTTTTGTGTGTCAACTTGACACAAGCTAGAATCATCAGAGAGGAAGGAGCCTCATTTGAGGAAATGCCACCATGAGATCCAGCTGTGAGGAGTTTTATTAATTAGTGACCAATGAGGGAGGGCCCAGCCCATTGTGGGCAATGCTATCCATGAGCTGGTAATCTTGGGTTCTAAAGGAAAGTAGGTTGAGCAAGCCAGGGGAAACGAGGCAGTAAGCAGCATCCCTCCCTGGCCTCTGTATCAGCTCCTGCCTCCAGGATCCTGCCCTGTTTGAGTTCCTGTCTTACCTTCCTTCCTTCTATGAAGAACAGTGATGTGGGAGTGTAAGCCAAATAAATCCTTTCCTCTTCAACTTGCTTTTTGATCACAGTGTTTTGTCACTGCAATAGACACTGTTTTTAAGGTAACATATATGTGTGTGTATTATGAAAGTTGAAGGAAAACTAGGGGATAAAGGTGAAAAAGAGGGAGTGTGGGGCAGAGATAAAAAGGGGGTAAGAAAGAAGAATATGGGTGGCATTCACGATGTAAAATACATATGCTTGCATGGAAGTATGTCCTTATGCAGCACTACCATGTTCTATGTTGGATGTGGTGGCATGCACCTGTAGTCTCAGCACTCTGGGAGGCAGAGGCAGGCAGATCTTTGTGAGTTCGAGACCAGCCTGGTCTACAAAGTGAGTCTAGGACAGCTAAGGCTACATAGAGAAACCTGATCTTGAATAACCAAACCAAACCAAACGAAACAGAAAACCAAAAACCCAAAACAAACAAACAACACTACCATGTTCAGTGAACATATACAATGAAAAAAAAATAATGATTTATTTCTTTTTATTCTATGTGCATTGGTGTTTTGCCTTCATGCATGTCTGGGTAAGGTTGTCGGATCCCCTGGATCTGCAATTACTGTTGTGATTTGCCATGCGGGTGCTGGGAATTGAACCCTGGTCCTCTGGAAGACCAGTGCTCTTAACCACTGAGCCATCTCTCTAGCCCCCCAAAAATATTTTTAAGGGCTCATCCTGTGTCAACTCACAATCTATGAAACATCAGAGAAGTTACTTAGTATCCCAATCCTGGATTTTCCTATCTGGAAAATTGGGCTGCCCTTCCCTGTTACCTACCATGCCTCAGAAGCTATCAAGAGATCTTCTGACAGGAAACCTGTGTGCTGTTTTGTTGAGCATGCTATAGCACGGCTACTCAGTAAGAGCTGAGATGTCTTACAAATTTTGTCTTCTAGCCACCACATGCCAGTGAAAGATACTAGAGAAGAAATGGTTTGTCTGTTCACTGGACAGCTCATTTCCAACGTCCTGGTGTTGAATAAAAACAGACGAAAGCAAAGGACTGAGCGACAACACGAGGCATGTTGTAACCTTTCTATCCTGCAGCTGAGCCATCCCTAGTAGCTGACCTCCAGGACATCAGGCCCTCAGTCCTCTTGATTAGGCCAAGCAGAAGCTGAACATACTCACAGCCAACTCTTCAAGGAGCTGTTGTTATCAGTAGACAGACAGGCCATCAAATATTAGTGACACGTGGAAAAACACAAGCTGTGGGGGCTGCAGGGTTTGACACCTACAGCTGCCTCCCCAACATAGAGCGACTTTGGCAATTATTACCTCACTGCATCTTTCTTGCAGGAAAGCTTAATTTATCCCCATGGCAGAAGGACTAAACCAAAGTGTTCTTTTGTTTAATATAAAGCAAGTTATTCCTTGCATTCTTAAATCATGCTATGGCTTTCCATAACATTGCTATTATAACTTGAGTTGTCTCATTTTATCCCTTAGTGAACAGTTGACAAGTTACATACACACTTTGAAAGCTGAATACTTGGACTTCCACAGTTGGGTAACTCATTGGCTTTACTTTTGTTGGACCTAAAGTAAAAGACACTGACTAATTGAGGGGGGGGGGGGAGACCCAATGCTGCCCTTCCTCCAGAGACACAGTGATAGGTTATTATCTCTCTCATATGAACTCTCTTACAGAAAGTCTCAGGGTGAGGAAAAGCCATGCTTTCTCCACAAAACTAATCAGCTTTAACCTATTGGCATTGTAATACTTACAGCTAGAGATTGTTCCCTCTTCCCTCTAAAAGATAGCATATTTACATTAAATCTGTTTTCTTCCCCCCAGCAACTGTTTTGATTTTTTTTTTAATTTTTAAGATAGAGTCTTGTTAAGTTGCCCAAGCTGGTCTTGAACTCATGATCTCCTGACTTGGGCCCCTAAGTGCTGGGATTGTGGGTGTATATCACCTGTGAGGCTCACATCTGTTTCAGAAAATGGTTATGTTTTATACTCTCCCACAAATGTTCCAATTTTCCAGATTTCCTACTTCCTTTTCTTTCATGCTTTTGTATTACATGTATTTCTGTAAGATTAATGCAGTCCTTTTGTGGCAAAGGTTTGTTGTGGATAGACTGTGTGTGTGTGCGTGTGCGTGTGCGTGTGCGTGTGTGTGTGTGTGTGTGTGTGTGTGTTTGAAAGAGAGAGTATGTGTGTGTTTGAGTGTGTATATGAGTGTTTGTATGTGCATCTGTTCATGGGTGTGTGTGAGTGTGTTGCATGAGTGTATGTACATGGATATATATTGTGTGTGCGGATGTGTGTATGTGTGAGTGTGTATGAGTATTTGTGTGAGAATGTGTTTACAGACATATATTTGTGTGAGTATGTGTGTGAATTGTTAGCATTTTTAGATTCACAGCCAAACTGAGCAGAAAAACTGCAGAGGTTTGTTTGTTGGTTGGTTTGTCTGAACTCCACCTGCTCTGACACATTAACAGTCTCCATGCTCTCCATATAGCTGCTGAACATATGTGACCTACTGTCACTCAGAGTCCACCATTACAGTCATTGCTGTTCTCCCTGTTGTAACAAAGTACCTGGTGGCAGAGCTCCAGAGAGGAAGGGTTATTTTGGCTCATGGTTTGGGGCTACAGTCATCCTGTGGAGAAGGTGTGACTGTGGGATCTTGACACCACTGGCCACACTGAATCTGAGACAGGAAGCAAAGAGCAAGGACTCCTCTGGCTCTGCCCTCTTTCTCCTTGTCACCATGTCCCAAGGCCTCATCCCGCTCTATGATGTCACCTACATTTATGGTTGGTCTTCCCACATCCATAAACCAATCTAGAAAGTCCTTTCTCACCGGCACACCAAGAGGTTTGTTTCCATGGTAACTCTAAAAACCATGCAGCTGACCGTGGAGATTAAGCTCCACTGTGGTTGATGCTACCGTTAAGTCTTTACATCACACCTTCTCAGACCCATCCTTGAAGTATCACCCAGAGCAGTTTCACCATCCTGAGGTCTGTGGGGCTACACATAGCACCTCCAGACTTGAAAAGCATATACTCTGCTCTCAAAGCGCCTTCTCAGTTTCTCCTTCCTCTTCTTCTGTGAATAGCCTTCTGGATAGTAAGTAACTTTCTGGTTTTTAAAAAAAGTAAATAAATAAAGCCATGTCAATTCCTCCACTTTTAGTGAGACAATTTTCAGGAATTTTTAGTTTACAATTTGGTGAAATTAAAGCTCAGAGACTGAATGAGAACTCTTGTCTTTTTTTCTTCCCCATGTACTTTTTCTGCCTGCCACTTGATTCCTGATCCGATTCCTGGACGGGTGCCAATGGGAAGAGAATGTGGCACATTTGAAAAGAGCTTATCACCAAATCAAAGCTACAAAACCAAATGTTATATACAACCTACGGTGTCCTGAGCAGAGTGTGAGGACCACTGAAAAAAATCATAAAAAGTAGGAAGTGAGCTGTGAAATAACGTCAAACCCTGAACATGAGTAATGATGGTGTAACGTGCAAGGCGAGGATCAGGGCATCAACATGTCCCTCTGATTCAGTGAAGGACAAACAAATATAAACACCATGTCTTCTTGGGAGACTTTGTTCATTTGTTTTGTTGCTGTTGTTCAGAATGCAATATGCATTCCCAGACCCAAATCCCTTCATGCAAGTTTCACATTCACGGTGAGAAACCAAAGTATCCTTATTATTTTAAAGAGACCAAGGTGATCATGGTGTGCAGACAAATTTATGTTGTTGGGGCTGACTCAGGTCATCACACACGACACGATTAGTTTCCGAATGAGTCAGCCAGCATACAGCTGTCCTTAAAAGAGAAAATCACATTTTCTCTTTATTTGATCACCCGTTGTGTTGAATACAATGGCTTGCTCACTCTAAGGGTCTCAACAGGGTTTGATGACTGATTGAGTATAGTGGAAATGTCTTAGACTCTACCTCATTTAATTCCATTTTACTCTGTTTATGACTGAGGAAAACATCTCTGTAATAGTCTCAAGTAATGAGGAATGAAGACAGATACATTTTCAGGCTTGCTAGCCGGCTTAGCAGGTAATGCCACTTGCCACCTGTGATGCAAACCTAAAGACCTGAGTCAATCCCTGGAACCTACGCTAAGGTGGAGGAAGAGAGCCAGCTCCACAAAGTGGTCCTCTGACCTCCACGAGTGCATGGTGAGGCATGAACAGCCCACACGCATACCCACCTGCTAATAATAATAAATAAATAGTCTTAAAAGAAGTCTCACTGAACAATGATATTGCTAAGGTTTTAAGAACTCCTTCACTTACCGGAATCATTCAAAGTCAACCTCCTGGGAAAGGTCACCACACAGTTCAAGGCTGGGGAGAGAACAGGATGGGCCATGAATGGCAAAGCCGGTGTGCTCAGTACACCTGGGTCTTTGGGCTGACCTGATATGTCTGTATGGGTCAAAAAACTGAGCCATGGGGATGGGTTTTATTGTCATGCTGTTTTCTGTAGAAAACCCAGCTCAGTCCACAAAGCATATCTGCAGTCAGATAGGCGACAAGCACTTCCTGTACCCTTACTTCAGCCAGGAGCTGTGTTAAAATGGAAGAACAGATCAGAAGTGCTGAGGGCAAGCTGTTTGTGGTTGTTGTTGTTGTTGTTGTTGATTTCTATGAAACAGGTTCTCACTGTATATCCCTGAAGGACCTAGGACACACAATCCCCTGGCCTCGGTGCTGGGATTTCAGATGTGTGCTATCACAGCCCACTTGAAGTGAAATCTTTCATAAGTGATCAAGCCCAGAAGTAAAGGACACAGAACTAAATAAAGATAATGCAGCAAGCCATGAAAGAAGACTCTAAAAGTCTTCCACCATCACCAAGTGAAGACAGCGACTGTCTAGGGGGCTGGGAAAACGTGTGTTAAGGCTGGCGGGGTGACCTCGGAGTGCGCTGCAGACACCCTGAGAGGTCTTCTACAGGCCCTTTCAAATGAGGGGCTGGCACTGAAGGAGAGTTTAGGGCAATGAGGCAATTGTTAGGATTTCACATGGAAGCAAACTGAATGAAAAAGAAAATAAGAAAGGAAAGAAAAGAGACCTCAGTCTAAGGAATACAGGGCATTTCAAGAGTAGGTGCACCTAGAAAGAGGAGTGAAAAGGAATTCGAGGTAGAGGGATGGGCAGAGGCAGGAGATGCCCGCAGAAGTTTATCGTGAGAATAACACACAAGTGGGGGAGGGGCATCAAAAGGTGGGTGCAATCAACAGTAGTTGTTTGAAAGTAACTAGCTTTCAAAGATCAAAATTGCTAAAGTATAAGCCGAGCATGGTTGGCACAGGCCTTTATTCCCAGCACTCAGGAGGCTGAGGCAGGAGGATCTCTGAAGTCGAGTCCAGCCTGGTCTACAGAGCGAGTTCCAGGACAGGCAGGGCTATGTAAAGAGGCCCTGTCTCAAAAATCAAAACAAAACAAATAAACAAAGCCATAGTATTTAAAGCAAGGCATGGTGGTACACGCCTTTAATCCCAGCACTCCGGAGGCAGAGAAAGGCAGGTCTATGTGAGTTCAAGGCCAGCCTGGTCTACAAAGTGAGTCTAGGACAGCCAAGATTACACAGAGAGACCCTGTCTAAAAAAAAAAAAAAAAAAGCAAATAAATAAGGATTTTGATAACAAGATATATTTATTCACCTGGGAAAAATTGTGCAAATAGCAGGTGAAATTTGCATAAGTACCAAGCTAAGAGATTTACTTTAACCAGCAATTTTCAATCTGAAATATAATGGCAGAAAACTGTAATATCCAGAAATATCCATGAAATAATAAAAACACATAAAAGGCACACTCTGTAAATGTGACCAACAACCAAAACAATGGGAGCCTAACATTTACAGGGGGTGCTGAAGATGGTGCCACCTGTGAAAGACAAGTTAGTGCTGCTTATCCTGACAAGGGAGAATCTCATCTCACTGAGGTAAAGACCTCAGTAGATGTTAGTGTTCAAGGAGAGGGTTATAGATCGCAAAGGTGAGCCCCAAGGCTCTGTGATAGGAGAAACTGCAGTGATAGATCCTCTGTGACAGACATCATGTCAACCCTAATGCCACATGTCAGATAACTGACATCATTCCCCTTGATGGCCAGCTTCTCAGGTAAAACGGAAGTTGGAACTCCCTGTCTGTCAGTGGTCAAGACAGCTTTGGGATGCGCAAGGTCTGCAGGGGCAAAGTTCTTGTTGGTGAAATAGCAGGTGTTCCCTCTATAAAGCTTTGTGGTATAATTACAAGAGTCGGGGTAGGGGAGGGGAGGGGAAAGGAGACAGAAAAATGTATGTTTTGAGGGGAAAGTCTGAGAGAGAGAGAGAGAGAGAAAGAGAGAGAGAGAGAGAGAACCAAACAATTAAAGACTCACCCCTACACTTGGGAGGTTTAGGCAGGAACACAGGAAATCAAGAGTTCAAGCCTGGCCTCAGCTTCTGGGGCTGGGGAAATGACTCAGGTTAAAAGCACTGGATGCTTTTCCAAAGACCTGGGTTTCAGTTCCTAGCACCCACATGGTAGCTCAGAACCATCTGTAACTCCAATTCCAGGGGATTTACAGACACCCAGAACCTGACATCCTCTTCTGGCTTCTGTGGGCACCAGGCGTATATGTGGTGCAGAGATACACATACAGTCAAAACCACCCATACATATGAAAAAATGAATAAATAAGTTCTGGCTGGGGAGATAGATGCCTCGGTAAGTGAGACAATCGCTGTGCAAACATCAAGACCTGTGTTTGATGCCTAAAACCACACAAAGCCAGATGCAGTAGTACACATCTGTAATTACAGCACTGCCATGGCTGTGCTGGAGGCAGAGACAGGAGAATCCCTGTAAGCTCATGGGTAGCAGCAGAACAAGAGATCCTGCCTCACACAAGGTGGAAGGTGAGGACCAGCAACCAGCACTGCCCTCTGTCCTCCGCATGCACACCATGACATACCCACAACTGCTTCTGCACACAAGAGCACACATATGCATATGCATGCACACATACACACACACACACAAAAAAAAAGTCCTCGGGCTGGAGTGATGGCTCAGAGGTTAAGAGCACTGGCTGCTCTTCCAACGTCCTGAGTTCAATTCCCAGCAACCACATGGTTGCGCCTCACCATCTATGATGAGATCTGGTAGCTTCTTCTGGCATGCTAGTAGAACATTGTACACATAATAAATAAATCGTTTTTAAATTTCTCTTGAGCAATAAGAGTAAAGACAGTAAAGAACAAGAGGTAAATTCAAGTCAGACTGCAGTTAGCCAAGGTCCCTAGGTAAGTAGAATAGAAAGTCTGAGATTTTTTATTTGTTTTTTAATTTGGCATTGAAATGCATACTATGGTATTTTTCATAAGGAATGAACCTCGTGAATTCTGTTATAAATTAACACTAAAGAGCTATGCTACCCACTGTCCATAAACCATCTGTGTAGTTGGGGAGAGAACGGCGATAACATTGGGAGATGTCAGCAAAACTTTGCTAGAATTCCAAGTGTTTCAGGAGTAAAATGTGACCCAAGGTTTTCTTACTTGGGTATCAATCAAACAGGCTCTATTATGTGGCTGTGGATGTATTCATCTTGTTAAGAAGTAGCTGTATATTGTGTGAGTTGTACTCTCTTAGTCTAGAAGTACTTCAGAGAAAAATGGGTAAAGAAATAGTTCATGGTAGAACACTGGCCTGGAGTATCCAGAGTTCATTCTCCACAGGAGAGGAAGGAAGGAAAGAAAGACATAAGGCAGAGTGACTATGTCTGGCATTTCCTTCCCATCTCCCTGCCTATATACTTCAGATGTTTTTTACACTATCTATATCCCAAAAAGTTATTTACCTAGCCATGGGTGGTCCATGTTTACATATTTATTAAAGACAGCAACTTTTTTTAAACTGGATATATAAAGAACTGGATAAAAGATGAAATGGGATATTAATTTTATCAAATAACTATTGCATAAAAATAGAGATTCCCTGCAAATAAAATTATTGACCTCTGCTTTTTAGGTACATATCACCTAGGAGCTAGCAGCCAGATAGGGGCAGCAGAGCATTGGAGGAACATCAGAGCTCTGGAGAAGCAGCAGAGCTCTGGAGGAGAAGCAGAGATCTGAAGGAGCAGCAGAGCTCTGGAGGAGCAGCAGAGCTCTGGAGGAGAAGCAGAGATCTGAAGGAGCAGCAGAGCTCTGGAGGAGCAGCAGAGCTCTGGAGGAGCAGCAGAGCTCTGGAAGAGAAGCAGAGATCTGGAGGAGAAGCAGAGATCTGGAGGAGCAGCCATGGAGACCAATGCAGGTAACCCAGCACAGAGCCTTTCCCATTCTGATAGGTACACACCTCTTTGTGTCAGTCACAGGCATTATGGGCATAGTCCTCAAAGAGAAGGAAATTAAGCTCGGTAATCTGAGTGAAAACTATCCCCCATTTTTACAGGAAATACACACCCTAGCCAAAGTAGAAAGAAAATAGATGTATAAGAGTTGGCAGGATTTAATGTCCAGATAGGTAAAGATGAAAGACTATAGCTAAGAGGGTTCATGATTCTATTACCAGTCCCCACTTTTATACTATTAAATAATAGATAATTATGTCTCTGTTAAAATAGACTTCATAGCTACATGCCATCTGTATTACTATTTTTATTATGGAAACATCTTTGAAGAATACATTCGGTTTTAAAAAAAGAATGTCTGCTTTTAGATCTGTTTTCTACAAAGAAAGAAAGAAAGATCATAGAGAAAAAGAGAGCACAGAGGCACGGGTGTTAATAAAAATTCTCAATGAATGGAAATGAGCTAAAAGTCCCCAATAGTCCTCAAAAAGCCTTGTAGTGCCAAGGCACAATGAATGAGTCTATGTGGATTGCTCATGCACATCCAGAATGACTCGGACACATTGCTCAGCTAGGAAACTCAATTTCTGCATTTCTATTCCTTACTTGGAACAAGCAATACAGACTTAATCATTGATGAATAAAAGACACCAGAGACTTAGAAAGTGACAGATGTAAAAGATTTTGACCACACAGAACAAAAGATTCTTCTAATGAGGACAGTTATAAATAGCTGACACGTATGAGGAAATGGCCTGCTGAAGTGATCGCTCGGAGTTCCATTATTTTACTGTTTATGCCCCACTGAAGGCAGAAGCAACACACTACGGATTATTAAATGCTGTTACTTGGGAAACTAGGCCAAAAGTTAGTTAGAATCACAGAAAAAACTTGGGCCTTGTGACAATTTGGATGTTGTCTACAGAATAATTCAAGTAGCATAACCCTCTTCCTCTGCTCAAGTTGCCAGTTAAATCGAGTTCAAAATATGCTTTAGTGCTGAGTTACCAGACCTGCTTCAATTCTTCCAAAGCTTCTTCTGGAGGGGACTGACCGTCAAGATCTGTTTGACTCTGGGGATCACACAAGATGATCACCACAAACACACTAAATCAGTGTCCTTGAGCGGCACTGAATTGTCAAGGAAACGTCCTAAAACCCCATACTTCACAGCGCGGCGAGGTAAATCTGGACTTTGTGGCAAAGAATAGCGCCTCTGCAGTTGCCCTCACTGCGTTCAAATCTTGGTTTCACAGATAAATGATTCAGGTAGAGTTGGTTATGTCTTTGTGCACAAGTTAATTCATTTGCAATATAATAATTACAGCAGCACCTTCATCATGGCTGTCTCTGACGATTATATAGTTCATAGGAAGCTACCTAGGAAAATACAGACAATTCATGCAATGAATACTTACATATAAATATTCTTTTTTTTATATACTTCTCAACATCTCTTCACCTAGCCAGTCATTCTGCCATCTTCCTGTCTTACAAGGGTTGCATCTGATATAATTTTCTCATGTTTCCCTTTCTTTATCCTTCACTCGATGCTGCCCTTTGCCGAATAAACACAACAAACTTAACCAGGAAGGCAAGCAGCCTCAGTCTTACAGCTCAGTAGTTGTCAAACTTTCATTCCTGTCAGCTGTGACATTTCAGTTATTGTTTTCAGTAGCAAAAAGGAAAATAAAGCCACCCTGGGCAATTGATAATGTGTTCTTTCCCATCACCACTTAGAGTCCTGGGAGCTCCAGGTCATGGTCAGAGCAGCCTCAGATGAATTTCAGAAAGCTGAAAGAAAGCCCACCAGGTAGCTTTCTGCCGAGAGAGAGAGAGAGAGAGAGAGAGAGAGAGAGAGAGAGAGACAGACAGACAGACAGACAGACAGACAGACAGACAGACAGACACAGACACAGACACAGAGACACAGAGACAGACAGAGACTGAGACAGACAGAGAGAGACAGAGAGACAGAGAGACAGAGAGAGAGAGAGAGAGAGACAGACAGACAGACAGACAGACAGACAGACAGACACAGACACAGACACAGACACAGAGACACAGAGACAGACAGAGACAGAGACTGAGACAGACAGAGAGAGACAGAGAGACAGAGAGACACAGAGACACACACAGAGAGAGAGAGAGAGAGAGAGAGAGAGAGAGAGAGAGAGAGAGAGAGCATCCTTTCTCTCAGGGGTTCTGGTTCAATTCCAAGGCAAACCCAAATGAATCTAAAACAGTAAGGTGGAAAGCTCCTTAGAATAGAGCTAAGTGTAGGGCCAGGCAGGAGAACGGATAGTTTTATAGAAATCTTACTCTCGCTTACATACTATTTTCCCAGGAAATACTCAGGACTTCTCCCTCTAAGCAGAAGAAACGCAAAATCAACCAGTAAGGTGAATGGAGAAAGTCAAAATGGAGTTGGCTGGGGTGGTGCATGCCTAGGAGGGTCACTGGTTCAAGGCCAGTCTGGGATGCACAGTAATCTCCAGGTTGCTTGGGCTATAGTGAGATGATATCTTAATTAGAGTTTCTATTGCTGTGAAGAGACACCATGACTGTGTCAACTCTTACAAAAGAAAATATTTAACTGGGACTGTCTTGCAGTTCAGGGGTTTAGTCCAGTACTGTCATGGAGGGAAGCATGCTGACACACAGGCAGACATGGTGCAGGAGAAGAAGATGAGAGGTCTACATCAAGATCAGCAAGGAGCAAAAAAACAAACAAAAAAAACAAAACAAAAAAAAAAAACCAAAACAATAACAACAACAACAACAAAACAGAGAGAGACACTGGGCCTGGTTTGAGCATTTGAAACCTCAAAGCCCGTTCTTAGTGGCACACTTACACCAACAAGGTCACACTTCCCACCCAATATTGCCACTCCTATGAGCCTATGGGGACCTTCTTTATTCAAACCACAGCAGATGGTTTACACACTCACGTTTTAAAAAGCAGTTGATGCTCTGGCATCCTCATCAGTTCACGTGATCTCCTCAATAACCAAGCCACCCCTTTCCCCCAAGGTTGTGGAGGGCTGAAGACCCATAGATAGGCGGGACCTCTGATGGCTTAGTGGCCTTTTGCTCTGCTTGTGGGCCTAGATTCAGGGATGAATAAAGGACTCTGTGCCTGGTTCCAAAGCTAAAACAAGTGTTTCAGGGCTACTGAGAAATAAAGTCCTTCAGACCTAGCATTGTGACCTGCACTGGCAAGCCTTTCCACAGATGAAACAGAGTCCAAGACATTACAGGTTCAAAAAGCGCAGGAAGGCTGTGAGGGAAGATTTTTAATGATGCACACCCAGTGTTCCTCAAATTGTTTCCTAATGAAGCCCCAGGGAGCCACGCTTCTGGGTACTGCTTTAGACTGATAAATAAAACAGACTACCTGGATTCCTGCCCCTGCCCCCACCCCCAAAAAATAGTCAGAAGGAAGAGGCCTAGAAGTGCCAAGAAAACTGGGATCAGAAGGCTAAAGACAATGATGGTGTGCTGATGTTAGCACTTAGGGGGCGCATGGAGGATGACTGAGGGTTCAAAGCCAGCCTGGGCCACATAGAGACACCTTCCCTGTGAGAAATGACTTCAGAGACTAATGCAGAAGGGGAAAGGTCACTTCCCATCTGCCCAGAAGTCAGTACGATTGCAACATGAGCATTTGAACTGGCAAACTTCCTGGAAGCGTGGCATCAAGGGATATGTGAGGGGGAGATACAGCAGTCACAGGTCCACAGTTTGCATCTCCTTCCTGGAGCTGGTGGTGACTCAGTCAGTGGTACCTGGAGTTAGAATGTGAAATGTTGAGAAGCAGGATGCCACCTCCTAGAAGAAGCAGAAGTCAGGAAAGCTGATGTAAGAGCAAAGGAGCATTCAAGAAAAAGGGATGTAGGAGAAAACATCGATATGAGATGTTTGAAACTAAAATCAATTGATTGATTTTTTTTCCAGTGTTATTTTTTTTTCTGAGAAAGACAATTCTATACTCAGAGCCTGAGCTCTAACTTATTCCTTCATTAATTTATTTATTTGTTCATTGTACACCCCAATCGCTACCCCACTCCCTCCTCTCCTCTCAACTCCACCCTCCCACCCACTTCCCCTATCCCACCCCTCTCAGGGTACTGACCCACCCTGGCACATCAAGTCGAATCAGTACTAAGTGCCTCCTCTTTCACTGAGGCAACACAAGGCAGCCCTGCTAGGGAAACAGGCTCCAGAGGAAGGCAATAGAGTCCGAGTCAGACACTGCCCCGGCTCTAGTTGTTGGGGGTCCCACTTGAGGGGATCAAGCAAGCAGCTCATCAGCTTTGTATGTGTATGATGGGCCTAGGACCCATCCATTCATGGGCTTTGCTTGGCAGTTCAGTCAATCCTTTCCCTAACTCTTCCACAAGGCTCCCTGAGCTCCATCTAATATTTGCCTGAGGGTCTTGCTAATGGAAACAGATGTAAAGCTCCGGGATTAACAGCTTTTTGGCTTTTTGTTGGTGTGTTTTATTCATTGTACCTTGAAACAGCCTTTGAGAGAGGTAGGAGAATGCTACAATATCTGCTGAATTGATGGACAGAGAAAACGTTGCCTAAAGCTCATGAGAGAATCCGTTTTCTGGAGTCTGTGCCTCCAGGTTCCAAATGCAAGTCTTCGCTGTGGAGCATCTCAGCCCCATTTCCTTTGTTTGTTTTTTGTTTTGTTTTGTTTTGTTTTTAGTTTTCGAGACAGGGTTTCTCTGTGTAGCCTTGGCTGTCCTGGACTCGCTTTGTCAAGGACCAGGCTGGCCTTGAACTCACAGCGATCCGCCTGCCTCCCGAGTGCTGGGATTAAAGGCGTGCGCCACCACGCCCGGCTGTTCAGCCCCATTTCCTAAGGCGTATTATACCCGACTGCTGAAATTCCACCCTTTCTCTTTGCGTATCTATTCTTTCCTACCTTGACCCAACAGATGATTGAAGTATACCTTTACAGCATTCTGCATTGTTTTCCAAGAATCGGGTGTGCTCAGAAGAGGGGGTAAGAAGGATTATAGGAGCGAGAAGGGTCAAGGACACCACGAGAACATGGCCCTCAGAATCAACTAAGCAGGGCTCACTGAGAATCTCAGAGACCGAAGTGACAGTCACGCGCCCTGCATGGGTCTGACCTAGGTCCTCTGCATCTCTGTATGGCAGTGAAGCTTGGTGTTCTTGTGGGACTCCTAGCCGTAGGCAGCAGGGCGTCTCTGACACTTGCCTGCTCTTGAGACTCCTTTTACTGGGTTGCATTGTTCAGCCTTAGTATGAAGATTTGTGCCTAGTCTTTTCTTTTGTTTTGTTTTTGTTTCTCTAGACAGTGTCCCTGTGTGTAGCCTTGGCTTTCCTGGACTCAATATGTGAGTGCTGGGATAACAGGTGCCTAGTCTTAGTGTAGCTTGTTATGCCATGTTTGGTTGATACTACTGTGAAGCCTGCTTTTTTGTTTTGTTTTGTTTTGTTTTGTTTCCACGGGGTTTCTCTGTGTAGGACTTGCTGTCCTAGAACTCATTTTGTAGACCAGTCTGGCCTCAAACTCAGAAATCCACATGTCTCTGCCTCCCAAGTGCTGGGCTTAAAGGCGTGCACCATCACACCCAGCTTGCCCTGTTCTTTTTGAAGGGAAATAGATCTGGAGAAGAGAAGAGGAGGGGAGAAGGAGCTGCGAGGAGTGGAGGGATGGAAACTATGATCAGGATACAATGTATGAGAGCAGAACAAATAGATAAAAGAAAATAATTGGGGAGGGTATCATCTGTCACTATAATGAAGACCTGAGGTAGTCAACTTGTCTCAACTCACAGTTTGGGAGGTTCTGGTCCACAGATGGATTAGACCCATGTAGGACATCATGGCAGAAGGTTATTCACTGAATTAATCTATGCCACTGAATTAGTCTATGAGAAACTAAAAACTACTTGGGAATATATAACTTCCTATAAAAAAAATATTCAGAGTTCTGTTTGGTTTCATTATTCCCAGTTTCTAATGCCTTATAAGGCTAAGTTGCTTTTGTTTTGTTTTGTTTTGTTTTGTTTTGTTTTGTTTTGTTTTTTAAAGGAATTTTTATTTTCTCCATGGTATCTTTTGGCCCAACTAGTTCCTAGAAATCTTTAATAAACGGGGCAGTGGTAGCACAACCTTTAATCCCAGCAGGCAGGAGGCAGAGGCAAGTGAATCACTGTGGGTTTGAGGCCAGCCTGGTCTACAGAGTGAGTTCCAGGACAGCCAGGCTACACAGTGAAACCATGTCTCAAAAAACCAAAACTAAAAGAAGAGGAAGAGGAGAAGGAGAAGGGAGGGAGGAAGGAAGGAAGGAAGGAAGGAAGGGAGGGAGGGAGGGAGGGAGAGAGAGAGAGAGAGAGAGAGAGAGAGAGAGAGAGAGAGAGAGAGCCTTAATATAATTTGAATGAAATGGATATAACAGTTCAGGAAGTGACTCTAGGGAAAATAGGGCAGGGCAGTGGTTAAACACACTGACTGCTCTTGTAGGGTACCTGGGTTCGATTCCCAGCACTCACATGGTGACTCACAACCATTCACAACCATCTGTAACTCAGTACCGGGACCTAATGCCTCCTTCAGACTTCCAGGTGCATCAGGCACACATGTAGTATACAGATAAACACATAGACTCTCCCTCTCTCTGCCCCCGCCTCTCTCTCTCTCTCTACACACACACACACACACACACACACACACACACACACACACAAATAATAAAAGAAATATTCCTTTTTAAAAAGAAGAGTAAGAAAGAAAAAGCATAAGAAAAAATTGAAGAGGCTCATAAGTTTGTGGTCCGTCCTCTTCCTTTTCTTTCCTGAGAGGCACCAATCTATTTTCTTAGAAATAAGCTGTTTTTCTTAATATGAGTGGAAGTGCCCAGTCTTACTGTGAGTTGACATGCCATGTTTGGCTCATCTCCCTGGGAGGCCTGCTCTTTTCTGAAGGGAGATGGAAGAGGAGTGGACATGGGGGAGGGGCTAGGGAGAGAGACTGGGAGGAGGGAGGGAAAATGTGGTCAGGATGCAATATATGAAAGACTAATAAATTAAAATTTGAAAAAAAAAGAAATAGGCTGTTTTTCCATACAAGAAATCGCTTCAACTTATTCCCGTGTTACTCTAGAGGGATTTAGGTAAGAGACAAATAGCTCTTACACATCTCACTCTCAAATGTATTATTTTGTCAGGACAATGTATAGAAGGTCCTGGCACCAACACAATGACAACTTGCACAACATGCTGTTAATGATAGTGCTGTCGCAGGCATTGTAGATGATGAAAATAAATACAGCTAGTGTTCTGTCACCTGTCCCAACGTTGATGATTTGAAGTTATAATCCTGACTGCTCTTGTGGCTGTTAGTGCCAAGTCACTCACCGAGGTCATCAACCTGGTGACCCTCATCACAGTAGGTCTTCCCTGACCCAGGTTGCTACCTGATGGCTCTGCTCTAACGAGAAAATGTCCTTCCTCTAGCTGGAGCTCAGATGCTGGCATTGCTGCTCTCATTCTCAACACTGGCAACAGACAGTAGACAAACAGGAGCTTGGTGGGCAGTGTCTGGAAGTGGGGTGGAGCCTGGGGGGGGGTCCTCCACTGCTCCACCATCAGCCCTAGTGCAATACATGTTAGCAAACAAGCCAAGGTCGTGTCAGAGAGAATTGATGAGATACATTACAGCCAGCCGACCCATGCCCCAGTTAGGCCAACAGAGTCCAGAGGTGCCATCCTACCTCTCACTTCCCTTTTCTAAGAGTCTACAAAAGTTCTTCCATTATCAGCTAAGGAGAAACAAGAAGCAGGCCTGAAAGACTGTTCCCAGCAGCAGCAGCCCCGTGCCCCAGTACAGCAGCCTTAGCGGATTCATTGCAGAGCTTGACTGTGTCTGCTGCAAATTAAGGATTTCATTTGGAAGGTCAGTCAAAGATGCCAAAATGCAAAAGTCTGACCAGACATTAATGATCATATCATTTCATTTACGTTCGTATATTTGGCTGCCAAGATCTCACTACTTAGTTTTTTCTGATAAATTCTCAACCTGTTTCCTTCTTGCCTCCCACTTCTCCTTTTCCCACCTCTTCTCTCTGTCTATATTGTGAATTTTAAATAGCTCATAGAAATAGAAGGGAAATCACTGGGGAAGAGGAAGGGAGCCAGTATGTTTTATAGCTGGTGTATAGTTTCCTCGAGACTTGCAGAGCTCAAAGTAGCTCTGCTGTCACAATGGCAATCTAGTCGGTGGCTAACAGGGATCGCTCAGTCAGCAGGGCTGGCCCCAGGACAGCCAGGCACCAATCAATTGAATATTCAAGCCATCTCGACCCAGCAATGGAAAAGTAAGTAGTAAAGGATGCTTACAGCAAGGACACTCCTAAGCATCCTTAACTTTATCCAACAGTGCTTCACACTTAGACAAACATTCACAGAGAGAGTTGGGTCCCTTCTTATTCTTCTGTCTCTAGATGACTTTAGAACTAAAAGATGCCAAACTTGCAGGGCGAGGTGGCGCATGCCTGTAATCCCAGCTCTCAAGGAGGCAGAGGCAGGCAGATCTCTGAGTTCAAGACAAGCCCGGTCTACAAAGCAAGACCAGAATAGACAAGGCTACACAGAAAGCCTGTCTTGAAAAACAACAAAACAAAAGCTACATTTTTACCATAATGGAGTAAACATAAAATAAAATCACTATAAGAATTTTTCTAAGCTGAGCATGGTGGCACATACCTTTAATCTCAGCACTTAGGAGACAGAGGCAGGTGGATTGCTGTGAGTTCGAGGCCAGCCTGGTGTACAAAACTAACACAGAGAGAGACCCTGTCTCAAAAAACCAAAAACGAAAGAAAGAAAGAAAAAGAACAAAATATTTGATAAAAAGTCAATTTTGGGGGGAATAAGATGGAAAAAGAACCCTGCAGTGAGAATATAGGTTGGTACCATCCATACAAGGACAATAATCTCTGCATGTTAAAATGCCTACACCTGTGCCAGCTAGTTTTATGTCAGCCTTATACAAGCTGGAGTCATCTGAGAGGAGGGAACCCCAATTGAGAAAACACTTTGTAAGACTGAGCTGTAGGCAAGTCTGTAGAGCATTTTCTTAGTGATTGATGGGGGAGGTCCATGGGCCACCCCTGGCCTAGTGGTCCTGGATTCTACAAGAAAGAAACTGAGCAAGCTATGAGGAGCAAGCCAGTGAGCAGCATCCCTCCATGGCCTCTACGTCGGCTCCTGCCTCCAGGTTCCTGCCTGGTTTCTGCCCTGATTTCTCTCCATGATGGGTTGTCCCTGGAAGTGTAAGTGCAATAAACCCTTTCCTTCCCCAAATTGTTTTTGATTATGATGTTTCATTACAGAAATAGAAATCCTAACTAAGACAATATCTTTTGGTCTGTCAGTTCCTCTTCAGGAATCTGCCCCTAAATGACATTGCACATAAGACACATAGAGCTACAGAACTGATTGGTGCTTTTGTGTGATTGTTTTGGGTTCCTTAACCATCAGTGACAAAACATGGGACAACTGTCTTCCAAGGGGAGAGGAGGCATATTGGCTTTGCTTCTTCAAGGAGTGGAAGACTTTGTGCTATCCCCACCCCTTTGAAGGTCTCACCCAGTAACGCAGAATGAGGGGCAGCCTGGAACTCACGTAGTAGCCCAAATTGAGGCCAGCCCCAGAGCCCACTCGGTAGCCCAGACTTGCTTCAAGAACCCAGTGATTCTCCTGCCTCAGCCTGCTTCTTAGAAAGAAGAAATCACTTTATTGTACTTTTTCCCTTGGGGCATTTATTACCCATAAAGATACATTTTTAGGAGCTGGAGAGATGTTTAGCCAGTTAAGAACACTGGGTGCTCTTTCAGAGGACTGAGGTTCGGTCTGTGATTCCCATTCCAGAGGATCTGACATCCTCACACAGACATACATTCAGGCAAAATACCAATGCATATGAAATAAAAATAAATAAAAAGGATTTTTAAAGGTAAGCTTTCTTGAGAATTAAGTAAATGTGGCTTAGTTTCTTAAATGCATTTGTTCTTGTGCACATGCTCAGTCTTGGAAGGTACTACTGTATCCAAAGCAGCAGAAAATGGATTAATTTGAAAGTGCATTCTATCCAATTGGTCATAATCAAGACATACTTTAGTTTAGTTTTTAAGATTATTCCTTATGGGGAGCTGAGAGGCAAGAGTTAGGGCGTCTGCATCTGGAAGTGCAGGAAAAAGGGAGTAGGGTCATATATTAAAGATGCCATATATTTTTATGCACAAAGTTATAAATATTAAATGAAATATTCTGTTTAGAAACTAGACTTTATCTTATGTGCAAACAAATTTATCATTTATTCGTTTGTTTGTTTGTTTGTTTGGGGACAAGGTCTCTAGCCTAGGCTTCCTCTCACTGGCTAAACACCGGATGACCTCGAAGCCCTGATGCTCTTGCCTCTACCTCCTGAGTGCTGGGACTATAGGTGTAAGCCTCCAGTTCTGTTCTTTGCAGCTGTGGAGGGTAAACCCAGAACTTCCTGCAGGCCTGGGAAGGCACTCTGCTTAAGTAAGCTACATTCCCCAGCCTATACGTTTATTTTAATTGATGTAAAAATAAATTCCTTTTATGGAATGAGTTCTCATATTTGATATGACGTACTTGCCCTACTTAAGAAGGGCATTCAGAAGACAAGTTTCGAGCTGGGATATGTACCTTTGTAACCACAGTGCTTGCTTTTTATAGCAGTTGGCATGTGCCCTGTTTGATCTCTCCATGCCAGACCTAAATATAAGAAGCTGTCTATATGTAAGAAGCTCTTAAAAAAAAAAAAAAGCTGATATTTTGGTTTTCACAAATAAGGTGAATTGTAGCCTTGTCAATTAGTCCAAACAAGTTTCTTCCTTCCCAGCCATTTTGCTTTCCTTTCTTTCACAGTTTACTTTCATGTGATAAATGAGAGTTTTGAGACCATTAATTGGATTCAGAGAGATATCACTTTCCGTGGCCTGTGTGGGGCCAGTTCAGTGCCCTGGGAGCATCCTTGCCTACAGATGCTCACTGGATTGAAGGCCTCCTCCTCCTGTATTGTTTTGTTTTGCATTGAATTGTTTGGGGTTTGAAAATTGTTTTTGATTCAGTGGCCTGTGCAAGAATCCTAGGGCATGTGGGAGTAGGTTAGCCCCACCCCCGGCCCAGCATGTGGGAGCAGGTTAGCCCCCCTCACTCCCACCCTGCCCCCAGCCCAACACAGAAAAAGGGGAAAGGGAGAAAAGCCTTTGAAGCTTTTTACCTAGCACTTAGTGTGGATTTTTTTTTTTTTTTGAGACAAGGTTTCTCTGTGTAGCCTTGGCTGTCCTGGACTCGCTTTGTAGACCAGGCTGGCCTCCACCTGCCTCTGCCTCCCGAGGGCTGGGATGTGTGTGCCACCAGGCCTAACTTCAGTGTGGATTTTGAGTAGAAACTGGATCCTCTTTTCCTGTAGTCGTCTCTCCTTCTAAGTCAAAGTTTAACAAAACTTTAAATTGTCTTATTTGTATTTTGTATCTGTATTTTTATCTATTTCAAAAACAATTTTGTCTCCTTCTTATGTCACTTCTTGCCTCCCATGTTAGCTTTTGGTTTCTGTTTAGATTCTTCTGACATTTAATTTGACTGATTTCTGGCCATCTAATTAGAATGGAAACTGGTTATTTTTTGCGAGGTTTCCATAGTTAGTCTTCTCTCTCTTTAGAGAGAAAAATACATGTTTTAGGATGGGACAGCAGTGTCTTTTAAGGGAGTGTTGGCCTCTAGTGGATCAAAAGTGCAAACACAAAGTGTGACAGGTCTGACATTCTTTATTTTGGGAAAGCAGATGGCAAGGGCAGAAGAGAACAAACCAAAACATTTTGCAAAATATCATTTATGAATGGAAGAAAACCACAAATTATTATCAACAGAATTGCCCCCTTGGTCAATTTAAGGCTTAGAAATATTTTTTAAAAAGACAAAAGACAAAATTAACAATGACAAACTGGGGAAAATAACTATAACATATAAATAGTGAATATTCTTAATATAAAAAGAGCTTCTGCCATTTGAATAGCATTCTTATGCATCAGCATTAACCCATGAGAAACATTTTAAAGACAAAATAACAATGAAAGCAAAGCAACAAAGTATCAAAACTGACCTAAACTAGCATACCCAGTCTGCTGGAGAGATTTTTAAGTGATAAAAATGGCACTGATGTTCACATATGCAAATGACTTCAAATGGGTTGATTTAATGTCAAAGTTCTCTATCCTGGAGAACCTAGATGTTGGCAGGAGAGAGATGACTTCTTCAAGCATCCGCCATCATACACATAAATTTAAAAATAAAAAAGGTAACGCTTGTCCTGCCCATAAAGCAAAATACAGAACTCATAGTAGTAAGAAAGTATGGATTTTAAAGAATAAATAAAGGATCAGTGGAACAGAAAAGAGTTTAGAAATAGATGGATATATTCATGGAAATTTATATACCATGAAAATAACACTACAAATGAATAAGAATAACAAATAAGCAAGAACACGTTTATAAACAGAAGTGTTAAGGAAGCATTTACAAAGAGCAAGAAACAATGGGGCCCCTGAGTGTCCTCTTATCTGCCCATCTTGACAGCGTATCTCTCTTTAATCTGCACTATCTCTTTGTTCCAAGTAAAAGGGTTGTTTTGGTTTTGGAGCTCTGTATGAACCTTTGTCTTGGTTCTTTGGAGCAGGGACCACAAACGGAATCAGGAAACACCCAGCCCAGACTCCCACTTGTGCTAACTTCCAGCAGTGCTACTGCTGCTCTGGCTCACTGCTGCACACTGGCCTCTGCCGTTCTTCTGAAGATGCTGTTGCACCAGAGGTGCTCTTGCGCCCTCCCTTGGTGAGTAACTCGATAGCCGTGTCATGCTGTTTTAAATCGGAAGATGCTACTCCTACCTTGAGTCACCCAATCTTTGACGCCCTGACTTATGTCTCTCCATGATACGTACAATAATTTGACATATTTTATATTTTATCTATCTATCTGTTGGCCATGTTGACAAAATGAATGAATAAACATTTAAATTAGTCAATACCCTGCATCTAAAATAGTCAGAGAACGGCTAGGGGGTGTAGGTGCTGGAATGCTTGCGTAGCGTGCATAAAACCTTGAGTTTGTTCCTTTTCTTCTACTGTGAAAATAAAACCACTGTATAATGTCTTATCACTAAGTGACACTTCTGAAAAATAAATATGACCGGCACCAAAAGTGTATTTGTGAAAAGGCGTATGGCAAAGGTGTCTTTCAGAGGACTAAAATCTGGTACCTACCTCCACCTATATCTCTGCCCTTCTGTAAAATAAATTTGACTGTGGCTGTCCTGAATTATAATACACAGGATGTATTTTGTACGTTTCAAATATGTCCTACAAATTTTACACTTATTTAATGCTCATGGGCGCCCTCTGGTGTTGTTGCATTTTTATCCCAGTTTTGCAGGTGGCACAGCTGGAGTGCAAAGGGACCTGAAGGTCCTGTGCTTCAGCCCTCCACTTGGTGCCTTTACACGGAGGGTCGCCACTCTGTAGAGGCAGGAACACAAAGGGTCTACACAAACTTCTTCAAAGTTATCAGTTACCCAAATACTTTTATGAATTTCTTTTTTGAATATGATTTGGCAAGAAAAAAAGAGAAAGAATCCAGTTTTATTTAGAGCTGTGCTTGGCATATGTTCCCTACTGGGATGCCCAAGGCAGATCCGAGGAACAGCTCCTTATTATTGTTGCTTCTTTGGCAGGAGAAAAGTTTCTGAAGCCAAAAAAAATAGATGTTGTTATTGGTCTAAAGCTGTTATCGGATGTGAGTAAAAATGTGACTCAGGCTGGACCTGCCTCATTCCACCAGCCTGAATTCTTCACCACGACAAAGTGAAGCTGGTCACCTAGGAAACGGGGAGCATCCAGCGTGAAGGAGGAATGTACAGGTCCAGCTGGTAGTAACTACAGTGGCCATGGAATTAGGAGGACTTCCTCGGCTTAAATTTTAGCATGTGACCTTTTTAACCTCAAAATTGTGTTTGAGACTATATCCATATTACTTAGAGAACCTATCCATTTTTTCTTTACATTCCTACATAGAATTCCATCGTATAAATGCATTACAATTTATTCTTTCAACTGCTAAAAGATCTGAGTTGTTTCCAGATCAGAGAATGTTTCTATGCTTAGCAACGTAGTCTTCAGAGTTCTTTTCCCAGTAAGTCAAGATAAGTAAGTTGGGTGTGTCCTCCAGGATCCAAGTGTATTCTCCATTTCCCATCGCTGAAACAAAATAGCTAAGGAGGGATGGCTCACAAAGAAGCCTTATTTAACTCACAGTTCAGGGAGTCCAAGAGTGCCATGCCATCCTCCAGTCAGCTTTAGGGAAGAAGTGACAGCATTACAGCATGGCCAATGGCATCAGGTCACATGGTAAAAACCTCAGGAAGCTAGAGAGCAGGGAGGGGCCATCTTCCCCTTTTGTGACAACTCTTTCAGAACCATGGGCATCCTACAAGAACTGCATGAGTCCCTCCTTTAAGCAGCACCACAGATGACCTAATTACCTCAGAGGCCGGAGAAGTAAGCTCCACCTGTTAGAGACCCCATTACTTTTTATTATGGGCCCATTGCAGACTGACCCAAGTCCAAGTCCTAGGACAGGGGGGACCTCATCCACGCCACAGCACCAAGTCCAACTCTTCATCTTTCGTGAGATCCTTCATAACTACACAGTGGTCCAGGCCGAGAAAGCACGTGGAGCAGCAAACACCTCTCTAATGGCTCGGCGATGCCAGAGCTCTGTCACAGCTCAGGGGAATTCACCCATCTTGGTGTCAATAAGGGATGCTGTTCTGTTTCCCTGGGGAGCTTTGGACTCCATCCTAGGCAATAATAGGCACAGCTCCTTTAATGGAAAAGCATGAGTTGCAAGGGAGCATCAGACTGAAGTTCCAAGAAGGTACGATGATGAAGGGCGTTCATTCACCAGCTAGCCAGAAGGGACACCTGTATTGAAAACTCAGTGAAACATAACCTGAAACCATGAAACGAGTACCAATAAATCAACAGAGTGAGGGAAGCAACCCGTAGCGGAAAGCTTAGTGAGGAGAAATGCAAGCTGGAGAGGCTCCTGGGCACGAAGGAGTCGCATTGATCACCGGGCAGGGCGGTGAGTGCCAGGGTCTGTATGCAGCAGCTGTTCTCAGAATGACACCATAATGAATTTCTGTGCAGTTATTGGCCTTTCCGCCTCCAGGGGACTTACTCAGCCAGCAGTTCTATTTTCAGAAGCAGGGGATAAACACATGCCTTAATCCTGCCATTTAAAAATCTAATAAGTATTGGCACTAAGACATCTGGGGCCAGTTTTCCCGCTGTTCTTTTGTGATTACATATGCATGTTTAGATTTACATGTCTGTAGGTTTCATCTATTATTCTTTATTTGATTTTTATGATGGGGGCTCAATGTAAGCCAGGATGGCCTCAAACTCGATATGGACTCCAGAGTGACCTTGAGCTTCTGACCTTCCTTCTCCAACCCCTAAGTGCTGCGATCACAGGCACATGCCACCCTGCTTCTCGTTTTATGCTGTGCTCAGTATTTGGATCCACGGAGCTTCCTGCAAGCTTGGCAAATGCTCCACCAACTAAGGTACATCCTCGCCTGCTGCCTGTGCAAGCCAGGAGTGAGGTCCAAACAGTTCTTTCAAGGACAGCCGGAGGAAAACGCAACCCTGCCGACACCCCGATGTCAGTTCTGCCATATGGGTTCTAGGAGCCCGTCTCAGTTTGTGGGGCATGGCAGCAATTGTCTTCACCTGTCCAGCCATCTTGTTGACCCCCTACATGGCAGCTCTCAACCTTTCAGTTACTTTGTGTCCCTAGTGGAATAATAATAATAATAATAATAATAATAATAATAATAATAATAATAATAACAACAACAACAACAACAACAACAACAACAAAAGGCTGTACCAAGTATTTTAATAACAGGTCCCAAGCAAATGCTCCCCAGCTAATATGGCTCATGGCAGGTCTTACACTAGAATGCAGGTTTGGGAAAAGAGGCAGAAAGACTTAGTTAGCATCACTTGATCACATGCTGAAGGGTAGCTTCCTAAAGGGAAATGATATACTGCTACCAAAGCGAGAAGGTTCTATGCTTGGAAGGCTCCAGTCATCTATGGTGCCTACGGTTACAGGGTGACACTGGCTAGGTTGCCAACACAATTCTGTAAAGCAGAAAACATTGCTTTGTGTCTACTAGGCACGAGATTAGATTTTCCACATCCCAATTCCTACAAGGCAGTATGGAATCTCTAACATATACAATCACTTCTGCACTTGCACAACACACCTGGAAATACCTTTTTTTCTCCGTGACATTTTATCTTTGTAATCCTATCTTCAATAGTTCTTCAAATGATACAATGACTTTAAACGTTGGGGACCCAGGAGTATCTGTAAATTGCACTGGTGAAACGCTGGACAGAGATTCCTAGAAATGCTCAGGACTACTTAGAAATCATCCCTGGTACAGAAACTATATAGGTTCTATGACACACCTTCATGCTCGCAGAGAGGTGCTGGCTGTCTTCATCATCAGTGCCTTCTTTGGGGGGTGACCTTTCATGGTGGAACAGTCTGTCTCCTGCTTCTGTTTCATTCATACATCATAGCTCCTTAGAATCATCCAGCAGTGGCAAGAGTGACTCCGCCCACCTTTCTATTTTATTTTTTTTTCCTCCTGTGTATTTTGTCAAGCTCTGACTCCTACAGAATGGTATCTACAAAGATGCGTCTAGCAATTACTCTGTCATCTGAGGCAGTATTGCACTCGGACCAAATGTCATGTCCTTCCTTCTCCTGTTACTCATTCATCACAAGTCAAGATGTCAGTTTACTTCAAGATTAACATCTATTTTCGAATTGTAGTAGAAACGCAAATATTTTCTATTGGCTGACAAGAAGGCTCAGTGGGTAAAGACACCTACCTCCAGGCCTCAAGACATGAGTTCAATCTCCGGAATCCATGTAGTGGAAAGAGAGAGCTGACTCAGTTAACTGTTCTCTGACTGAAACACACACACACTAACAAACCCACATACACACACACACACACACACACACACACACACACACACACTAACAAACCCACATACACACACACACAAACATACACACACAAACATGCACATACACACAGAGACCCACACATACATACATACACAGAGAAGGAGAAGCAAGCACACACATATAAAGTAAATTAATTAGCTAATTTTAAAACACAAACATATGGAGAACAAATAAAAAAATCTTCAGCCATACCACTACTTAGAAATATCTGCTATTAACTCCTCATTTTATCTGCTTTTATTTTTTTATTTTTTATTTTTTTATTTTTGGTTTTTCGAGACAGGGTTTCTCTGTGTAGCCTTGGCTGTCCTGGACTCACTTTGTAGACCAGGCTGGCCTCGACCTCACAGTGATCCGCCTGCCTCTGCCTCCCGAGTGCTGGGATTAAAGGCGTGTGCCACCACGCCAGGCTCTTTTTCTGCTTTTAATGTGTGACTATGAACTTGTTTTGATAAGCTTGCCTCTACAGCGTATATAAATAAAATATGTGGAGCTTCTCTTATATCATGATTTCCTGAGCATTTTTTTTGCACTAACGTCCTATTTTATACTCCTTCATTATGGGTGGGCCACACCGAGTTAACTTTCCACCTGCTGTTGGACACTTCACCTGTTTCTGTTCTTATTGAAAATGCACACTTACACCTCTGTCCTCTAATCCAGCAATCTTCTTAGGTTAAATTCCTTGAAGACTAATTGCAGAATTAAAAAAGGCTTTATGAACTCTTTTTTCTTTTATGTTCTTTGTATGCACTGCCAGACGGTCCTCCAGAAAAGGATTATCTATTTAAACCACCAGCACTTTAGGAGAGCCCGTTTTAGGACTCCCTCTAAATCCAAGATACTTTTGGTAAGACCATTTTCACTCTATGAAGGCCATAAATATGACCACAATCTTCTCTTACATTCTATATCTATGGACGCTAAGGAGTCAACCTAAGTTGGTACTAAGAAACCGAGATGTGTGTTTGTTCCTTATTTCCAATTATTTTGTAGACCTCTTTTTGGATTCTTGGTCCATATTTTTCCCTTTAAGTTGTTAAGACCTCTTTTTCTGAACAAGTCCTCACTATGCAGCTCACGGTGGCCTCAAACTTATGCTGCTGCTGCCTCAGTCTCCTCAGTGCTAGAGCTACAGGCCTGTCTCAGGATGTCTTACTTTATAAAATTATTTTAATTTTTAGCGTGTGTGTGTGTGTGTGTGTGTGTGTGTGTGTGTTGGGGGGGGGGGTTGTCCACAGAAGTCTACAGAGGCCAGAAGAGCCAGATTCCCTGGAGCTGGATTTACAGATGGTTGTGAGCCAGCCAGTGTTGGTATTGAAATCAAACTAAGATCCTTTAGAAAGAGTACACCTTCTCCATAACTACTAAAACATCTCTCCAGCCCCAGCATTTTGGGGTGTGTGTGTGTGTGTGTGTGTGTGTGTGTGTGTGTGTGTGTGTTTTGCCTGCATGTATGTCTGTACACCTCGGGGATGTCTGGTGCCTGGTGGACCAGACACTGCATCAGACCCCCTGGAACTAAAGTTATAAAAGGTCATGAGCTACCATGTGAGTCAGGGAACTGAATCCAGCTACTCTGGAAAAGCAGCCAGTTGTAAATTGTGGGCCATCTCTCAGGCCTATTTTATTCCTTCTTCACCCATGTACATATCCAGCTTTCTTAATGTAATCAGTGACTATCCTTTTGCTTCTGTAAGTTATAAAATATGTACTATTTTTAAATTTACATAAGTCAAATGATTATATATATAGTTTTACCACAATATTACAAAGAAAAGGGAACATTAGCCAGATCTGGGAATTTCCTATAACTGTAATCACACATTCATTGCTCCATTCAAAAAGCCCAATGGCTTAAAGGAAATTTGTTTGGGCAAAGAAAAAGATTTACTTGGAAAGCAAGCAAACCAAAGATGGAGTAGCTCCCCAACCAAGACCAGCTTCCTACACGTCTTATCTAGGAACTTGTTGGATGGACTTATGGGATGGTCACCTGGGTTAATTAATATTTATATATTAATGGATGTCTGGGATTCTGAAGTCTAAAGAAAAGTAACACAACAGAAAATCTCAACGTGAGTCTTTTGAGTTCCTTTCCCCAGGAATAATTAATTCATCACTTAATTGTTAGGGTATTAAAGGTGATCCCAGAAAGCAGGGAAGATCGCAAATGGTTACCTTTACCTGGAGGGCAAGAGAGAGAAAAGTTTTCTCCAAAGTATATGGGCAGGGAAGATTCTTAAGCACACTTAGATGGCACCGGTCAAAGGGGTCAACTACGGCAAAGACAGCGAGAGACTACATTATGCACAGTCTGGCTGTGTGAATTCTAAAATTAGTGAGTTTTTAAAAGTCAAGAGGATGTGAAACTAGGTTGTTTTGTTTTTTCCTTGATAACATTAGGAAATGTGGCCCAACGCAGCCACCAAAATGCAAGATGTTTTTAATGACTGTGAACCATAAGGTCCATCTTGTTGTTTAGTTATAAAGATAACATTTTCCCAACTCGTATCAGGGATAAAACTGGATATTGGATAAAGTGGCTAAAAGCAGATTATAATCAGGCTATTTCAACATGAAACCTTGTAGCATACTCAGCTTCAGTTTGCACAAAGGTGAGGACGTTTCAGAGAGACAAAAGATCGTGGGATTGGCCTAGGAATAAGCAACTAATAAGACAGGCTCCTTTTCCAGGTTTAAAACAATAAAACAATTTTAACACCAAGTTGGGCGTTCTTTAGAGCACAAACAAGTAATACATGAACGATGGCTTGGTCAAGCGAGAACTACAACTCCCAGCAGCACGGGTGAGAACGCAACTTCCGGGGCGCCGGTTCCCTATGGACAAGCGGCGCCTATGAGTTCCAGCTTCTCCGGGTTCGCGATGACACTGATTGGCCATTGGCGGTGAAGACCCTACTTTGTGAGGAAGGGCACAGAACCCGGAAGAGAGGAAGGCAGGGTCACAGAGAGCAAGAGGTGGAGCCTAAGGCTTAGAACACGCTTGGACGTCATGTCCGCTGGGCGGGGCTTTGCGATCCCGCGCAAATTGAAAGGTCCATGGCTACCCCTGCAGCTGCAGCGACTTGCTAGTGTTCTGCGCCCCAGGTGAGTGAGCCCTACGCGGGCAGTATCAAGAGGGGCGGGCTGTGTGAAGGAAAGTGGGCTCCCCGCGCCCCGGATCCACGTGTCCTCTGCCCCTCGGCGCGAGACTCGGATCTCCGGGAAGAGAACGCGAGCGTGGTGTGCGCATTAGACGCGCCCGCGCCTGGGCTCTCGTTTTCCGCAGAGGCTGGATGGCAAGTGTCCTTGCTTCCACTGCATCTAGAGACGAATTTCCTTTGTATGTTTCCTGTCATATGCAGGTTTGAGGAACCACAGCGCCTGGAATGGGCTTGCGGGCCATGCCTCTTCATTCCCGGGAGACAGTACTACTGTAAAGCTGCTGCTGCTGTTACCTTGGGTGCCACCGGCGATCTCCTGGGGTTGATGTGCCATATGGCGCTCAGCCACTCCTGTGCTAAAGAGGAAATACTTATTCGAGATTTACTTGGCCTAGAAGAAACTTACCGAAGTTTCACTAAACGTAATTATGTTCTTCGCTACCCCCCCGCCCCCCGCCCTTCGCCCCCGCATCAGCATGCGCGAAAACACATTTTAGAGGCATTGTCTTTAAAAGTAGTGGGCTGGTTGTTTTACACAGATCGTGGCTGAAGGCCCACCTGCGTCCAAATTTTCCGATGTTTAAAATTCAGAAGTCATGCCCTTTCTAGGGAAATCTTAGCTACTGGGCGTGGCCTAATCCTGTAGTCTTTGTGGGGGAAGGCAGTGGTGAATTGGCTTTGGAGATGGTTTCTTTGTATAGCCTTAGCTGTCCTGGAACTAGCTCTGTAAACCAAGCTGGCCTCGAGCTCACAGAGATCTGCCTCCAAAGTGGTGGGATTAAAGGCCTTGGTGACCAATGCATGGCTTGATTTTTAAGAATATGATCTTGAGCCTGGTAGCCCAGATCCTGCTCCTGTAAGCCCCACTGCTGAGAGAGAGAAGGGAGGCTAAGAATGGACAATCCCAGGAAGTTCAACTAAAGGCCCTAGCATATGCATCGCAACTACTAAAAGACTGTCTCAAGCAAGGTGAACTGCCCTCGACATGCCCCTGTTCAACTTCCGATACACATGCATCATACACTTGTCAGAGCATTTGCTCTTTGCAAGCATGAGAACCTAAGTTAGGATCCCCAACACCCCTATTAAGAACCTCTAAGGGGTGCTCACCTTAGCGCCTCAGGTCACAGCAGGACTAAGCACACACTCTCCCACTGGGGCCTGACAAGGCATCCCAGTTAGGGGAAAGGGATCCAAAGGCAGGCAACAGAGTCAGAAGGAAGCCCCTACTTACATTGTCAGGGGACCGCCATGATGACCACACTGCACATCAGCTACATATGTGTAGGGGGTCTGTGTCTGGCCCATGCATGTGCTGTGGTTAGTGGTTCAGTCTCTGAGCCCCCGTAATCCCAAGTTAGTTGACTCTGTAGGTCTTCTTGCGTCCTTGATCTCTCCAGCTCCTCTATCCTTCCTCCCACTCTTCCACAAATCTCCCCAAGCTCAGCCTGTTGTCTGGCTGGGGGTCTCTGTATCTGTTTTCATCAGCTGCTGGATGAAGCCTTTCAGAAGACAGTTATGCTAGGCTCCTGTCTGCAAGTATAACAGAATATCACTAACCGTGTCAAAGGTTGGCTCTCCCCCATGGGGCGGGTCTCAGGTTGGACCAGTCATTGGTTTGCCGTTTCCTCAATCTCTGCTCCATCTTTATCCCTACACTTCTTGTAAGCAAGACAAATTTTGAGTCGAAGGTTTTGTGGGTGGGTTTTTGTCACCCTACGTCTATTGAGGTTGCCCTGGCTGAGATCCCTAATAGCAGGGGACATGGACCATGAAGTCACCATTTCTTGTACCAGGTGGGACTTTCAAGTGTTTCTATTGGGGCCATGTTTTTGTAAAGCAAGCATGTTTTCACATTGCTTTGTTACAGCCTTCAGGGGATTTGATGAAACGGACGCTAGACTCCACCATGGCTGGGTTACCATAGCATTTTTTTTTTTTAAGTAATGCGTTTGATGATGTTGGATGCCGTCATATAACATACGGATCTGTTTCCATAACTCTGATCGCTTTTCATTGAAATATCCGACTTTCTCCAAACTTGAGTTTCTACACTGCAGCTTTGGGCGTGGCCCTTTAGTGCAGGGGTGAATATGATGCCATAGCATGCCCAGTTTTGTAGGCTTCTAACACTATGGTAGTGAAAGGAGAGACTCAAAGTTTAATGCCTTCTGTGTGCCTAGGACTGTGTTAAGAGATGGGAGACCATGTTAGGATTCTAAGTATTGGAAAGACTAACCAAGAAACACCCAGTGCTGCTCAGGTTAGCGTTGGTAATGGATGAAGCTCTAAGCCATGGACCTTGTTGGGGAGAAGGCGGTTATTAGCTAAATACGAGTTTCTGTGCCAGACTCCAGGCTGGGTTTATTTTTCTAAATCATTTTGGTAAACAAGTTTTGCTTTAATATTGCTGTTTGTCCCTTTGTATCCTGTAGTTAACTTGGCACTATGGGGATCCAAGGATTACTTCAGTTCATCAAGGAAGCTTCTGAACCCATCAACGTGAAGAAGTACAAAGGGCAGGCGGTGGCTGTGGATACCTATTGCTGGCTTCACAAAGGAGCTATCGCTTGTGCAGAAAAGCTAGCCAAAGGGGAACCTACAGATAGGTAGGTTTGGAGTGTATTCCTTTAAGAAGTGGGATGATTTGGTGCTTTTTGTTTTGAGTATTTCAGATTGGCCTGGAATTTATAGCCAAGGCTGACCTTCAATCTCTGTTCCTTCTTCCTCCAGCTACCAAGAGCTGGGATGCACCACCAGCACCCAGTTTCATACGATGCTGGGGATCGCATACGATGCTTGGGACCTGTGCGATCCCCAGCATCTCAGTTGTTTCCTCCCCCTCCCCCCCCCCCCCCCAGAACAAGGTTTTTCTGTGTAGCCTTGGCTTTCCTGGAACTCACTCTGCAGACCAGATTGACGTCAGACTCAGAGATCTGCTTAGCTCTGCCTTTTGAGTGCTGGGATTAAAGGTCTGCATTACTACCACCAGACGACGCTCAGTGCTTTTTTTATCTTTGTTTTTCCAGTCACTGTGTCAATAAATACTAGCATTTATTAGGGGCTTGGATTTAGAGTGTTACCAGACTTCTTTCTGCTGTACAGACGTGACGTTTGTTCTCGGAAGTCAGAGTGGCAGGATCAGACAGGCGAAAGTCAAATATTGTCTCCTTATTCTTACTTCAAGAGAAACTTTTGTTTTTCCCCTTTGATAAACTTTTGCAATGTTTTCAGAATCCGTTATGTCTCCCCACAGTACTGCAAATCTCTGTTAGCAAAATGAAGGAAAGGAACAGTATAGTCTGGCCAACACTGGGGGTCCTGTTACCATCCAGTCTGAACTGTGACCTCATTTTAGAAGATTCACATGTATTTACATATAAAACTACGCTCTTTTTAATTGCCCCTTTTTTTGCACATACCTATGTATGTGCCTTTTTAATATATGAAAATAAAGCCATATCACTTCTGCTTTCCCAAAAGAAAAGCCCACACATTTTTTTGGTTACTACTTTACATGTTTGATTTTTGTGTTTTTACATTTTGAGACAAGAGTTTTGTGTGGCCCCGGTGGGCCTCCACCTTACTTCATAGCACAGGATTGCTGTCACCTCTGCTTCCCAAGTGCTTGGCTTATGGGGCTGTGTCACTATAGCAGATGTCTTTTCTATTGCTGTAATTACACACTGTGACCAAGGGAACTTACTTTAGAGGGTTAGAATCTATGATCGTCATAGCAAGGAACATGGCCGCAGGCAGGCGGGCAAGCGTGGTGCTGGAGCGGTAGCTAAGAGCTTCAGTCTAGAAACACAAGCACGAGGCCAGGGAGAACTAACAGAATGGGGTGCTGTGGGCTTTTAAATCCCCAGAGCCTGCTCCCAGTGACATACCTCTTCCAACAAGGCCACACCTCTTAATCCTTCCCAAATAATTCTACCAACTGGGAACCAAGCATTCAAATATATGAGCCCTGAGGCCCCTCCTCATTCAAACCAAAGCTGGCTTTTTTTTTTTTTAATGCATAGTAGCTGCTATGGATTTAAATTTTCTCCTGACAACTTAGAAACTAGCCTTGGTATAATTAATTGCTTTACCTAATCTTCCTTATGGAGACAGCAGTATTGGCCAGAAATGGTCATCACCTTGGGATTTGGGGATAAACAAATGATAAACATTTATGGACTTTAGAAAGATAGACATCTACTCATGCGGAAGTAAAATGAGTGGGTGGTACCCGATGGGATGCTTTCAAGGTAGAAAGACAAACTTGCTCTAAGAATTGACAGCTCCTTGTTTGCTCTCCTCCGCTGTTTGGTGTTTAATTGAGTTGCGGCCACTTGTGCAGTGCCCTGGTCACAGAGAGGCTACATTTGATTTGAAAGGTCAGCGTAAGTGCTGTTAGATCCTGGATGTGGGAACAGTAACGGCACAGTTTGCTGCTGTCTTCCCTCGGGAGCTTGGCATCCAGCTTCCCTTTCCCCGTAATCTGGCTGCAAGATGGTGGAGCTCACATGTGGCTGTGTGGAAAGTTGTGACAATTGGACACCCCGAGCACCATGTTGTCCAGCACTAACCAGGATGTCACTGGTCTTGAGAGACATGATTGGCACTGCCGGGGGGATTCCATGTGGGGCTCACTGTAGATTATTCTGTCAGATCTCTTGGGAATGATAAGGCATTGTGGGAGAAGTCAAGTGTTGTATTCTTAAAACTTTTCAATAGATTTGACATGTTTCAAACCAATTTTTTGTTTCATAGAAAATGAAAGATATTTGGAACAACAATAAAATGTGAGAATCGTAGGGCATCAAAGCCTTTTCATCTACAGTGGTGAAAGGCCTAAGAGTCAAATGACTTCCTGACCACCACGTGTTCCCTAAGTATCCACAGTAGGATTTGAACTCGTGTAACTCGCCACTTCCTTTGGGAACTTTAGTATCAAAACTCAAAATTCTCTTCGTGGTTGTTTCACCTGGTCCTAAATAAAGCAAAATACTAATGTAAGAGTTTCAAAGTGCGTAAATGTGTTCTCTTTTTCCATCCCACAGGTATGTAGGATTTTGTATGAAGTTTGTTAATATGCTGCTGGCCTACGGGGTCAAACCTATTCTTATATTTGATGGATGCACTTTGCCTTCTAAAAAGGAAGTGGAGCGGTCTCGAAGAGAGTAAGTTGACTCCGTACTGAACATCTGGCTGAATTGTGCTAAGGCCAGATGCTGTAGGTCCTGTGATAACAAATTTCTAAAATCTTAATTTTGTGTGTAGCATAGTACATGAACAGACTTCCTTAAACGCTCTGTTTGTGTTGCACTGTTAATCACTTTTAAAAGTAATTATCTTCTGACATGAAACGTTGCTGTGGAAAAGTCTTGTCAGCTGTATTGCACCATTTTGCACCCATTAGTAATCACTCACTCAGCTGGAGTGGTGATGCTGCCTGAAATCCCAATACTTGGGAGGTAGAGGCAGAAGGGCCGGCGGCTCTAACGCATCTTCTACTTAGTGAGTGTGATGTTAGCCTGAGCTATATGAGACCCAGTCTCCAATCAATCAATGACCTCATTAATTCTTATCTGGCCAACATGTAAATAAATAAATAAGTAAGTAGGCTCATATGCTCTAGTCTGGGCTGATATGCCAGCAGATCTGAAGTGCAGTTGCAAATGAATCCAACTCTTTCATTTTAGAAAAATGACTATAATTGCAGCTTTATTATTGTTTCTTGAGTCTGGCTATAAGTGTTTCTTAGTCGTGTTTTTCCCTTTCAGGAGAAGACAAAGCAACCTTCTGAAAGGGAAGCAGCTTCTTCGAGAGGGGAAAGTGTCAGAAGCCCGGGAGTGCTTCACTCGCTCTGTCAACATTACACACGCCATGGCCCACAAAGTCATAAAAGTGAGTTAGTTAGAACCAACAAAGCCGCAAGAACAAATGGCTGAGCTCACTCGAGCTTGCCTTAAGCTGTTTGTTAATGAGACGGCAAGGAAAGCAGGGGGTGGGAATTGATTTGGAGTAAAGGGCAGATGGCAGAAAGAGAGGAGGGTGTCACTTCAGGAGAGGAGCCAGGGCCACGAGTGACACTTCTTCCCTTCCCTATGTGCACGCACTGCATTGGGCTGCTGTGTGTGGAAGTGGAAAGGACTATTCCCACAGGCTTGCTTCTTACACCACTGTGGTCGGATCTGTTCAGCCATTAACTCCCGTTCCACTGAGCGCTCTGCAGAACCCCTGTAATCTGCCCGGCTTAGAAGCTTCCTAGTGGCCACCTTCCCCTGCAATCTGGATCTTAGTCCCAGACCCCGTTTTCATTCTAGGTTTGTAGTGGAACTGTTTCTTAAAGTTAGGCTCCAGGCAGGGTCAGTCCTGGTGTCATAGGCTCCAGGCAGGGTCAGTCCTGGTGTCATGGTGTCCTGCTGCCTGGCTGTGAGCTAAAATATGTACCCCGGGCTTCTCCCATCGTCCTTTATCACATGGACGTTTCTTTTGACTGTTGACGATGGCTTGGATTGGGAATCAAGAAGGTGGGGGTGGGTATAGGAGAGTGAGGGGTACAGAAGACACGTGCTCCTGTGTATAGCAGAGGAGAAACCTTGACTGGTGCCACAGGGACACTTGGTGGGCAAGAGAGAAAGGAGAAAGGCAGCCATGGCGGTCCTGACTCTGTCAGTACCGAGTTAGACAGGCGTGCCTCCTGACAGGGAGGAGTGCTTGGGCAGGTCCAAACTTGTATACTTTCAGAATACCCCTGTTCTTATGGTAGAAGTTTTATAATTCGGAATCATGGATGTTGTAGCCAACAGACGCACCATACCACCAGATGTATAGCGGGACTTCTTTTCACATTTACAAATGATGTTTTAGGTGTGAGTGGTGTGTGTGTGTGTGTGTGTGTGTGTGTGTGTGTGTGTGTGTGTGTGCAGGCATGCACAGATTGTGTGGGGAGGTCAGAGGACAGTGTTGCCTGTCAGTCCTCCCTTTCTCCTCTTGTCTGAGGCAGGGTCTCTGTAACTTGTCAGTGTTTATCCGTGATAGCTGGCCTGCTAGCTCCTTTCTCCCTTCTATTTTATTGTAGTAGTGCCTGAGTTATGCACAGGCTCTATTGCACTCTGTTTTCATGAGTTCTAGGATTGGGACTAAGGTCCTGAGAATTGTGTGGCAAGCTAGCTGTCACCCAAGCCTGTAAGTTGATTAAAACAAGACAGTACTTCTGAGATCAGGGTCAAATATATTACAACTAAAAGTGAAAGATTCTACTTGGAAGGACGTGGTTTTAGGAAGGCACTGTTAGCGTGCAGGTGGAGGCTGGTAACGCCATTCAGTGCTGTTCTGGTGCCGGGCTGCTGTTCACTGTGGTCTCCCACAGGCTGCTCGGGCCCTGGGAGTGGACTGCCTCGTGGCTCCATATGAAGCCGATGCTCAATTGGCCTACCTTAACAAAGCTGGTGTCGTGCAAGCCGTCATCACGGAGGACTCTGACCTCCTCGCCTTCGGCTGTAAGAAGGTATTGAACTGCAGTTACCGTGTATGATGCTCTGTGGGGGAGAGTCGTGGGTGGCAAGGGGCTCAAGACTTCCTTACCTGGAGTACCTGTCTGTGTCATTTAACGTCTGTGATCTACGTCGTCTTTATAGTGTTCCTTTTTGGTTTTGCTAGTTGATGATTTAGGTTCTGCACGCCTTCAGGGTAAAGGACTCTTTTTTGTCATTCGGGTTCTGGTTTAGTGTGCTTTTTTGGGTGCTGGTGATCAAACCTGGGGTTCTATGCATACTAGGCAAATAAGTGTCTGCCAGTAAACTACATCCAGCCTGAGGTTCCTCTCGTGTTTAGCTTTTCCTTTGGGCGACTGTGTATGGGGTCCTGACTCAAACCTGTGACTGCCAGCAAGCACTCCTCACCACTGAGCTACAGCCTCTCTGCTCTGCGCTCTGTGGCTGGGCCTTGCTAAGCTGCCCAGCCTGGACTTGGACTCAAGCAGTAGCCTGGCAGGCCTTGAACCTGAGCTCTCCTTCCTTCCTGTGCTGCCAGGCCCCACTAGTTTTCCTTTTTAATATAAATTAAACTTGCCTTACATTTTTAAAATTAGTTTTGATAAACTGACTTATCCGTGAGTGGGATATTAATCAGAATTTAAAAATAATGTATAAACGAATTTAATGGTAAACTTTATAATGATCTGTTAAGCAGGGAATTAAGATATACAGCCACAGGTAGGGTTATTTTGATAACAGGTCTGATGTGTATATGCATCCTTACACATTGCTTGCAGGATGCTTATCAGAAGATGAACACTGGGTGACCAAGAGATGGGGTGTGGCCAAGTTCAGGTTTTTGAAATTTTCCACATATTCCTATTTCCTGCAATAAGCACATACTGCCCCAATACCAATGATAAAAAGGTTGGCCACTTTGGAGCATAAGGAAGGTTAGAAGAAATCCTTGCATTCGGTGTTACAGTACAGGGCAAGAATGATGCCGTGGAATTTTTGTGATGACTTAGGTGATGGTGATAAAGCGGCCTTTCCAGGTATTGACCGCCTCTCTTCTGTGAAGGTGATTTTAAAAATGGATCAGTTTGGAAACGGACTGGAGGTGGATCAGGCACGGCTGGGAATGTGCAAGCAACTTGGGGACGTGTTCACGGAGGAGAAGTTCCGGTACATGTGCATCCTGTCAGGCTGTGACTACCTCGCCTCCCTGCGTGGGATTGGCTTGGCGAAGGCCTGCAAAGTCCTGAGACTGGCCAACAACCCGGATATCGTGAAGGTAGGAGAGACCTTCGCTTTATGAAGCAGCAGTAAAATAACAAGTTCAAAATGGGCTTTAAGTACTATGTCTATAGCCCGTGAGCCTTAATAAAAGTGGCAGGGTGACAACACATGAGACTGCTCCTGCGTCCTGGTGCCTGGGAGTGGCTCTCAGGCTTTCTAGTCTAATGATCTTCATGCTCTGAGAAGGTTTGTGAGATAGGAATTTTTGTTTACGTGGATTATAGCTATGAATATAGTGAATCAGAAATTTAAACAAAAATTTGAATACTCATTAAACTACCAAAAGCTCTTAATATGTTAACAGAAATCATAAAGCCAGCACTCTTACCCCTTCCTGTACCATCTCAATCCCCTGCTTAAAATTATTATTATTAATTTATTTATTTATTTTTTTGAGACAAGGTTTTGTGAATACCAGGCTGTCCTTGAACTTGCTATGTAGCAGAGGATAGCCTTGAACTCTTTAGTTCTCAGATTTATTGTTTGTTTGTTTCTGGGTTGAAAGGACTTTAAAAAACTATTTCTAGAAGTGTACACTAGACACGGGCTGGATATTTGGCATTTTGGATGAACAGTGCTCGTCCAGCGGTGCTTAGGAGACCACAGAATTTTGAGTGATGTTGTGTAGCCATGTTTTCTGTTAAAAAAGTTTTTTTAGTGTAGATAAACTTAGTTGATTTTTGCCTTTCACTGTCCAGTGTCCGGTGTGGGGATCAATAAACTCTTTCTGCTCCCTGTCTTTAGCTTTACATGAACTATTTTTATATCCACTGTTAGGTTATCAAGAAAATTGGACATTATCTCAAGATGAACATAACGGTGCCAGAGGATTACATCACAGGATTTATTCGAGCCAACAATACTTTCCTCTACCAGCTCGTGTTTGACCCCATCCAAAGGAAGCTGGTCCCTTTGAATGCCTACGGAAATGATGTCAATCCCGAAACACTGACTTACGCTGGGCGGTATCCTTTCTAAGCCATGTGGTTGAATTTTTTTACTTTTCTCTTAACGTTATTGGTAGTAGTATACTATTTTTAGTAGTATACTATTTTTTAGTGAGTCATTAGACAGAAAACCTTGGAAATTGGTTTTATTTTTCATGGTACAAATTGTCATATTTTACTTGTCTTTAAAAAAAAATCATGCTAGTGAAAGTTAGGTATCTAAGCTTAAAGCTGAGGCTCATCTGTATATTGACAGTGCTATTGACAGAACTGGCTGCGGGTCAGACACCCTGAGCAAGCACATCAGAAGTGTCAGCTGAGAGCCACTGAGGCAAGCCTGATTCCTCAGGAGGGTTTCCAGTACACCAGGGCAGGGTGCCCCTTCCGTGACCACTGGTCACCAGTACCCAGGCAGCTGCAGAATTCTGAATTCCTTAGGTAGTGGCCAGAACTCTCCTCATAGCTCTCTGGAAGGGAGGAATGACTTGGGCTTCCCTTCAAGAAGGCAGGCAGCTCCTGCGGGGACACAGGCCAGCAGCCTTGCCTGCTGTCTCAGGGATGCTGATGTGAACAGTGAGCAGGTATGTGCGTCATAGGCCTTGAAGACTCGTGTCAACAGCGAGCGTTTTCATATCTTAGTGTAGCAGGATTTGGTTGCTTGCTGATAAGGACATTTTCCCTTAACCTTACCAACTAGGTACGTCGATGATTCTCTGGCTCTTCAAATAGCACTTGGAAATAGAGATATAAATACTTTCGAGCAGATTGATGACTACAGTCCAGACACCACGGTAACATTGAACAGCTGTTACATAAAAGCACATTCTAGTTTGTCTCAAGGACTTTGAGGCATGTCTTTCTTTGCTCCGCAGCTGTGAAATATTTCTGTACTTTGTGCTATGCAGGGTGTGCATGGAAAACAACCTGACCTGGTGTGGTAGGGTCTGTAATCCCAAGACTTGGGGCCATGAGACAAGAAAGTTGCCACAAGTTCAATGTTAGCCTGGGCTATATAGTGAGCTCTTGTCTTTTTGTTTGTTTTGTTTTAAGACAGAGTCACACTATGACGTCCTGGCTGTCCTGAAACTCACTCTGTAGACCAGAATTCAGAGATCTGCCAGCCTCTGCCTCCTGAACGCTGGGGTTAAAGATTGCGCCACCACATCTAGCCAACCACTCTAAAAATATATGATTAACTTGACTCTAAGAAATTAGCTGTTAGAGTAGGTGTCATAGTTAGGTTTTTAATACTACAGAGTGGCTACATGGTATTTTTAAGACCAATGTATGATTCAGACTCTGTGGTACCTGGCATTACTGAAAACCCCAAACATGACCCTTGAGTACAAGCTGTTTTAGGCTCATTCATAAATTAGCAGCTACTTACTGGGCACGCCCACCATGTGTGTCTGAACTTTGCACTACTGTCTTTATTGTACACACTCTTGAAGATGCTGTGTCCTGATAGTTTCTACCGACTCTTCATTCATGTTTCTTTTTTGTTGCTGTAATTTCTTTTGTTCTTTGAGAGCCCCATGCGTGGTTACAGTGTGATGCCATTTGTGCACAAAGCCTGCGTTAGTTTGCTGTTGGGGGAGTCATTACTGAAACAGGAGTCTGGGAAATGCTGGCTGTGCTGTGTTTACACATTTGGATTAGCAATTCTGTGATTTCTCCAGGAGTGCTGCTAAAGGTTTGTCACAAGCCCACAAATGGTTGCACCGGCTCTATAGGTTCTGAGCTGCTAAGATAGCCATGGTTCAGAAGGCCAAAACTATCCCAGCTCTTTTTCATAGGGAAATCAGTTACACAGCAAATTAGGTTTGAACTCAACAAATTTTTATTCAGGCTTGGGAACTCGTGGTTTCTTTCCTAGAAATGAGCCTTGGGTAGCTGTTAGGAGACAGGCCTAGGAAAATGGACGTGTTTAATGGAGAAGGATGAGATCGGTGGAGGAAAGCAGGCAGTTTGATTTAGAGCCCAGACATCATCAGAACCCCTCCTGCCCTCCCTCCTGCCCTCCCTCCTGCCCTCCCTCCTGCCCTCCCTCCTGCCCTCCCTCCTGCCCTCCCTCCTGCCCTCCCTCCCTCCCTCTCCCTCTTCTGCACTCTCCTGCCAGGCCTCACACGTGCTAGGCAAGCACTCTACAACTGAGCCCTTTTAGATTCAAAGTTTAAAAAAAAAAAAATTAGTGTTCACGAAGTCACTCAGATTGGGCCTGAACTCACTGTGTAGGCCAGGCAGCCTTTGACGTCTCAGTCCTCCTGCCTCAGCCTCCCGTGTCGCTGGGGTAACAGGCCAGGCTCAGAGGGCTTTCTGCTGAGCAGTAATTGAACATGACTATAAGCAGGTACAGAGAAACGGCCATTTCTCCTGCTCAGGTAACCTTCTTCTTTCTCTTCTCTAGCCGGCCCACTCACGAAGTCACAGTTGGAATGACAAGGCACATCAGAAGTCACCTGTTGCCAGTAGCATTTGGCACAGGAATTACTGTCCTAGACCTGAGGTGAATGCTGTTTCCCATGCTCCTCAACTGAAGGAAAATCCAAGTCCTATGGGCCTTAAACAAGTGGCTAGCAGTAAAGGGTTAAATCTTCCCAGGAAGTGTGCCGTCATGAAGAGACCAAGGAATGGTATGTATTTCATTTTCTCTAAATGCTAGTAATTTTTAGTCAGATTTAAGAAATCTTTTCCAAGGCAGGTCGCTGCAGTTTCCTTGATTTCTCCTGTTAGTTTTGCACTTGTGGCTCTTGTGTTTGGAGACAAGATAGAGGGTGGACAGTAAGACTCCAGGCTCCTCGGGTTTCCCTTTTCTCATGTAGCCGCCTTTCAGCTGTTGGAAATCCCTTACCGTGCAGTGCATCCTGGGTGGGCACTCACTCTGCTCCTCCTGTCCACCCCGACCTTGGCAGCACACACTCCTCGGCACTCAAGTCCATCCAGTGTTAATCCCTGGAGTTGGTTCTGCTTTTTAAAAGCTATCTTTGGCTGTCTGGGGTTCTTCTTGGTTCTGTGTAATTTTTAGGATTCACGTGTCACCTTCTTTTAAAAAGAGGCTGTGCAGCTCAGCAGTGGTGGCACTTACCTTTAATCCCAGCACTCGGGAGGCAGGTCTAGAGTTCCAGGACAGCTAGAGCTGCACAGAGGAACCCTGTCTTGGAAAAGAAAGGCTCTGGGATTTCATCTTTTTGTTTGTTTGTTTGTTTGTTTGTTTGTTTGTTTTGTTTTGTTTTTTTTTCGAGACTGGGTTTCTCATATAGTTTTGGCTGTCCTGGACTCCCTTTGTAGACCAGGCTGGCCTTGAACTCACAGTGATCCGCCTGCCTCTGCTTCCTGAGCGCTGGGATTAAAGGCGTGCATCACCACGCCCGGCCAACGGAGTCATTATTAACATGAAATCCCACGCCTTTAATACAGGATAGCTGCCTCCAGGTCATTCAGAATCTGTTACGCCCTTTTGAAATCTTTTGATAGGGTAATCTCATATAAAACCATACAGATATTTGACATCATTAAATGATAACCAATTTGGAAAATGGTAAAACACAGCGAAGCTAATGGATTTTCAGTTATTCTTAATCCTTCCTTTTACAAGGAGGCATAGCTTTCAAAAAATAAAATAGGATTAAATATAGGGCTCCATGTAGAACCGTTGCCCAGCATGTACAGGAAGAAAGCATGCTTCGCCTTTAGGATGAGCGGGAAGTGGGATCCGGGCTGAAAACCAGGGCAAAGAGCCAGTGAGGAAGACACCGGTTGTTTACTCCTGCTTCTGGTTTTGTTTAGAAACGCTGTCCGAAGATGACCTGTTGAGTCAGTATTCTTCCCTCACAAAGAAGGCCAAGCAAACTAGCTGCGGGGATGGCACATCGTCTAACTCTTCTGAAATGCCTGCACCCAACCCGGATGGTGGGACTGCTCACAAGACAGACGTGCACACCCCATCCAGGACAAGGAATAAATTCGCAACATTTTTACAGAGGAAGAATGAAGAGCGTGGCGCAGTTGTAGTTCCAGGGACCAGAAGCAGGTACAGTGGTTTCAGAGCGCCATGTAAGCTGGGTGCATCATTTGCGGAAGCCTGTTGCGCGCTGATTTTCTTATCAGTTACTTTTACTATTGCTGTGACAAAAATGCCTCACAGAGTGTCTTACGGAAAGAAAGGTTTGTTTTAGGTCACATTTCAAGAGTACGTCATGTCTGTGAAAAAGTGTCTGGAACAGGAGGCGGCTGGTGACATTGCACCGACAGTCAGGAGGAGGAGACAGTGAACGCTGTCGCCCAGCTCCCCGTCTCTCTTGTGTTCAGTTCAGAACTCTAGCCATGAAATAGTGTGACCCTCACATAGGGCGAGTCTTCATCTACCTCAGCCCAATCCGAAAGATTCTCACGAGCACGCTGGAGCCTCCCTTCCTTCCTAGGTGATTCTAGTCCTCGGGTCACCTCACCTTAGTTCAGACCAGAGCGCATTGCTGTGATCTGCCCATGCAGAATCCAAGTACAAAGGACTGCAGCTCCTGCAGCTCCACTCTGTGGCTGGAGTTCTGTTCTTTTAGGGTTCTCGCTTCCTTTGTTTCTCCTTTTATGGTATCATGAGGTGCTGATCTGTCTTATCTTAATTACCTTATTAATGTTAACACTTTTCCTATAAATAATTTTAAGATCTAGAAATATACAGAATAATACCATAGACTAATTGGGAAAGAACGGCTGTGAACTGAGATGGGATTTGGTTGGTTCTTTTGGTTTCTGGCTGGCCTAGAATTATGTAGATGAGGCTTGTCTGAAACTCACTGGGACCACTGTCACTGTCTTTCAAATACAGGCATTAAAGAATCCTGGTCTGTGTGTCACTATGTAAATAACTTTCTAAAAATGTATATGCTATTATAATGTAACCCTCATGGGGCATAGTGGCACAGGTTTTTAATCCTAGCACTTGGGAGACACAGGCAAGAAGAGCTCTGAATTCGAGGCCATACTGAGTTCCAGGAAAGCCAGTACTGTGTAGAGAGACTCTCTCAAAAAAGCAAAACAAAGCAAAAAAGTAGAATTTAAACCTCAGTTAAAACTTCAGGTCTTTGTGCTCTTGCGTGAGAGTCGATACATGAATCTACATTTGCGAGTAGACCCCGAAATGCTTGAACTAATCCATTCTTTCTGTTTCTTGTTAGATTTTTTTGCAGTTCTCCAGATTTGGATGACTTTGTACCAAAAAAAGCAAGCAGTCAGTCTCCAAATGAAGCTGTTGTCACAGACAAAGCCACCACCAGCCCTGGGGCATCAGACTGCCCAGACACGGAAGGCCAGAAGCCAGCCCCAGCTGGCTCAAGTGGGACACAGAGTCTAAGTTCTCAGCTTCCAGGCAATGCCTCTGTGTCTCCTGATGACAAGACTCAGTCTTGTGAGACCAGCGAGTTCATGGGGACCGCGTGCCCACCCACCCCGAGGACACTAAGAAGTTGTTTCAGTTGGTCCGGAACTCTCAGTGATTTTTCAAGAACTCCAAATCCCTCCGCCAGCTCGGCATTACAGCAGTTCCGAAGGAAGAGTGAGCCCCCAACCTCTCTTCCCGAGAGCTGTGCCGTGACTGACACGTGTCATCCAAAGACTGAGGTGCCAGGTGACAAGACTCAGCCTTCACATGAAGCAGGCTGGCCCTCAGGGTCTCAGGAAAGAGTAGACTCACCACGCAGTTTAAATTCCTCTGCCCTTTCCCAGCCTTCCAGAGAGGATTCGGATTCAGAGGTGAGTCTGTCTCTGAAGTCTGTTTTCAGACTCAAACGCAGGGAAAACTGGAGCGTTGATCAGACAGGGAGGGAATTTTGCCAGCATTATAGAAATGAACTGTTTTGTTTGGTTCCCCCCCCCCCCCCAATTTTTATTCAGAATCCGCCTGTGTTCAGGGTTGGAGATATGGCTCAGCATTTAAGAGCACTGGCTGTTCTTCTAGAGGTCCTGGGTCCAATTCCCAGCACCCACATGGCAGTTCATAACTGTCTAAAATTACAGACATACATACAGGCAAAACACCAGTAGACATAAAAATTTAAAAAGTCATTAAAATAATCCTCCTGTGTAGAAAGATCGCATTTTACTCACTCGAAGGGCCTCTCTCTATTCATGCTTTCTACGCCTCGACATCTAGACTAGCACTTCCTGGATGCCTATGTGCTCCACTGACTGGGACTTTTTGACTTGTTGCAAGCTTCTTCTAAGCTTCTATAAATGTGCTATTAATATAAAATTTAATTCTGGTTGCATTTCACAGATACAAAGAAACGGCTATGTTAATGTTTTCCTGAGTGTTGCATCTTAGTACTTCAGAAGCAATTTCCCTTATTCTTTTTTCTTTCTAGAAAACTTTCTTTGTAAGACAAAATAGCATTTTTTGTTTGCAATTCTAAAAGCATTTAATCCTTTTACATATGTAGAACATTCTGGCTTTGATATCTTTTTATTTCTGTCTTTGATTTGACTGACATCAAAACCTTAACTGAATATTGCTTGTAAATAAGTAAGTGACATTCTAAAATGATTTAATGGCTTTAGGCTTTCTCTTAAGTCTGTCAACTGTCTTATCTTCACCAAGTTGTAAGAACAATTCAAGTCACAGTAATATTTGGCAAAATTTTGATGCCTGACAATGCTGAATATTTAATGGCATTAATATTTAATAGTAGTTAATCCATAAAGCTGAGAAAATACATCACCAGCCTAGTCATGAAGCTAGCCTGGAAATACTCAAAATCTTATTGTATTCAATCAAGAAAATAGCCAGCCGGGCACAGTGGCCCATACCTGTAATCCCTAAGGAGGCAGAGGCAGGCAGATCTCTGAGTTCGAAGCCAGCCTGTTCTACAGAGTGAGTTCCAGGACAGCCAGGGCTACATAGAGAAACTCTGTCTTGAAAAAACAAAACAAAACAAAACAAAAGAAAGAAAAAACAGCCATTAAAATGTGGGAATGAAGTATTTCTACTTGGAGATAACTGAAATCGGTTTACATGTTTGGATTCCAAGTCTATCCCATTTGTCATTGTTTTAGGAACTTGCCAGGACTGCCATTGGCTGCCATCCAGACTTCTGCCCTTTATTTCCCTTTATCTTGTTTTGTTTTGTTTTGGTTGTTGTTGTTGTTTTTGTTTTTTAACTAGGTTTATTTATCTTACAAGCATGCATATGTGTATGTGTCTGGCATGTGCCCTGGTATATGAGATGGGATCAGAGGTTAACCCATGAAGTCGGAGCTGTCCCTCTACCACAGGGATTGGACTTGGGCTGCCCTGCCCTGCATCTCACCAACTCCGTTTCTCTTCCTCTGTCTTCAGTCACTCTATGTCGAACACTGTTCTGTACCTGGGAGTCTTTGTTTCATTTAATGTGAACCCTCATTACATGCAGTGTTGCCCCTTCGCGCCAGTTGAGTGACCAGGGCAGTGGCCAGACCATTGTCCATAGAAGCATGGCTGTTTGGAGGGCATTGCAGGCCTGCTGAGTCCTGTGTGGAGGGGGAGCTTATTTTCCTTCCTTCAGCACATGCCTTTCTGTTTCACTTACTTTGTGAGCTTTCAGCTGAGTAGCAGGTCCTCATCAGCTCACAAGCTATGGGCTGCTCCTGCTGAGAGCCTCTCTGTCTTCTGGGATAAAAATCTTCTACCCTGAGCGTGTGTTATGATAGGGACCAATGCCAGGCAGTGGTGGTGCACGCCTTTAATCCCAGCACGAAAGAAAAAAAGAAAGAAAGAAAGAAAGAAAGAAAGACTTTGTTTCCTCACAAAAATAAAACCAACTGACTTATTCACTGAATAGCCTCTTGCCACCACACATGGAGAGATGGTTAATGCTCAAAAAATGGAATTCATAATCTTATGCATGGTGTTTCTTTGACTTACAAATGTTCCCAGTCCACACAAGTGTTAAGCCTTTGTTTTGAATATCAGTTTTCATTGTATACTTCTAAAGTGTCTCAGCAGTGTCAGAGCCTTTGGGGGAATTTCGTTGTTAAAAGGCAGCCATTCACGAAGGAGAGTCAAAGTTATCTCAGACTCTCACTCATGGTCCTATTGTAAGAAACTGTTTAGCCAATTGGCATGGCTCAGCTCTATAACCTCAAATTTTGAGGGTTGTGAATTTGGCCCCAGCCTTGGCTACACACCAAGATCCTGTCTGGAAAATAAATCACTTAAGATGGGTGTGACGCTGTATAGCCGTCGTCTCAGAAATTAGGAAGCAGGGTGAGAAGGTTGCTGTAAGTTTGAAGCCAGCTCGGTCTATATAGTGAATACCTGACCGTTTAGAGCTACAGCAAGAAACCTTGTCTCCAAAAGAAAAAGAAAAAAGGAAAAAAATTTTCAGCTGACTCACCACTTACAGCGCTACTGTTTGCTACAGCAGAGAAAGGTGAATCTGAAGGCACAGGCAGTCTTGTCTCGTGTTAGTGAAGATACAGTATAGACTCCCAAGAGAAATACAGTAGAGAAATGCCAAGTTCAGGCTCCACGTCCTGACCTTCCTTCCTACTTGATGTATGGGAGTAAACCCTGAGGGAAGTTTCACTGTGTATGGAGAGGCTTGTGCCAGGAGCGGAGGCGGAGGGCGCCCTCACAGTCACTGCTAAAGTGAAGTGAGCATTTGACACAGCACCTCAGGCTGGGGCCCATCTTGAGGGAGGAGGCTTTTTTTTTTTCTTTCTAGTGTTAGTCCTTTTTACAACACAGCTAAGAGACAGTGGGACTGCTGGTTCAGCTTTCTGTACTCAGTGTCTTGGAGCTGTTGCCAGGGAGACTGGATCCCCTCACAGCCGGAGAGTCCAGTGGCTTCTGCACCAGCGTGTTTGTTTTAATTTAGTCTTTGAGAATTTTGTACACACAATGGAATATGATCAGATGTACAGTTGTGGGCCATCCACGTGTGCATAGTTGAGAGCCATGCATTGGTGCGTGGAAACCTGCTAGTAGTCACAACCTCACAGAATGCCTTCCTCCCTCTGAAACTGTCACCTGCCAACAGCTCCTCAGTAGAGGGAGGGGTCGGGTCTGCAGATCATTTCAAACAGCTCTCTGGGAATTGTAGCTGCCTTGGTTTTGCACAGCTATGAGTTCATGTGTGCAGTAGCCACACCATGTCCAAACAGCATTTCACAGCACGCTCTGCCACCTCCTCTGTGGTGTTCCCCGACCCTTGGCAGGCTTTGGGGGATGAGGAAGAGATCCCGTTTAGGGCTAAGCGTCAGCATTTTATGGGCTCCTCAAGTGACAGATAAAAAGCTTTCAAGGGCTGGAGAGATGGCTCAGTGGTTAAGAACACTGACTGCTCTCCCAGAGGTCCTGAGAGAGGTCCTGAGTTCAATTCCCAGCAACCACATGGTGGCTCACAACCATCTATACTGAGATCTGGTTCACATGCAAGAAGAACACTGTATACATAATGAATAAATCTTAAAAAAAAAAAGCTTTCAAGATCATAATGTATATTTTATAGAATATTTCTACAGCTGTGTTTTCGTACTTTCTTCCATGAAATTGATAAATATTCCCATTTTAGTTCATTGTCTTTTGTTCTTTCTCATGTTCCTATGTCTTTTTGTGAAATTATGTTATTTACCTGAGTTTCTCATTTCACATGTTGAGTATTGTTTGAGTTGTCATAAAAACTCAAGTAAACTTTTGCTTTCATCTGGGGGATCTAGGAATCGGATTGTAACGATAAGTCACTTGATAACCAAGAAGATCAGAACTCCAAGCAGCAGTTACCTCTCTCTTCAAAGAAAGACATACTTGTAAGGAACAAGGTAAAACGTTTAGATTTTTTTTTTTAATTTCAGAAGCAGTGTGTAGTTATTGTGAAACAAATGGGAAATACACACAAAAAATTGAAAATTAAAATGCCTGTGTTCTGAATATTTTGTTTGTTTTGGTTTTTGAGACAGGGTTTCTCTCTTGCTGTTCTGGACTCACTGCCTCTGCCTCTGCCTCTGAGTGCTGGCATTAAATGCATCGGCCGCCACTGCCTGGCTTATGTTCTTTTTTTCCCTTGGGTGAGACTGCCTTGCTGTCATTGCCACAACCCTACATGCTGTGGACCCAGGCAGAGCTGTGGGGTTCTTCTGTGTGTTAATGTCTGACCTTTTTTTTTTTTTTTTTTTGGTTCTTCGAGACAGGGTTTCTCTGTGTAGCCTTGGTTGTCCTGGGCTCACTTTTTAGACCAGGCTGGCCTCGAACTCACATCGGTCCACCTGCCTCTGCCTTGTATGTAGGCTCTGCCAGATCAATCTGGTTGTAAAGATGTGTCTACTCACCTCCCTCTCTGTCCTGAGAAACAGTGTTACTGTGTACAGGACAGAAGTCAGCCCTTAACGGCTGGGTGTGCTGGCACAGGCCTTTAGTCCCAGAACACGGGAGGCAGAGGCAGGAGGAGCTTACTGAATTCTAGGGCAGCGAGGACTATGTAGAGAGACCCTGTCACAAACAAACTTCAGCCCTCGAGTGGAAACAAAAATATCAAGAGATGTAAACCGATTGTGCTACCTTCCCACAATGGTAGAACAGACAAACTTACTCTTAAGTATAATTCAATTTCAGGTTGAAGTGCAAGAGTCTCTAAAATGTATTGTTAAGTGGGATCAGGGAAAACAAAATAATAACTGATTGTTTCTAGGAATTAAAGGCACTTCTTTTAGATGAAGCACAGGGCTAAAACTGGCGATTGGGAAGACCCACGTTCCCATGTCTAGCAAGCAAAATACCAGTAACGAAACTCTAATTTATCTTCAGATTCCTGGTCTGTGCAGATCTAGTTCTATGGACTCTCTCTCTAACACCAAGATCAAGCCCCTGGTGCCGGCCAGGGTCAGCGGCCTGAGCAAGAAGCTGGGAAGCATCCTGAAAAGAAAACACCGTGATGCTGAGAACAAGCCGGGGCTGCAGATAAAGATCAGCGAGCTCTGGAAAAACTTCGGCTTTAAGAAGTGAGTTCCCAGTTTCCTTTTCTGAAGCAGGACAGAGCGCTGACTTTTGTAGCCCCACCCCCACCCCCCCACTTTCATAGACTGAGCCCCTCTTTCTCACCTTCAGCTCCCAGGCCAGCTCGGAGCTGCTTTTCCAGACCGGAAGTTCCTTTTCTTCTCGTTGCTCAGGACTAGGATGAGAAGGGGTTTGGCAGGAGCTGAGAGGGAGGGGGTCTGCATTGTACTAACTTGTGTTCCTAGGTGGTTAACTGAGACAGACAGAAGTTTCGGGAACGTGGCTGGTTCTAGAAGGCAGAGCTTGGCAACTGCTAAGTAAGCTTCCTGTGGGAGAGACTCCCACAACATGAATTGAGCAGCAGGTGTCAAGTCCTCCCCCTCTCACCAGCTCTACTGTAGGACATTTGGTTTATTGAGAAGGACAAGACACTTTACTATAAACTGATATTTCTCTGGCTGACACTGAGCCCTAACCCACGGAAGTGCTGCAGTTAAAGGGTGCCTATAGGACAGGTCCATTTGTTACAGGCAGTGCTTACTACATACACTGAAGATCTGATGACGGCACACCTGTACTCCCAGCACCAGGGGAGGCAGAGGCAGGGGGATCTCTGAGTTTGAGGCCTGCCTAGTCTAAACCTGTTTTGAAAAACAAAAAAACAAAAACAAAAACAAAAGCAAGAAAGAAAAGAGCACTTGCTGCTCTTTCAAAAGGCCCAAGTTCAGTTCCCAGCTCCCCAGTATTCACGTTAGCCAACTCACTACATCCTTTGTAGCCTCTGCACCGTTGCACTCAGTGTGCATAGACATGTACACGTAATTAAAATAAAATAAACCTTTTTCTTCAAAATAAAAGAGACCAGCTTGAGCTGGTGAATTGGCTCAGGGTTAAGAATATTGGCTACTCTTCCAGAGGTCCTGACTTCACTTCCCAGCAACCACATGGCTGCTCAACAACCATCTATAGTGGGATCTGATGCCCTCTTCTGGTGTGTAGGTGTACGTGCAAACAACACTCATATGTGTAATTAATTAATTAATTAGCCAATTAATTAGTTAAAAAGAGAAACTGGCTGGTGGTAACACGTGCCTTTAATCCCAGCACTTAGGAGGCAGAGGCAGGCAGATCTCTGAGTTGGGCCAGCCTGGTCTACATAGTGAGTTCCAGGACAGCCAAGGATACACAGAGAAACCCTGTCTCAAAAAAAAAAAAACAAAAACAAATGAAGAAATTTAGGAGAGCCATTGGGATAGCTCATCAAAGATGCTCCCCTCCAAGCCTGCTGATCTGAGTTTGATCCAGGGCCGTATGGTAGGAGGAGAGAACCAGCTCCCAGAAGAAGCTGACCTCCACATACCTCACGGCACAGGCAACACCTGCATGTCAAAACTGTACCAGTTGGTTTAGCATGTGGTTGGGAGGCTGACTTTGCTGTCCAGAGGTGGGGTGCACAGCATGCAACGCCACACCCCGCTTAAATGGCTTTCCTTATTTGTCTGCTCTGGGAACAGGCTCTCACTGTGTAGCTCTGGCTGCCCTGGACTAGCTTCAGCTCACAGAACTCCTTCCGCCTCTGTCTCAGATGAGGTTGGGGTATACGCTTCCGTGGCTGTTACCTTGTTGTAGCTGCCCGGGGTGGAGGTGGTCAGGACAGATGGAAACTACTGCCTGAGTGCAGCCTGGGTGTCTGCACTTACCCTGAGTTGGCAGCTTTCACTGAATTCTGCTTTTGCATTTATTGGTACAAATATCAGCACAGTAGGAAAGGTAAATGAAGTCCCAATATTACGAAAATAACCTGACCTTACAAAGTTCCTGAAAGGGACTCAAATCTCCAGGGTGCATAGAACTTACAGAGCTGGCGTTAGAAGAGATCAAAGTTACAATACCACTTTTACAGATCGATTGGAAAAAATAATTTAGTGGTGTTTAGTTTTTGTTGAGAGGAGACAAAATGTTACTGTGCTATTGTCATAATAGAATTTTTAATGGGTGTAGAGCAAGAGTCCAGCAGAAGGAGTTTGGTTAAGGAGTTTGGTTAAGAAAAATGCAGCTCAGCTGCTAGCCGTGCTCTGTTTGTGTTCATCCTTAGCCCAACTTGAAGGACACTATTAAAATGCACACCTTTAATCCAGCACTTTGGAGGCAACAGCAGGAGAATCTGAGTTCGAGGCTCACCTGGTCTACATAGCCAGTTCAATGAGACCCTGTCTACAGATATTCCATATATATATATATATATATATATATATATATATATATATATATACACACACACACACATAAATTCTCCCCATCTCTCTCTATATATAAATAGAAAGACATAGATATAAAGACACAAAGAAGAAAAGTTCAATAGTTGGAAGCACTCAGAATAAAACCTTGATATGCTCTATACAAATACACTGTACTGGGCTTGAGTGCTCCTATTTTTCTACTTGGGTTATTGCTTCCCTTATACTCAGTCAGTACCTGAAGTCAATTTTGTTTTATTCTATTTTTGCAGAGATTCTGAAAAGCTTGCTTCTAGTAAGAAGCCCTTGTCTCCAGTCAAGGACAACATCCAACTCACTCCAGAGACGGAAGACGAGATCTTTAACAAGCCTGAGTGTGTGCGTGCCCAGAGAGCAATATTCCACTAGGTGCAGGCCGCTGCCTCAGGAGACTCTTATCAACTCGAGATTCACTATTATCAGTGCTGTTTTTTAAGATGGAATACATTTTGTATATTAACTCTGTGACTTTCTTTTACTCGGCTTTTTATATTTTCATAGAAAGCTAAATAGAAGAATAAATCTATCTTTGACATTTTTGGGGAGTTTGAATGCTAATTGGGCAAATCTGACTGTGGTAGCAATCTAAGAGACTCTGTAACGTCTTGTATGTCATAAGTAGAAAGCCGCAGACCTCCATAGTCACTTACACCCAAGAACAGCTAACTCGCCAGCTTTCAGTTATCCCAGCTGCCTTTCCTTTCTTCCCTTTAATAAACTGGAAATAATGTTGCTGGCGTGGGAAGGGCAGTCGGAGCTCTGTGAGGTTGTACTTGTTAACACACTTAGGTCTTAAATCCACCACCTGCTTTTCTCAGTGTATCTCTGAAGTGTGGCCCAAAAGGTCTCTAGCACAAGATGCTGAAGCTGCACGGCCTGTGATCAATACGTTCAGCAAAGATCCAGGCAGAGGTTTGGAAGGAACCAGCTACCCCAGGGCCAGTCTGATACAGCCAGAAGGAAAGGAGCAATGAAGGCATTTATGACACAGAGGATATATGAGAGACTTGTCATCTTTAAAAGGGAGTAGGGGAGGGGCAAACACAATTGGGTGAATATGGAAAATACCTAATGGAGGAGCCGTTAGGGAAGGCTGAGGGGTGTTGAGTAAAGGAAGGGTGGGCTCTCTATTGGCAGGAGCCAAGAGGTAGTTAGAGACGGCCTCTTGTCAGTGGAGAAACAGCCGAGCTCCTGTCTGCCAACGGTAGAAGGAAAGGCTTGAAACGGGGAAGTTTTGAAAACCTTTAAAAAACGGGGAGCTGGGGCCAGGCATGTTGGTGCATACCTTTAATCCTAGCACTCAGGAGGCAGAGGCAGGTGGATCTCTGTGAGTTCTAGGCCAGCTTGGTCTACAAAGTGAGTCCAGGACAGCCAAGGCTACACAGAGAAACCCTGTCTTGAAAAAAAAAAAAAAGGAAGGAAGGAAGGAAGTTCAGACACAGGAGTGTAGCCTGAAGATGACGTCATGGGAGGAAGCATTGCATAGCCAGTATCTCTTCCCATCTCCATTCTTAATTTTGAACTCCTATTGTGTGAGAGTGGGCAGAAGGCAGAAGGGGGTAAGGCCGGGAGTTACTAGCTGGACTGTGTCCCAGTCAGAATCCCCAGCCCTCATCCTCCATCTGTCTTCGTTCCAGGTCATGCTTGCAGCTCTGCCTTGTGTTTTGCTGGTGTTCAGTTTATCCTGTCTGCTCAGGAAGCTATCAGTGCTTATAAAGATGGAAAGAGAACAGCCAAAAGTCATGCGCGTAGCTCCTAAGTCTAATGAAGGACAGTATATTGTCTGGAGAGATGGCTCAGGTTAAGGACCCTGGTTCAGTTCCCAGCACCCACATGGCAGCTCACAACTGTCTGTAATTCCAGTTCCAGAGGATTTGGCTCCTCAGACAGACAGAAATGCAGGCAAAACACATCAATGCACATAAAAATAAATGTCTTTAAAAAAATCAATTATCTCCAAGGCAAGCATGGTGGTGCATGCCCTTAATCCTAGCACTCAAGAGGCAGAGGCAGGTGGGTCAACAGACCAAGTTCCAGAACAGCCAGAGCTAAACAGAGAAACCCTGTCTCCAAATCCCAATAACAATAAGTAATTGTAAGCCTGGCACAGTGGTGCATGCCTATGATCCCAGCACTCTGAGAGGCAGAGGCAGAGGCAGGTGGATCTCTGAGTTTGAGGCCAGCCTGGTCTACAAGGCAAGTTCAGGACAGCCAGGGCTACACAGAGATCCACCTGCCTCTGCCTCCCTGAATGCTGGGATTAAGTCATAGCTTATCGGTAACAGATTCTATGCTGCACTTGGAAAGGATCGATGTTGGGTATCCACCAGAGAAGATTACTTGGACAAGGGTTTAAGCCAATAATAGAAAGTCATTTTTAGCCGGCTGTTGGTGGACCACACACTAAGGCAGAGACAGGCAGATCTCTGAGTTTGAGGCCAGTCAGCCAGAGCTACCCAGAAAATTCTATCTCAAAAAAAAAAAAAAAAGTGGGGAGGGGTGCGGGAGAGATGGGTAAGAGGTCTCTTCTTCCAAAGGTCCTGAGTTCAATTCCCAGCAACCACGTGGTGGCTCACAACCATCTACAATGAGATCTGGTGCACTCTTCTGGCCTGTAGGCACACATGCAGGTGAATACTGTATAAAAAAAATAATTAAATCTTAAAAAAAGAAAAAAAAAGTCTATTAATCAGAAGGCAACTTACACTGGATGTTCAGGATCCCAGTGTATCACTGAGCCTTTCACAGGGTGAACTTCTAAAACAACAACAAAAAAAATCATATTCTGGGTTGACATTCAGTTAACAAGAACAGTTGGCCAGAATTGAAACTATAGAAGCCAAAAAGCGAGGTTAGTCCATTTAGAGACTTCCCCAGACTACAGACTTGGATGGAGTGGACCTATGTTACAGTTTTGGCAGTTGCTGCTGTCAATGTGCTGAATTTTACAGCCTGAAAGGTACTTCTGTCATAAAGTCAGTCGTACAAATGGGTGGGGGCGGGGCTGGGGGGCGCTACTAACATCTGGGACCTTGTTACAATCAAAAGGAGTGAGCGCAGCCTCTGTCCTGTAGAGCCTATCAGATGCGTTCAACCTATGGTCCTCTGGCAGCCTCTGATAGCTACAAATGTGGCCCAACACACAACTCTAAACTTCAAGTCCTATGACATTTTCTTTCTGTCGCTTTTTCGGTAACTTTTTTTGGGGGGCAGTGTGTAGATAACAATGACCTGTTGCAGTATCTAAAGGTTGGGCACACCTGCGTGAGAGGTGCTCAAGTTTTGTCAAAGATCATACACTGGGCTTGTGAGATGGCTCCACAGGTAAGGAAGGGCTCATGCCACCAAGCTGGAGGGCCTGAGTTACATTCTGGAAACCCCTGAAGGCAAAGGAGAGAAATGGCTCTGACCTCCATCCATGCACCATGGGAGAAAAAAAAAATATTTAAACAGCTAATTGGTAGGGAGAGCTCGAGGCTGCCAGGCACTATTTCATACACTAATCAGCTGTATAGATGTGGCTGAGCTAGGCAGCAGCTAGGATTGCCCAGCCCCCAGAGTACATGGCGTCCTAAAGGAGATTCTTTGCCTTGTACCATGCTGCTTCTTCGTGCGATTTCAGGCTAGTTAACCTACAGGCTGGGCCTCAGCTTTAAAATCTGTAAACTGGGTTGTTAGGTGGTGTCTTAGCTAGGGTTACTATTGCTGTGATGAGACACCTTGACCAAAAAGCAAAGTGGGGAGGAGAGGGGTTATTAGGCTTACACTTGCATATCACTGTTCATCCTTGAAGGAAGTCAGGCCAGGAACTCAAACAAGCCAGGAATCTGGAGGCAGGAGCTGATGCAGAGGTCATGGAGGGGTGCTGCTTACTGGTTTGCTCCCCATGGCTTGCCCAGTCTGCTTTCTTACAGAACCCAGGACCACCAGCTCAGGGATGGCCCCACCCACAATGAGCTGGTTCCTCCCCCATCAATCGCTAATTAAGAAAATGTCACCCAGTTGGATTTTATGAAGGCATTCTCTCAGTTGAGGTTCCCTCCTTACAGATTAACTCTAGGTTGTGTCAGCTTGACATAAACCTAGTTAGCACTTGATATACAAATACATCATTATTAAGCCATAGCCCCTCCTTTCTTTTTGTCCCCAAGATCTCACATTAAAATCATAACTAACGTTAAAACCCCATAGTCTTTTTTTTTTTTTTTGAGACAGGGTTTCTCTGTGTAGTCCTGGCTGTCCTGGACTCTCTGTGTAGACCAGGCTGGCCTCGAACTCACAGAGATCCACCTGCCTCTGCTACCCGAGTGCTGGGATTAAAGGCGTGCGACACCACGCTTGGCTAAAAATCTCATACGCTTTACAAATTAAAGCACGTTAACATTTCAGCCTCTTTAAAATAGCCAATCTCTTTAAAAACCCAAAGTCTTAAAAGTCAAAGTCTCTGAACTGAGGACTCTATTACAATGAAAATTAAGTTAAATACCAGCATTGTGCAGAGGTACCCAAGAACTTTCCCACAGCAGGCTGAGAGAAGACATACTGCTCCCCTCTCCTCAGGCTGTCCTACTGCCAGGACGCCTGAAGTGTTGAAGCACTGATGATCTGAACTGAGATGGGTGAAAAGTGAAAAATACACACTGGGTTTCAAAGATTCAGGATGAAAAAAAAAAGTACAAGTTTTTTGTTTGTTTGTTTGTTTGTTTCCTTTAACATAAAATCAAACAAAAACCAAAACCTGTGTAGTGTACTGGTGTGGTGGTGTACACCTTTAACCCAGCACTTGCAAGCCAGAGGCAGGTAGATCTCTGTGCATTCAAGCCCAGCCTGGTTTACAGTGTGAGTTCCAGGACAGCCGGCGCTATAGAGAGAGAACCTGTTTCAACAAAACAAAAATTAAACCCAGCTATGTAGAGACTAAGGCAAGAGGATTGTTTAAGCCTACTGGAAGATGCTGCCGCAAAAGAATTATAGAATTCTATACCTATATCAATTATATACTGATACAATCTTATTTGTATCTATTGGGGTAAGTAAGAGATGTTACTAAAACTATTTAACTTTTATATTATTTTTCTTTTTTGATGTAAGTACTAGAGAATTTCGCTTTTTTTTTTAATTTGGTCCACACTATAAGTCTCTTAAGTTTCTCAAAAGGCTGCAGGAGTTGAAGTGCAATGGCAAATGTGTGGACTCTCAGAGGCTAGTGAGCTCAAAGGAATCACCCAGAGCCTGGTCCTGCCTCCTGAAGGGACCTCAGCAGTACTTTGGGGGATGCTGGGGCTCAAAAAGCTGAGTCCAGGCAAGAGAGAAACAGGGAACCTAGGTGAGAGAGGCCACTGCCTGCAGGTGATCTGAAGTACTCTCTGCACCAGATTGGTCAGAGAGAAGGAGGTACTCTTGGCAGTCAGAGGGATGCCTCTGACCCATGCAGGTTAGTGATTAACCAGAGGCCACTCAGTCCCAGGGCTCCCAGATCTACCTCTCACCCGCTACAGACAGGCTGTCGTAGCCTCATTGGTAACCAAGTCAGATCATGTACGAAAGGATAAGGTCATAGACCAGAGCAGATGGGCAGCCAGCTTACCCCTAGTCCTTCCCAGGGATGTTGTATCTGAAGCTTTACTTCCTGCTAGAGATGAGCTATGGGCTGGCTGAAGCTCTTCCCCATCCTCCCTACAGCAGTCTGCCTATAGGGCTCCTGAGGGCTGGGGCTAGGCCAGGAAGGCCAGACCACTGGTAACTATAGTAAGATGCGTTCCCAGGGGCTTCCTTGTGTGGATGTCTCATGGGAACTTGGCCCCATCTCTGCAGCCACACCAATTTGTATCTATCTAGGCAGTAGGTTCTCATGGTTATTTTAGAAGTCTTGGTGACCCAGCCATCAAACCATACAAACATCATATATGTTGTTGTGGAGTGTTCACCAGAGAAAATCACTTGAACAGAGGTTGAAGCCAATAGAAAGTTAATAGCCAGCTGGCGACTACTATACTGGGTGTTCGGGATACCAGTATTGCCTGAGCCTTTCTCAGGATGAGTTTTAAGTACAAAACCCATGTTCTGGGTTGATATAATTTAGTTAACAAGAACAGTTAGCTGAGAGGCTGGCACGGTGGCGCACACCTGTAATCCCAGCACTCTGGGATGCAGAGGCAGGTGGATCTCTGTGAGCTCCAGGCCAGCCTGGCCTACAAAGCAAGTACAAGACAGCCAACCTACACAGAGAAACTCTGTCTTGAAAAACAAACAAACAAACAAAAGAACAGTTAGCCAGAAGTGGAATTATAAAGGCCAAAAAGCAAGGTCAGTCAATTTAGACTTTTCCAGCACCATGGACATTTTTTATTTTCATTTTGCCAGATGTTTCTATGTTCTGAGTTTTACAGCCTGAATGGTACTTCCTTCATAGACTCAGTTATGCTAAGGTCCAGGGTACTACTAAGATCTGGGGTGCTAGCTAAGCAGTGGTGGTGCATGCCTTTAATCCTACCACTCAGGAGGCAGAGATGGGCAGATTTCCAGACAGCCTGGTCTACATAGTGAGTTTCAGGACAGCCAAGGCTATGTAGAGAACGCTGTCTGGAAACAATACACCCTCACAAAAGAGACCTGGGGCCCTGTTACAATGCATATGGCACCCTCACTCCGAATCAAAGACATTCCTGCACCCTGACCCCTCATGCAGAGTCAAGTACCCCAGTACCCTTCCCCACTGAACACAGAACTTCCCTGGGATGTGTGCAAGGGCAGCTCTGAGCTTTCTCCATCCTTATTTTTTAAATGTTTATTTTTATTATTGTTGTTGCTGTTGTTATTATTATTATTATTATCATCATCATCATCATCGTCGTCGTCGTCGTCATTAGTTTTTCAAGACAAGGTTTCTCCATGTAGCCTTGGCTATCCTGGACTTGCTTGGTAGACCAGGCTGGCCTCTAACTCACAGTGATCTGCCTGCCTCTGCCTCCTGAGTGCTGGGATTAAAGGCGTGTGCCACCAAGCCCAGCTCATGTATTTTATTTTTAGTGTGTGTGTGTGTGTGTGTGTGTGTGGTGTGTGTGTGTGTGTGTGTGCATGTGTGTGTGTGTATGTGCATGAGAGAGCAGTTGCCTTGAGAGTTGGAGTTAATAGGTGGCTGTGAGCCTCCTGATATGGGGGCTAGAAACTGAGCTCAGGTCCCCTCTGCAAGAACAGTAAGCATTCTTAACAGCCGAGCCATCGCTCCAGCTGCCCTCCCCCTTCATTAGTGACACTTTCTTCTCCCCATCTCTAGTTCCTATCAGCCTCTCTTCCCTGGTATTTTGAGGAGCACAAAGTGTGTTCAAAGCAGTGTGAGGACCTCAGAGGCAGGCTGTGACCCAGCCGGATAAGATGCTGATGGGGGGCAGAGATAAGACACCAGGGATGCTCTGGGGTCCTGAAGTATGGGTGGGGGGGGGGGAGTAGCTCCTAAGTTCTGCTTCAGTGAAGAAGGCCTGTGGTGCCCACACTCCTGGAGATGCACTGGGCTGCACTTGCAGAGATAGCTCTGACCCACTAAAGGCCTGGAGATCCAAAGACGCACCTGGGAGCAGCCATGAGATCAACTTCCTTAGGATGTGGAGGATGAAAAGGCACAAGTTAACTAAGTGGAGGGTGGGAGACTAGCATCTCTGCCTGTACTTGGCATCTGTACATCAGTCTGGGTTACCTCGGGCCATCTGCTTACTTTTACACACAGGGAAGTTAATCACTTAAAGTGTGACTATGTAACTATATAAAAACCAGGGATACCTAACCCATTTCATCTCTTTTAAGGCTGAAGCCACAAAGAATCCGTGTCCTAACTCAGCAGTCACCTTGGATTGTGGGAACACTGAGGCCTGGCAGAGTAGGTCAAATGGCACAGAGAAGAGTAAATGAGGCCTCAGATTGTCCCCTCAGGCAATGACAGCCATTCAGAAATGAAGCAACTTTTGTTTTTGTTTGTTTGTTTTTCAAGACAAGGTTTCTCTGTGTATCCTTGGCTGTCCTGGACTTGTTTTGTAGATCAGGCTAGCCTTGAACTCATAGAGATCCACCTGCCTCTGCCTCCCAAGTTCGAGGATTAAAGGCGTGCGCCAACACACCTGTCCTTTTTTGTTTGTTTGTTTTGAGGCCAAGCCTTTTGCATCCTAATCTGGCTTCAAAGTTGTCATGCAGCCAGAGGATGGCCTTGACCCTTCTGATCTTCTGGTCTTCACCTCCCGAGTGATGGGATAACAGGCACATTGCACCACTGCTGGTTCATGTGATGAGGGGGGTTGAACCTAGCCCTCCCACATGTTAGACAAGCATTCTTCTGACCAACTGAGCTAATATGCAATATCTCACTCATCGAGACCGCCTCCTGGTCCTGAGCCGAGACAGTGGTGGATGGGACTAGACATTGACTAGGACTGATTATACACAGCCTTGCTTCAAATCCCAATTCTTGTTGTATTTAAACCTAAAGCTAGGTGGAAAAGAAGAGGCTGTGAGTTCCTCCCATAGCCAAGTACTTCCTGGACAACATTTGAGACTTATGAATGTCAGTAAATGCCTTCCTCCAAGACAATTTGTGTAGTTAATGGCAAATAATACACTTCTCTCTCCCTCTCCCTCCCTCTCTCTCCCTCCCTCCCTCTCTCCCTCCCCCCTTCTCTCTCCAGGGTTTCCTAGACAGTCCTAGACTTAATTTATAGACCAGGTTGACCTTGAATTTATGGAGATCCTCCTGCCTCTGCCTCCTGAGTGCTAGGATTAAAGGTGTGCACCACCACACCTGGCTGATAATACCTCCCCACCCCCTTTTTTTTTTTTTGGTTTTCCAAAACAGGGTTTCTCTGTGTAGCCTTGGCTGTCCTGGACTCACTGTATAGACCAGGCTGGCCTTGAACTCACAGCAATCTGCCTGCCTCTGCCTCCCGAGTGCTAGGAATAAAGGTGTGTGCCACCGCACCAGCTGATAATACACTTGAGCTTCCCTTGGGCAGCCCCATCCTGAAGCCAGAAAATGCAGACGTAATACACCTGAAGCTAGACGAATGTAAGTAATAACGCTCCCTTGAATGAGACAGTCATTTAAATACAGAGAAGCCTTCCCTCGGCACAGTTGCTTTGCTCGGCTGAACTCACGAACGGCGGCGTCTCTTTCCCTCTTCCCGTCTTCCTTCTCCAATACCTGTCTGCTTGCCCAGACACTCACTCCTACCTTTTCTCTGGGCCCAGACTGGCCTTCATCTGGAACTGCAGGCATGCGCCACCATACCCCAAGTAAGCATCACTGTGTCTAACGGGCAACATTACCTGATCACCTAGGTTGCATTCTGAGATAGTTTGTGCTTCACTCATTTCCCAACTCAGAATCTGAACATCAACTTCTTAAGCAAACTGTTAGTGAAACAAAATTAGCATCTGGGGCTGCCTGAATCCAAATATTGCGTCATGTGAGTATTAGGATGCTTCCCATTCTATGAGTGAGGTTACACGTAGCGACTCGGCAGCATCTGTGGCCTTGCAAGAGGAGCCTCAGTGGTGTGGTGAGAATGGAGGTTGATATCAACGAGCCTAAAATGAAGGAATTGGGACACAGTGAAAAAGATAATTCCTCACAGAGTTTTGCAGCAAACAGGACCCAGGGGACTAGTGAGGAGTCATGAGCTTCCTTGGTACCAGCAATTCAATAAAAAACAAACAAAAACAAAAACCCTCCAGGAGTCACGTTTCAGTCCACAGAGGTCTCTTTGGGCCCCTCCTCAGCATCAGGATCTGGGGATGAGAAGGAAGGACTTGGTCAGGGAGTCTCCAGAAATGAGAAGGATTTTCTTCTTCCAAGAGCAGCATGCTAGCTCCACCTACTCCTCTACTGAGGAAGGACCAGTCCATCCCCTGTTCTGAGGACTGTCCTCAGAAGACCCAACCTTAGTCAGGTGTGCTGAGATTTTGTTAGTTTTAATGGAGGCTCAGTTGGAATGGTATAGCCCTGGCCTGTGATTTGCATAGCTCCAGGACCATGTCGTTGAATGTAAATCAGTCTTTTGAGGGAAAACCCTGTGAAAGGAAAGGCAGGCTTTCTGGACATCTTTCCTAACTCTGACTAGGAGAGCTGGAGGGCCTCAGCGCCTTTGTGACTGTTAATGCTAAAGCCTCAGCTAATGTCCCACCATGGTTTTAAGCCTCATTCATGTTTTTTTTTTTCCTTCCAGACAGGGTTTCTCTGTGTAGACTTGGCTGTCCTGGACTTGTTTTGTATACCAGGCTGGCCTCGAACTCACAATAATCCGTCTGCCTCTGCCTCCCAATTGCTGGGATTAAAGGCATGCACCATCACTGCCCGGCTCATCTTTGGCCTGGTTGTCAGGCCCTGGAATATTGGCTGACTGGAGAAGAGGGTCTATAGTTGACTTAGAGAGGGCATTCCTATTAATTGCATCAAAGATGTTTTCAGGAGGCCATAAGGGTTAATAGAACTGCTAATTTGTTGTTGTTTTATTTTGTTTTTCTGTTTGTTTGTTTGTTTGTTTGTGTTTTTTTTTTTTTTGAGCAGGGCTTCTCTGTGTAGTCTTGGCTGTCCTAGATTTGTTTTGTAGACCAGGCTGGCCTTAAACTCATAGATATCTGTCTGTCTCTGCCTCTGCCTCCCTGAATTCTGGGAGTACGGACATGGACCATCTTGGCCAGCCCAGAACTGCTAATTCTTGACTCTCCTCTGAACACTCTTTTAATTAATCAATTAATTAGTTAATTAATTTTGAGGCACAGTCTTAATATGTAGCCCAGGCTGGTCTTCAACTCACAATCCTCTCACCTCAGCCTCTGAAGTATGGGATTACAATATTGACCGACACTTTAGCCTATAGCTGAGCTGATGATAAAAATGCATATCTCCAAACTATTTTTATTTTGTTTTTGTTTTTGGAGACAGGGTTTCTCTGTGTAGCCTTGGCTGTCCTGGATTCACTTTGAGGACCAGGCTGGCCTTGAACTCACAGGGATCTGCCTGCCTCTGCCTCCCAGGTGCTAGGATTAAAGGCGTGCGCCACCACCGCCTGGCTCCAAACTATTTTTATTTGTTTTTTGAGACAGGGTTTCTCTGTAATAGCTCTAGCTGTCCTGGACTTACTCTGTAGACTAGGCTGGCCTCAAACTTACAGAGATCCGCCTGTCTCTGCCTTCCAAGTGCTGGAATTAAAGGTGTGTGCCACCACCACCCAGTATCCAAATTATTTTTGTTTCATTGATTGAGAACATTTTACCATGAATGCCTGCTAGATTGTGGTATGATAAAGTCTTCTAAGTGAATTGGGAGAGCAGTCTAAATTTGTAGGTCAGAGTAGGCTTCCTGGAGGAGATGCCTCAATGGGTAAAGGTCCTTTGCCCACAAACTGACGTCCTAAGTTCAATACCTGGAACCCCCATGGTAGAAGATAAGCAAAGCAACTCTTGAAAGGCATCTTCTGGCCTCCACATATGCATGATGGTACATGGATGCTCCCCCAGCAATAAATATGCGGTTCAAAAACTGATTTTAAAAGGGAAACAGAGCAATTTGAGTGGCAGGAAATATGACATCTTGACAATTAAAATCAAGTCACGTGAAGAGACAGGATGAAGGAGGCTGCAACAGTCTGGACCTTGGAGTTGCATTGGCATGACTAGGCTTCACATTGTGTTTATATTTTGAGATAGGACCAGCCACTTAGAACCCAGACTGGTCTCAGATTTACTACATAGTGGAGGCTGGCCTTGAACTTCTGATTCTTCTGCGTTTACCCTCCAAGTGCTAAGGATTACAGACATGCATGTCCTTGTCTTCCGTTTCCGTGACAGTCTTGCTATGTAACTGGGATGGTCTGGTATTAACTATGTAGCTAAGGGTGGCAAGAATCCTAGGATCACAGGCATGTATAACTACACCTGGACTCTCTTTTTTTTCTTTTGGTTTTCAAGACAGGGTTCCTCTGTGTAGCCTGGCTATCCTGCAATTCAAACTGTAGACCAGGCTGGTCTTAAACTCAGACATCTGCCTGTCTCTGCTGTACTGGGATTAAAGACATGGACCACCACTGGCTGACTCTTCTCTTTTTTTAAAGTCAGGTTCTCAGTATGTTTGCCAGGCTTTCCCAGTACTGCATAGTTTAGGCAGGTAACAGATTCCATGGTCAATGGGTGTGGTGGCACACGCCTTTAATCCCATCACCTGGGAGCCGGAGGCAAGTGAAGGGCAGTGGGGTCTAGAGAGCTCCAGGCTATCTACACAGCAAAATCCTGCCTCAAAGATGGATAAATAAACAAACTCAAGATCTTCTTTCGTCCATATATTGAATGCTAGAATTGCATGCATGTGCCATCGTGCCCAACTTAGATTTTTTTTCCTTTCTTTTTCTTTTCTTTTGTTTTTTCTTTCTTCTTGGGTTTTTCGAGACAGAGTTTCTCTGTGTAGCCTTGGCTATCCTTGACTTGCTTTATAGATCAGGCTGGCCTTGAACTCACAAAGGTCTACCTGCCTCTGCCTCCAGAGTGTTGAGATTACAGGCCTGTACCACTGCACCTGCCAGGCATTTAGATTTTTTTTCTAAAGGTGAGATAAAGGCATTAAGATTTTTTTTTGGGGGGGGGACAGGGTTTCTCTGTGTATTCTTGGATGTCCTGAACTACCTTGTAGACCAGGTTGACCTCAAACTCACAAAGATGCACCTGTCTCTGCCTCCCAACTGCTGGGATTAAAGGCGTGTGCTGCGGCCGCCGCAGCCACCACCACCACCACCACCTGGCAGCATTAAGAATTTTAAGGTGGGATAACTCATGAGCAGAGTTAAAGCTTAGGAATAGTTTAAGGTGTGTCTCAACGACTTTAAAGGAGGGATGCTGGTGGAAGACACTTGGCATTTCTTTCTCCAGAGAGTCACTACCCTTTAAGGAACTCTAGGAACTTTATAGGTGGCCCAGTACTGTGAAGAGGTTTAGAGGGAAGTAGGAGAGATACATTGCCAGAAGTTCACACGGCTAGAGCAAAACCTGGACTCCGGGGGGAGTGCAAACCTTCAGGATGTCTTGCACCCTCTTCCTGTGCCAGCGCTGCAATGAGCCCCTCAGACTCTCACAGGAGCTCCTTGCGCTGCAGAGGGCGCCCTCGGAAGCCCGGGATCATGTCAGCCCCTCCACAGAGATGCCGGTCTCTGAGGAACCAGAGGCCAGCACCTCCTGCGCGTCTCACCCTGACGGTGGCGAGAAGTCCCAGGAACGTGTCTTTACTCTGCTTGGTGAGTTTCTCTCTCTGAGATCTTTGACCATTCTCCAAAATACTACTTTAGAGACCGCTGAAATCCTCTCGGGCCAAAAGGATGTGGACCACCCGCTGTGTGTGGACTGCACCGATAACCTTCTGATGGAACTAGACGCCAAACTCACTCTCGCTGAGTCTGACATCCAGACCTACAGGAGCTTAGTGGAGAGAGAGCTGATGGTAACTGACGAGGAGAAGCAGGCACTGCACCAGAAACTCCAGGCTGAGCTGTCGTGTCTGGAGCAGGAGGAGGCAAAGCTGGCTCAGGAGCTGGAGGACGTAGACCACCATCACACAAGAGTGGCCGCTGACCTCCAAGCAGCCGAGGCAGAGAACAAGAAGCTCCATCAACAGGAACAGCAGTACTGGATGGAGTATTCGGCCTTGAAGATGGAACAGCTGGAGCTGATGGACCAGCTATGCAGTGTAGAGAACCAACTGGCGTGGGCCCTGAGGCAGCAGCGGCTCTTGAAAGAGACCAGTATCTTCAATAGCGCGTTTACCATCTCGGTGGAGGGTCCCTTGGGCGTGATCAACAATTTCAGGCTGGGCTGCCTCCCGGGACTCCAGGTGGGATGGAATGAGATCAACGCCGCCTGGGGACAGACAGCCTTACTGCTCTTCAGCTTGTCCAAGAGAGCTGGACTGCAATTCCAGAGGTACCAACTGGTTCCCCGCGGGGCCCATTCCTACCTAAAGTCCTTGACTGGGGATGAGGTGCTGCTGTTGTTTTCCGACGGGAGCCACAGCGTCTTTTTGAATAACAAGTTTGACTGCGGGATGAAGGCCTTCCTGGACTGTCTGGAGCAGTTCGTGGAGAAGGCCGAGGGATGTCTCTGCCTGCCCTACAGGATCCACGTGAACGAAGGCGTGATGGAGGATGCCTGCGGCAGTGGGGAGCGCTACGCCATCAGGACCCATTTGAACACCGAGGAGGAGTGGACCAAGGCCCTGAAGTTCATGCTTACCAACTTGAAGTTGATTCTTGACTGGGCTTCCCTAAGGTATTGGCAGCACTAACTATTTATGGAAATACCATGTATTTGCTCAGAGTGACCTGGATGTCACTGCTGCTTGGCTTTCCTAGCGGTCGTGGGATGAGATTGTTCGGGGGATTGAGTTTTGTCGTTGTTGTGATGTATAGCATAAGCCTTGCCTTTCCATCTCTGAGACGGAAAGACATTCATCAATAAATGTCTACATTTTCTTAAAGGGTTAAAAGTGACAAGTGCAACTTTGTGCATGTGTGAGTGCAAGAGAGAGGATTGCCCAAAGCTCAAGCTAGCCTGGCATTCAATATTGGCATGCTTCAACCTCTATTATGATGGAATTTATTCGTCGATACATAGAACTGAGAGGCGTCTCTTAGTTAGCCTGTGTTATGTTGAGATTACGGTTTTCTCAGAGACGTAGTCTATATAGCTCTGGCTAGCCTGGAACTCTCTTGTACATCAGTCCGTGCCCTACTTTACAGAGATCTACCTGCCTGCCTCTACCTCCTAAGTTTTTGGATTGAAGGCTTGTGGCACCACACCCAGGACTTTCTGTTTGAGATTAGTTTTGAAGGCTATGGATACAGCTCAGTTAAGTTTTTGACTGGCATACATGAGCCCGTGGGTTTGATTCATCTATTTTTTTTTTTTTTTTTTTTGAGACAGGGTTTCTTTGTGAAATAGCCCTGGCTGGCCTGGAACTCTTTTTGTAGACCAGGCTGACCTTGAACACACAGCGATTCACCTGCCTCTGCCTCCCTAGTGCTGGGATTAAAGGAGTGCATCAGTATGCCAGTCTGATCAGCTAATTTTTTATTTAATTTTTTAAAAGGCTTATTTATTATGTATACAGTGTTCCACCTGCATGTACATCTGCAGGCCAGAAGAGGGCATCATATCACATTATAGATGGTTGTGAGCCACCATGTGGTTGCTGGGGATTGAACTCAGGACCTCTGAAAGAGCAGACAGTGCTCTTAACCTCTGAGCCATTTCTCCAGCCCTCAGCTAATTTTTTTTAAAGCAAACACCTTGCCTGATACTGCAATGTCAGTGCAGTCCAGTGCCTGGAATATCTGGCAATAAGTTGGGACTTTGTAATCCACTACAGTGTCAAAAGGTGGGTTCACTGTGGCCACTAGTTACTACAACAAAGTAATCTTCCCAAATGGGGTGTAGAAGTGATGGGTTCAGAGAAAGCTCCAGGATGGAACGGAATCAGTGAAAATGCCCCTAGTTTCCAGGGAGACATACTGTTCTTTTCTGCTCATCTGTGAGGTGGGGACAGTTGTACTCTGAAGTATTATTGATTACAAAACCAAACGGATAGACAGTAGAGTACTTGACTTCATTTTTCTCAGTTTTTGTGTTAATAGCATTAACATGTCTTTAAAAAAAAAGCTTAAGGAGAGAGATTATTGCTTTGTTTTGTTTATTTATTTGTTTTTAGGACAGGATCTCTCTACATAGCCCTAGTTATCTGTCCTGGAATTTACTATGTAGACCAGGCTGTCTTCAAACTCACACAGACCCACCTGCCTGGGGATTAAAGGCGTGCACTTGATAGCGTTTGAATCAGTGACTCTTAATGTATTAAAAGCTGGGCTGGGCGGGGTTGGAGCATGCCTTTAATCCCAGTACTGGGTGGGTGGGGGTGTCACTGAGTTCGAGGCCAGCCTGGCCTACCAAGCTAGTCCAGGACAGCCAGGGCTCTGTTACACAGAGAAACACTGTCTCGAACAACCTCCTCCCTCCACCCCCCACGCCCCCACCAACACACACAAAGAGAAAGGATTGTCTTAAGGCCTGGCATGATGGTGTGGTGGCGCATGCCTTTAGTCTCAACATGCAGGAAGCAGATCTATGCGACTTCAAGACCTATTTGGGCTGTAGAGTCAGTTCCAGGTTAGCTAAAACTATATAGTGAGAGAGGAGGGAGGGAGGGGATGGGAAGAGAGGGAGGGAGAGATAGCATCGATTGGGAGAGGTCCGCTGAATATACCTCCAACTTCTTTACTTTTTGGGACAGGGTCTTGCTAAGTTGCTCCAACCAGCCATGAACAGGACTCACTATATAGTCCAGGTCTGGAAGTCCCTGATCCCCCTGCCTCAGCATCTCCTGAAAGATTACAAGTGAGTGCCTGCTCCAGACTGAAGCGGCATTCTGTTTTAGCGCATTAGCTGCTGGCTGCTCTATGTTCCCCTCTTAGGCTCTCTGGGATGAATTAACATAACTGTTTATCTTTCAGCAATGACATCCTATAAAGATACAATCACAGTCACATTTGGGAAAGAACCTATTTCAGTGGCCAGAGATTGTTTTTATCCTGACCCTCACTTTGCTTATTCTAGTAATCTTAGACCCTCACATCCCGCCCTTTAATTCACCAGCAAGCACCTCTTTGGATGATGTCACCACGAGCGCTGGTTACCTTAGTAGCACCAGCCAGAAGTCTTGCTCCTCAGTTTTTCTGAGAGTCCGCTAGCGTTCCAAAGAAGATGAGTTTATTTTTCTGTAATCTCATGCCTTAATATTACTATTTGCTGTGGTGAAAGACCATATGGTGACCAAAAGAGCAAGTTAGGGGAGGAAAGGGCTTTTTGGCTTATATTTCCACATCACTGTTCATCACTGAAGGGAAGTCGGGACAGGAACTTGGAAGCAGGAGTTCACGCAGAGTTCTGCTTACTGGCTTGCTTCTCATCATGACTTACTCAGTCTGTTTTTCTTCTGTTTTTTTTTTTTTTCCAGACAGTTTCTCTGTATAGTTTTGTCTGTCCTGGACTTGTTTTGTAGACCAGGCTGGCTTAGAACTCACAGTAATTTGCCTACCTCTGCAAACTGAGTGCTGCGTGATTAAAGGCATGCACCACCACACCGGCTCAGTCTACTTTCTTATAGAAGCCAGGACCTCCAGCCCAGGGCTGGCACCACCCATGATGGACTGGCTCCTCCATCAATCACTAAATAAGGCAATGTCCTGCAGATTTGTCCACAGCTCAATATTTTGGAAGAATTTTCTGTTAATGCTCCTTCCTGATGATTCTAGCGTGTGTCAAGCCCAACATTTATATGTGATTTTCCACTTGGCTAAAGGGAATCTTTATGATGTTTATATAAACTCACCATTTTTAAAATTGAGTTCAGCAGCCACAATGCGGCTCTCCAAAACTTAAAGAAGGTCGCTACCGCCCCCTGGTGGTAGTTGTCGGTTCCTACAGTCATCAGCAGAGGCCTGTGGGCTCTGAACTGGCTGGCAGAGGGCGCTACATCAGATAGGTGGCTGTTATCACTTGGGAAGAAAAGACAAGTGACTGGGTAACTTTGAATCGAAGGGTGCAGATCCCACGTGGCCTGCTTAGAAGCTTTCTTTCTGCTTTGAAGCCTAGGAAGATTTTATTAAGGTATGAAGGACCATCTGATGCCAAAACTGCTGCCCCTCCCTGGGCAGCATGCTCAAGATATGTGCTCCATAAGTTGATCATAAATTTAGATGGGTCAGGATGCACAGGGGGGAAAAATCCATCCTGTTGATTTCTTTCTCAGGAGCTGCCCGCTCCTGGCCATTGGAATCATCTGAGAATCTTGAGAAACCGGGGGTTTGGGAGGCGATTCTAAGAGACCTGGGGTATTTTACATTCTTTCAGGCTCTGAGGTGATGCTGATGCTGCCGGCTGTTTGACCAAACTCGGAGCGGCCTCCAGACCAGTGCTTCACTCTTCATTCAGAGCACACTTGACAACGTTGGCAGGCAGTTTTGGTGTTACGATACACCCCCGTTAGATACAGTCCAAGGATGCTATAAAAACATGTCATCACCAAGAATTATTTTCCCAGATGTCTATTATGTAAAAACTTGGAGTCTCTGCCCCAGACTGGGTGTTGTATGATGTAGATCTGACTCCTGTGAGCCCAGCTCTAACTAGGAAGCAGTTTTGGATACAGACACCACTGTTTTTCCCATCAGTGAAAGGAACCAAAAGACACAGAAACCTCCTGTACCTCCCTGATAAGCTTCAGGAAGTCTTTTGTTGTTGTTGTTGTTTTGTTTTGTTTGTTTGCTTGGTTGGTTGGTTGGTTTTTTGAGACAGGGTTTCTCTGTGTAGCCTTGACTGTCCTGGACTCACTTTGTAGTCCAGGCTGGCCTTGAACTCACAGCAATCCGCTTGCCTCTGCCTTCCAAGTGTTGGTATTAAAGGTGTGTGCCACCAAGCCCGGCTGTTGTTTTGTTTTGTTTTTTGAGACAGGTTTTCTCCATGTTAGCCCTGCCTGTCCTAGACTCGCTTTGTAGACCAGGCTGGCTTTGAACTCAGAGATCCATCTGCCTCTGCCTCCCAAGTGCTGGGATTAAAGGTATGTGCCACCACGCCTGGCTCCAGGAAAAGTCTTGAAGAACAAAATCTACAAACAGGCCTAGATCAGATGGCCTACTACCTACGCTACTCAACTTTCTTTGATGCCGTGGGGAACTCCCTAAAATAGTTCTGCTCCATGATCGTAAGGGGTTTACTTGGTCTTGGCATGGTGCTTAAATAGACTTATAGTCTCAGAGAATTCAAAATGTCCGTGGAGAGAGGTCAGTCATTAAATGCACACTGACCGCTGCTTGTGCATTTAGGAAATTGTCAGGGCCTGCACATGCTCTCCTGGTCCCCAAATATATTATGGTTGCTTCAAAACATCATGTATAAACATATTGTGAGGCTACAGAATGGATACCCTTTGTTTTATAATATCAGAGCTGGGAGAATCCACAAAGGGAACATTAATAGAGATCACAGGATAAGAACCTAGGTGAGAAAATTGACCTTATGGTCAGAGGGAATCATGGAATTAGCTTTAAAACACATGGCTTACAGTGAGGTTAATTACTCAGCTGGGAAAATTTAACAGAAAACCATAAACAACTTAGATGCAAAGTGATACCATCCATAGCATGAAAATTGCCAATTAGTTTCAGTTGTGCGAGTGGGCGCTAAGAAAAGAAAAGGCTGTATCCAGATGAAGCGTGGTCTGAGATTGTCTCCTGGAGATGGTCAGCTACTGTCTTGGCTTCTTGCATCTCATGTTCTCCAGCAGTTGCTTTAAAGGATTTGGAGTGCAGCCACTGTGCTATAAGAGGCGCCTCGCAGTCACTCCAGCCCTCAGTCCTGCTGGGCCCAGGCTTCAGTCTGGAATGCCTCCAGATGGTTCCTGCTGTCAGTCCCCCAAGTCAGTACAAAGTCTTTCGTCTCTTCATAGCTGAGCCCCCCCAGACACACGTGAGCAGAGGCTAGATTTCTCTGTGCACAGTGACATGCACATGACCCAAAAGCTCACTGTCATCCCTTCTGCCACAGGCTCTGAGCCTGTCTGCAATAATAACTGCTTTTTGCTTTATGTTCCTTATGCTTTATGTTATGTAATGAACAATACCAACTCCAGCAGAGGGTCTAAAGGCATCCCTAGTACCCCCTACAGTCATCAGCCAAGGGGGCTAGGATGTGACAGGAAGCTACATCAGTGAGGGCCTTCGAGACACAAGAGCTCACTCAAACCTTTGCATTTGCAGTATGGCAACACAGTGTTCAACACTGGGGTTCCCAGGGAAACCAGCAAAGTGGAGAGAGCTGGCCACAAGAGGATGAGAGCTGGCTACACACGTTAGGCGGATGTCAAGAACTCAAGCTCTCATGCTCAGAATTAACTGGAGGAAGAAATTCACTGGCTCAGGAAACAGTGGCAAGATGTGTCCAGACAATGAGTCTGGGAGACAGTGTTGCATCTTAGTATATGCCAAGGATGCTTGAAGGAAGAGTGTGGTGTAAAGGAATTTTAATTCAGAACATGGTTGCTTGCTTGGGCAAGAGATCATATCCAAAGGCCTTCTAGATCCATGTGATTTGGCTGGAGTCAGAGGCAAGCAGATCTGAGTTCAAGGCCAGCCTGGTATAAAGTTTCAGGTAAAGAAAAGCTTAGGTACGTGTCTTTAACCTCAAACGATGAAGGTAAAGTTAGTTTGTGGAAGGAAGCACCATGTTTGAAAGTGATGTCTATGAGTGGCATAAAAAGTGGCAAATCAGAGAAAGATTTGACATAATAGAATATGCCCAACTCCGCCGAGAAGAGAGAAGAAAGAGGCAACGCAGAGAGAGAAGAGGCAGTTTTACCAGGAGAGGTTTTTTGTTTGTTTGTTTGTTTTATTTTGCTCTGGGTTTTTGTTTGTTTGTTTGTTTGTTTTGTGTGTGTGTTTTTTTGAGACAAGGTTTTTCTGTGTAATAGCCCTGGCTGTCCTAGAACTCTCTTTATAGATCAGGCTGGCCTTGAACTCACAGCGATCCTTACCAGGAGAGCTTTACAGAGAGAGGTTGAATGAGAGAACAAGCTGGACACAGGTGAAGACAGAACAAGCCAGAGAGTGAGAATGGCCCAGGAGATTAGAAAAGATTATTGGAGTTAGTTTGAGGCCAAGCAGAGCAATTCAAAGGCTGAGAGAAAAGCCAGATTATATAAATCAGCTGAAAGAGGAGTTTGAGCCAGAACAGCTGAGTTGAACCAGCCAGCCCAGAGCTTAGTAAGAACAAGAAAGGGTGAGCTTATTAAGCAGTAAGTCTCAGAGGCTGAAAATGTTCTAGGCCTAGGTTAGATTTTATGGAGGCTAGAAGCTTCCAGGACTAGGCCCAGGTTAGCAGAAAGAGGCAGTAAACCTCAGAGATAATTGAAATAGGAGAATAAAAGTTCTTTTTATAGTGTGGAGAAGCTGCCTGGATCTGACACATCAGAGGGCCGCGGATCGTGTCTATCACTTCTCTGTCTGAACAACAAACAACCTTGGGGAGAAATTTTGTTAGTGTTCCAGAGGGGATAGTCCATCATGGTGTGGAGGATGTGCCATAGGCAAGGAAGGCAGGGCAGCGTGGAGCGAGACCTTCATCCTCATAAAGGAAGAAGAGTACGAACAGAAGTGAGGCCGGCCTATCAAACCTCCAAACCTGTTCCAGTGATGCCCTGCCTCCAGCAAGGCTCACCCCCTAAAGCAGGGGTTCTCAGCCTGGGAGTTAAAGATGAGATATTTACCAGTCATAACTTTATCAAAATTACAGATATGAAGTAGCAACAAAATAACTGTGTGGTTGGGGTCACCAGGACATGAACTGTGTTAAAGGGTTGCAGCTTTAGGAAGGTTAGGAACCACTGCCCTAAATGTTTCTTAACCTTTTCAAACAGGAGCACTAATGGGGGGGTCAAATATTCAAATACCAGAGCCTGAAAGGGGCATTTCTCTCTTTCTTTCTTTCTTTCTGTTCCCTGGACTCCTTTGTAGACCAGGCTGGCCTTGAACTCACTGCCTCCTGAGTGCTGGGATTAAAGGCGTGCGTGTCACCACACCCGGCCCATTTCTTATTCAAATCGCCATAGATATCTATTAACCACCACAGGAGAAGCAGGAGACAGGAGAACCAGGGGGGAAATGAGGATAAACACCAGCCAAGCACCTAAAGGAGAAATGGTAGGGAAAGTGTGGCTTCTCTGGAACTCAGCTGCCTCACAAAGTTTGTCTCCTCCTCAGCATGCTGGTTCGTGACCTACGGCTTCCTCCTAGTCTCATCATGGGTTCCACCTCGCCATCACACTGGGATTTCTTTTTTATTGTTCTTGTATTTGATCAATTTTTTTTTTAATCCTGGCTGCTTTTATGTCAATTTGACACAAGCTAGTTATCTCCAAGGACGGAACCTCAAATGGGGGATAAAAGCCTCCATGAGATCCAGCTCTAAGGCATTTTCTTAATTAAATCAATGTGGGAGGGCCCAGCCCGCAGTGGGTGGTGCTATCCCTGGGCTGTTTGTCCTGGATTCTAGAAGGAAGGAGGCTGAGCAAAGCTATAAGCATGCGTGCAGGCAGCACCCCTCCATGGCCTCTGCATCAGTCCCTGCCTCCAAGTTCCTGCCTCCAGGTTCCTGCCCTGATTGAGTTCCTGTCCTCACTCATTGCTGCTGAACAGCAATGTGGAAGTGTAAGCTGAATTAACCCATTCCTCCTCAACTTGTTTTTTGTTTTGTTTTTTTTTTGTTTTTTTGTTTTTGTTTGTTTTTTTTGTCATGGTGTTTCATCATAGCAATAGAAACCCTGATTAAGATACTTTTCCTCCCTGCAAGAATTAAAGTTAATTTTCTGAGACCTGACATCTTGTCTACCATGTTTATTTTGGCCTTTTTTCATTTGATTTTTAAAAACTGATTAGTCAGGCTGGAGAGATGGCTCAGAGGTCAAGAGCACTGGCTGCTGCTCTTCCAGAGGTCCTCAGTTCAATTCCCAGCAACCACATGGTGGCTCACAACCATCTATAATGTGATATGATGCCCTCTTCTGGCCTGCAGGTGTATATGTAGGCAGAGCACTGTATACATAATAAATAAATACATCTTTTTGAAAAATTGATTAGTCTTGTTTTATTTGGCTTTCTTTTGTTGCCTACTTTTAAAGGTATTTTCAGTGCCCAGACTAGCTTAGCACAATAGTGCTCCTCATATTGTGGTGATTTCCAGCCATAAAGTTATTTCATTGCTACTTCATAACTGTAATTTTGCTACTCCTATGCATCCTAATGTAGATATATTCTGTAATCTGATATATGACTCCAAAGAGGTCACAACCCACAGGTTGAGAGCCACTTGGCCTTATTTGATACTGAGATACACCAAATACTCAGTAAGCTTACTGACTCTGAATAAAACTCTCACTTAGGCAAATGCTTAAAAAATGCTCCAAAACTCAGCTCAAACCGTATTCCCTGTAGAAAATCTTTGGTGACCAGTGCCCTCCACACACACCAGGGATGCTCATTTAAGTAACACTGCATGAAAGAGCTCACTGCTAATGTGCCCTTGACACGACTGCACCCTCTAGTTGACATTTGTTGGTGGTGGCCTGGAAGGGCACGTGCCTCTCGAGCGAAGGTCCGAGCACTTTTGGCGTCGTGGTGGAAAAAAGTGAAGCAGCGGGTCAAAGGTTCCCCCACTCCCAGTAACTGGGGTCTCTGGGCTGAAAACTGTGGAACACTGAACCAAGATCCATGCCAGAAGATCTCTGGTTTAGTCCCGAGGTGTGGGAGAAAAGATTTCTCCGCAGTAAGAGGTCGCTGCTCTTTCAGCTGGGCTGTCAGCACCAGGCCAGATAGCAGCAGGGAGCTCAGGGCTCTACAACCTGAGCCAGGTGGCATCGAGGGCCTTACCTGACTGAAGTGAGTCTATCGCAGAGTCGGGCACGGCAGCAGAAGGTTTCAGCCTCTAACTGTGGCAGAGGTGGTTCTGCTGTGGCTGCTTGACGAACAGTCAAGTCCCGGGTCCAGCAGCAAAAATTCTTTGTGGAGGAGAGGAGCCTTCTTTCCCCTAGAATAAATGAGTCTCAGACGGTCATTGATGAAGTCGACGGTGCGTCCCTCTTTATTTCATGTGAAACGGGGACTTACAAACTTTGGGCAGTAGGAGGGGCTTTGAGGATGAATGTGTCATTGGCTGGGACTACGATGCTTCATTAGGTGGGTGATGAGAGAAGTCCAGTTGGGGCTCCGTCTCCCATTATTTGGTAATTTCATTTAGATGACCTTTGTATATGTATATGTTAAAGGAAGCGTCTACTGTATTAGGTTTCCAAAGGCCCCTCAAATGGCCTTTAGTTTTGTTGTTGTTGTTGTTTTTTGTTTTGTTTTGTTTTTTTGGTTTTTTGAGACAGGGTTTCTCTGTGTAGTCTTGGCTGTCCTAGACTCGCTTTGTAGTCCAGGCTGGCCTCGAACTCACAACAATCTGCCTGCCTCTGCCTCCCGAGTGCTGGGATTAAGGGCGTGCGCCACCACGCCCAGCCTGGCCTATTCCTTCACTCATCTCTCCCCTTCCCATTTGAATTCTGTGTCTCTTTGGACTGCAATATGGCAGAGCTTGGGAAAGTTAACACAGCCCTGCAGTGTGCCCAGTAAGCACGATTAATCTACCTCAAGTTAAATGCAAACTATTTTTAGTTCTTTTTTACATGGATGGAAAATAATCAGCTTATAAGATGGAGGGCTAGTTATCCCACGCCCAACGCAACATTAGTATTCACCAATAGATACCCCCACATGTTGTCATAAGCAGCGACAGCTGGGGCTTCTGCTTAGTTGAGCTTCCAAGGCACCCTGGCACAGCCCTAGCAACAGCGTCTTCTTCATTCCTTGGCAGTAGAGCAAGTCCATGTGATGGGAGAATGTTCATCTACAAAGAACTTATCCTGGGCTGGAGAGATGGCTCAGAGGTTAAGCGCACTGACTACTCTTCCAGAACTCCTGAGTTCAATTCCCAGCAACTGTCCCGTCCAGCAGGACCAGTAATTACGGGGTCGCGAGGGGAGCCATACCTGGGGGATGGGACGGAAAAGAGACCAAGTAGCATTCCTATCAAGGTGTGTTTATTAAATCAAAAGCAAAAGCTTATATGGGGTGGAGGCAGGGGCTAAGGGGGGGGGGGAGGGGGGCGAGAATGCCTCCAGATGATGCCATCAGGGGAACATCCTGTGGTTCATCTCGGAACACTATCTCTCGGAAAGTCCCGAGCTATCCTGCTGAACAACATCTACAGGGGGTGAAAGGAGGAAGTTAGCTTTGGAATGGGGCATCAGTATTTTTCCATAGCCAGTAGATTCTTTTAGCCTTGAATGACCCTGGGCTGGCTCCGAACAAGCAATTACATGGTGGCTCACAACCATCTATCATGTGATCTAATGTCCTCTTCTGGCATGTAGGTGTACATGCAGGCAAAGCACTGTGTACATAATAAATAAATAAATATTTTTTAAAAATAACTTATTCACTATCTGACTGTAATCCATGAATTCCTACCACTCACCTCTCCTCTCATATAATCAACAGTCCAGACTACTGGGGGTATGTACATGTGTTTCCTTGGTCCTGCAGCTGCTTGAAAAGGACATGCCCAATGCTCCAACCGGCCATATTCCTAATGACCAGGTTCAAGGTACAATTTATGCAACTGGCTTATGTTCTAACTTAACCTAATTGTTAATAGAATGTCCAGGTGGAGAGATGGGGGTCTTCTAGGCAGGGATATATGCTGTGTTCTAAGATCTCATAGTTTTGGGGAAAGGAAAAGGATTTAACATAGCTTGGTTAGAACAGAGCAGATCTTTCTTTAAAACTATTTTTATTTTATGTGCTTTGGTGTTTTATTCCTCCCTCCCTCCCTCCCCATCCCCCCCACCCGTGTGTGTGTGTGTGTGTGTGTGTGTGTGTGTGTGTGTGTGTGTGAGAGAGAGAGAGAGAGAGAGAGAGAGAGAGAGAGAGAGAGAGAGAGAGAGAGATATCCAGGAACTGGAGTTACAAACAGTTGTTAGCTGCCACATAGGTGCTGGGAATTGAACCCAGGTCTTCTGGAAGAGCAGCTAGTGCTCTTAACCACTGAGCCATCTCTCCAGCACCCAGAAGAGATCTTTCAAGCAAACTTTGAGGCTCAAGATTTTCAGGGGGATTGAACCAGATGTACCTACCCCAGACATCAGTATCCACAATGTCCCGTCTTGAGTACTCTGACCTTGGAATTACAAACATGCTTAGCTTGGGGGTTCAACCTTCCTGGGTGTTCTATTGCTGGTACATCTATCCCCTAGGCCTGATCCTTACCTTTGTGTGCTATAGAGTTACCATGAGAGTCTCCTCTGTCAGGAGGTCCTCTGGGTTTTCTACTTTGCCCTTTAACTCATCACTTTCAGTGTTCTCTTTACTCTGGTCTGGAAAGCATCAATACCCCTCAGCACTAGGTGTGAAATCCCATAATCCATATGATCACTCTTTGATCTTTAGTTCTCACATCCCTTCCACCTTACCTAGTTCACTAGCCCACCCTTCAGTACAGCAGGGAGCCCTGTAGTGGACCGCAGCCTCCTCAGTCATCACCCCTGCCATGATGGACAAGGTTTGGCATTTACATCCCATCAGTCTGGCATTCAGGGACCTTTAGGTTAGGCACTGGGATGGCCTGGGGTGGTGAGATTTGAACCCGTGACCACATGCTATCAACCCCATTCCCAAGATAAGGCTTCACATTGTAGAATTTAGCTCGAGCTTAGAGTGGTGCCGTGATGGTTATTGGGAAAGCACTCTTTGAAGCATTCTCATTGGCAGTACTGGCCTCACAAGTTCATATGCACCTCTCCCTTTGCTGACAAGGTCCCCAACTTTAGTCCTAATGGACTGTGTGCCCGATAGCCACCCCGCCCCCTCCCCAAATACACATAGCCCAGATCAAGTCACTATCCTCTCATTATAACCCTTAGTGGTTAAGGCTGAGTGGTGCAGATTGGAGCTGAGCAGGCACAATCCAGAGTCTTTGCTGCCAGGGGACACCAGCTGTGGGTTGGCTTCACGGATCCCATGTCCACAGCCGGAGAGCTTGGCTCCCCTTTCCCCTGACTCAGCTGTGCAGCTGTGGGCTCTTGACTCCCATCCCTACTGCCCTGGGTGGAAAATGATATGCTGGCTGCAGGAAGTATTCTATGGTTTACTAATTCTCAGACACAGAGGGACCTGAAAGAAAGGACAAAGAAAAAAGGACTCTGGTATGGGGGGAAAGGATGCTGGAGAGCGGCCTTTCTGGAAGCAACCAGAAAAAGAGAATTAAGCCTGTTTTTCTAAGAGCCAGAGGCATTCCTGCTATACAGGGTCCGCATAACCCTCAAAGACACCAGGAGTGTACCTGTTGCACAGGAGGAAACCCATTGTTAGGACCTGTTGGGGTGAGAGGAGAATGTTCTCCCTCTACTTCCAGATGCTGGGGTTCTATGCAGGAACTGTCACACCTGACTTCTAATCGTTGGCTACCTACCTGTGGTAAATGCCCTCAGAGATTTTGGGGAGACGCCAAAGGAGTAAACATGAACATGGTCTCTGTGCTAGGGCACGGTTTTCTAGGAACTATGATTTCTTTCTTTCTTTCTTTCTTTCTTTCTTTCTTTCTTTCTTTCTTTCTTTCTTTTTTAGACAGGGTCTCTCTTTGTAGCCTGTTCTTTTACTTTTATGTTGCTTTGAGGGTTAAATTCAGCTGAGGGTGGTAGCACGTGCCTTTAATCCCCAGCACTTGGGTGGCAGAGGCAGGTGGATCACTGTGAGTTCAAGGCCAGCCTGGTCTACAAAGCAAGTCCAGGACAGACAGGGCTACACAGAGAAACCCTGCCTCGAAAAACCAAAAACCAAAAACCAAAACCAAACAAACAAACAAAATTCAGTGTGCCTGGCTTTTTTCAACGAACTAGGAAACTAGCAATTCTCCTGCCTCAACCTTCCAAGTACTGGGATTATAGCCACAAATACACACTGGGCTGACTTTGTTATTTTTAATCGAGCAATTTTTATCAATAGGAAATATATACTGAACTACTGTTCTGTACTCACTAGTGTTCCTGTGTGTCACCCACATTCAAGTCTCCATAGTCACTTTCTTGGGGATGGGCCCTGAGTCTCTCCCTCAAGGCTAGGCCTACATCAGTGTTGAAATAGCTAAAGACCGCCCTCTCTGCGTTCTGTCAGGTCTGCAAGCTCCAAAGGAAACACAGCACAGGGACATTTCCACTGCTGACTCGCCCCTCAGCATTCAGTGTGGCGGTTTACATGTGGTAGTTGCTCCATGCTTTTTGGTATTGGGGAACACTGTGTCTACTTATGAATAGTTAAAAGGGAAGGGAAGTTAGCGTCTCTCCCCACTAGATGTCACACCACACTTGATGCTCAACGCTGAGTTCCTGAACTGTTAGTTCACAGGGTTGGGTTGCTCTGGCCTTCAGTAGAAAAGCGCTTGTCAGGCTCCTCATTTCTGTTAAGGTCTCCTTTTAATTACTCATTTGTAGAGGGGAGAGAATGTGCAGGAGAAGGCTCGTCACTTGTACTTGGCTTCGGAATTGATAATGTAATAATCATGTGATGTCTCTCCTACCTGATGGTTCCCCCCACCATGCTCCCAACACCCTCCCCCTCCCCCCCGCCCTTTCTCTCTCTTTCAGTCTAAATCATCTTCAAGTTCCTGATTCTCCTGCCTCAGTTTCCCCAGAGCTGGACATTACAGATATGTTATGTGCCACCATGCTCTGCTCTGCTCTTCACTATTCATTTTCATTTTTAAGTATGTAAAAATTAAGGGGTGTGAAATAGGGGATTAGCTTGAAACGAGTTCAGCAAAACTTCAGTAACGCCGTTCTCAAAATTAAGCCCCATTTTCTTTTAAAATTTTTAAATTTTTTGTTGTTTGTTTTTTTGAGACAGGGTTTCTCTGTGTAGCCTTGGCTGTCCTGGACTCGCTTTGTAGACCAGGCTGGCCTCGAACTCACAGTGACCCACCTGCCTCTGCCTCCCAAGTGCTGGGATTAAAGGTGTGTACCACGACACATTTTCTTTTATATATATGCATGTATGTAACAAATGTTTTAAACTGCGATCATTCACATTGTTACTTTATTTTTTATACTTGTATGTATGTATATGCATGTGTATGTGTGAGTACCTTCTGCCTTTAGTTACTGTTCTACTGCTGTGAAGAGATACCACGAGCAAGGCAACTTATTGAAGAAAGCAATTAACTTACGATTTACTTACAGCTTCATGATCACCGTAGTGGGAACTGTGGCATCTGGCTGGCAGGCATGGTGCTGGAGCAGTAGCTGAGTGCTTACATCCGATCCATAAGCGAAATGCAGAGAGAGTGCAAGACTGGGCCTGATGTAGGCTTCTGAAGTGTCAAAGCCCACCCCCCACCCCCCCATCCCCCCGCCCCGTAACATACCTCCTCCAACAAGACCACACCTTCTAGTCCTTCCCAAACAGTTTCACCAACTGGGATCCAAACATTCAAATAACACAAGACCTCTAGGGACCATTCTTAGTTTACCCACCACATCCTCGGATGCCAGGAGAGGGTGCCTGAGCCCACTGAGCTGGAGTTACAGGCATTTACAAGCTGTCTAACATGGGTGATGGGAACAAAGGTCAGGCCCACTATAAGAGCAGTAAGTGCTCTTATCTGCTGAGCCATCTCTCCAGGCCCAATATTCCACCCTTTTTTTTTTTTTTTTGAGAAAAGATATGACTAGGTTGTTCAGGATGGTCTTGAACTATTCATTTTGAGTGCTCAGTCTCCCAAGTAGCTACAGGTAAACCACCACAGCTGTCAACCCTTGCTCACCCGCAGCAGGTGGCTCATGTGCTCTTGGACACCTGTTAGCTGCTGACATCACACCTCCTCTAGCTGCCCCAACCTCACCTGCCACCTCTGGAATCTTCAGTCCATTCTCTTTAGCCATGAGGCTGCTGAAATTTCTTTGGACATGAATCTAACAACTTCTGCACGTTGTGGCTTCCTCTGTGGTAATGTCTGCTTGCTACTACACCAAAGCTAAAGATAGCATACACACGCACCTTCCATCTCACCTAGAGAGGCTTTGTCACTGTAGGGCTTAGGAAGGGCCACCACTGCAGTGGCTTTGGGCTCGAAGCCTATATTACAGATTTTTTTTTTCTTCTTACTTAGTCTCACCCGATGACCTCACCCTTTCTCATTCAAAGCCCGCACAGTTCATCTTCTACAGTGCCCTGGAACATCTTGTTCACATCTCAACAATTGTTCTCCATACGTGTGATACACATTAATAATAATAAAATGTGTCAAATCAGCACTTAGGCAGGCAGAGGCAGGCTGATCTCTGTGAGTTCAAGGCCAGCCTGGTCTACAAATTGAGTCCAGGACAGTCAACGCTACACAGAAAAGTTCTCTCTTGGCTCCCCCCCCCCCCCAAAAAAAAGAAAAACACAAACAAAATGTATCTGTGCACACGTGTGTGTGTGTGTGTTATGTGTATGAACTTGTGGGAGTGAGTGAGTTAATTCTTTTTCTGTCATGTTGGGCATGGAGATGAGACAGCCTACTGCCCGATGGGGCACACACTAGGCCAGTGTTCTGTGGCTTTGGTGTGTTAACCATAGACCCAGCTTGTGATGGGTCTCTTAGGATGTAACCTCCTTATTCCCTGAGGGACATCTGTGCTGGTTTCAGTGGTTGATAGACCATGGCTGAGGCAGAAGGGATCACCTGGCCCAGCCCCATCACGTTTCTGTGGACATCTAGCTTCAGCAAAGTGGAGGCGAGGGGAGCTACCAGTGAGCAAACACTGCCCGCCCCTCTCATCATCACCCCGCCCACTGGGAGGAGAGTCAGGGTTTCTGCTTTGCAAAATAGCCCAGCACTCATCAAAATGAAGTGAGTGCGCAGAGCCACGCCCACCGTGTCAATCAGGAATTCAGCTGTGTTCGTGTTGTTCCTTTCCTTTCCTTGCTGCTGTAACAGAGACCTGACAAAAGCGACTTCAAGCGGGGAGGGCTTCCTTTGGCTTGCAGTTCTAGGAGCAGCAGGAAGGAGCTTACGGGGGTCCTTCCTGGGGAAGCAGCAGGCTGGTGCTCAGCCTGCTTCCATTGGGAACACGGCTCAGGGAATGTCCCTGCACACTAAAGGTGGGCTTCTCACCTCAGTTAACCCAGTCTACAGACTCTCACAGGTACGCCAGAGGCTTGTTTCCTAGGTGATTCTGGTGATTCTAGAGTCTGTCAATGTAACAAATAATACTAACCACCATACTAGTAGTGAACCCTGGTCACTTAGCGGACGATCCAGTCTCTCATAGTGGCTGCCTGAATTTGAGCACATGGCAGCTACCTTCCACCTTTAATAAGATCTAAACACATAAGCTGAAATTATGACAGTACAATGGGTCTTTTTAAATCAATAAAGAGGACTTGGCAATTTGTATGCAAACATGCATCACATATCTCTCTTTGACACAGATTCTTTCTTCTTCTTCTTCTTCTTCTTCTTCTTCTTCTTCTTCTTCTTCTTCTTCTTCTTCTTCTTCTTCTTCTTCTTCTTCTTCTTCTTCTTTAAGACAGGGTTCCTCTGTGTAGCCCTGGCTCTCCTGAAACTGACTTTGTAGACCAAGCTGGCCTCAAATTCAGAGATTAGCCTGTCTCTGCCTCCTGAGTGCTGGTATTAAAGGTGTGTACCACCATGGCCAGTTTAACAGTTCAGTTTACCTTTGAAATCTTGCCTAGTTTCCACGAGCCATTCAGGGACTACACATATGTGCTACCATGCCCAGAAAGGAAAAGTTGTCTTTTAAAATAAGATCTGGGCCAGCCAGATGGCTCAGTGGGTGAAGGCACTCACCACCAACCCTGACGCTCCAAGTTCAGTCCCTGGGACCCATGTAGTAGAAGAGAGAATCAATTTCCGTGAGTTGTCCTCTTATGTCTACACAAACTGCACAGGCAGTAGTGCTCATGCATGCTAACACACACACACACACACACACACACACACACACACACACACACACACACTAAATACTCATAAAATAAGGAGATAAGTTAGACTGTCAGCAATTAAATCTCTAAAGTAAGTTTTTTTCTTTTTCTTTCTTTTTTTTTTTTTTGTTTGTTTTTTACTTAGGTTTGAGACCATTATCTCACTGTCAGTTTCAGAAATGAGAGGCATGCACCTAGGGATTTGGAGCAGCTGCTCATACTGTGTCTAAGCAGGAAGGAGGTGGGTTAGGGGGTGGGGGTGGGTCCAGCTTCACTTGTGGGTTACTGCCTACCAGTGGTCCTCTGAGCTCACTCTCCATTGTCATTACAATATCCATCTATATTTGTGGCATGTGTCATGGCTTTTAGAGGCCTTGCAATAGCCTTAGCCTTGTGTTCTTTCTATAATGGTCTGTATTCCTCTTAAGGGCTTGGTTTATAAAACACTGACTCCGTATCAGAAAGTCTAAACTCATGAGGAGCTGTTGATAACCACACATCATGGCAGCTGGAAATATCTGTTGAATTGTTACTGTTGTAAACATGAGACTTTAATATGATTCTGTGGCTTTTAATTAGAAGAAACCAAATAGAAAAGAGAGACAAATCACAAACTGGGTAAATGATCTCCACAAATGCTAATAACCTTAATATATAAAGAGCTTATGCATATTTATAAGATATTAAGGCTCCATAGAAATGCTAAGCATATGGAAAGATTATTCATAGATGATGGAATAAAGCATCTAATAGGCAAGAAAATTCATGCAGACTCATTAATAAGAACACAAGCGCAAAAATTAAAATTAAGGCTCAATTTCTAACAAGTTGACAAAGATTTATAAGAATTTTTAAGTCAAGAAATAATGAAAGCAGTGACAGCTTTCCATCATTGTGACAAAGCACACTGAGACAAATAACTTAGAATAACAAGAAGTCTATTTTGGCTCAAAGTTTTAGTACACAGTCATTTTTCCCTGCAACTTTTAGATTTATGAGATAGCAACACATGGCAGAGAAAGTATATGACCAATGAGACTGCTTCTCTCTGGTGGCCACGCAGTGACAGACAGGGAGATAGAGACGAACAAATGGATAGGTAGGTAGATAGTTGATTGATTGATTGATAAATGACAGATAGGAAATAAGACAAAGCTGGGGCGGGGGGTGGCAGCAGCGGCAGTGCACACTTTTAATCCTATCATTTGGGAGGCAGAGGCAGGCTGATCTTTGTGAGTGTGAAGCCAGCCTGGTCTACAAAGCAAGTTGTAGGACCGCCAGGGCTGTTACACAGAGAACCCCTGTTTCAGGGGAAAAACAATGATAGATAGATAGATAGATAGATAGATAGATAGATAGATAGATACACAGACAGATGCTTTGTGAAGAATTAATCTGTTACTGTAAAGTGCAAGACCAGACATGGGAACTATTAGGAAGCAGTTGGGAGCCAGGCATGATTGCTCACCTGTAAACCTACCATTTAGGAGGCAGGGGCATGAGAAGCATGAATTTGAAGGCAGCCTGGACTACATAGTGAGACCCTGTTTAAAAACATGGGTAGAAATGGGAGGGAGCTGGGGGATAAGGACCAGGTTGCTAAAGGAGGAGAAACAAGCATAGAAGGGAGCCAGGTGCAGTGGTGCATGCCTGTAATCCCAGCACTCAGGGAGGCAGAGGCAGGAGGATCTCTGTGAGTTCGAGGCCAGCCTGGTCTACAAAGTGAGTTCAGGACATCCAAGGCTACACAAGGAAACTCTGTTTCAAAAAAAAAAAAAAAAAAAAGGCAGGGGAGTGAAGATGGGACATCCAAGAAGAAACATTAAAAGGAAGGGGATGGAGTTCTGGAAGAGTCTCTGAAGAGGAGAGGACAGGGAAGGACCTTGTTCTAACATTGTTCTGTTCTGTGGCAAATGCCAAAGCCATCAGCAACTTCAGGGAGGAAAGGTTTACTCGGCTATTATAGATTACAGTCCATCATTGGGGGAAGGAAGGGCAGGAACTCAAGCAGGAAATCCATATAGAAAATATGGAGGCAGGCTGTTTGTTGGCTTTTTCCCAGATCCATGTTTAAGCCAGCTTTCTTATACACCCCGGAACCACCTTCCTAGGGAGTAGTTCTGCCCACAGTGAGCACAGTCTCTCCACATCAAGCAATAATCAAGACAATCCCCACAGACGTGTCCACAGACTGTCCAATCTGATGTGGGCAATCCCTCAACCATCAGTTTCCCTTATCGAGCACTCTGGTCTGTGTCAAGTTGACAGTTAACGAGGAATGACCCTGACAGGGTATCACTCTGCGGTCTTGTCTGGTCTCAAAACTCATGATCCCCCTGCCTCAGCCACTGAAGTTTGGGGATTGCAGCTACAATCTACCTTGCCTGGCTCAGCACCAATGTCTTAATGAGAATAACATCAATTTCATCATGAAAAGGGGCCCAAGATGAAGCTGCCACAGGGACAAGAGGCAATCCAAGTGCTTCTAAGTTACAGGGAGACCAAGGGAGATGACAGACAGCATTTCTTCCAAGTAAAAGAGAGGATGTATAAAAGTAACTTTTATGCACCTGAATTAATTGTCTCTGAGGCTTACTGCCTCCATCTGATAACCTAGGGCCAGTCCTGGAAACTTCTAGCCTCTGCACAATCTTATCTAGACCTAGAATGTTTTCAACCTCTGAGACTTACGGCTGTGCCAGTAAAAACTGCCTCTGAACTCCACAAACTGAGCGGCCACCAACTCAACTCCACTGCACTGCCTCTCAACTCACTGACTCAACCGAACTGCCTGAGTAGCTCTGACTACAACTCAGAGATCTGCATGCCTCTGTCGCCTGAGTGCTGGGATTAAAGGCATGTACCACCATGCCTGCATCTCAGCTTTTCTTTACCTGAAACTTGCTCTTATACCAGGTTGGCCTTGGCCTCAGAGATCTGCTTGCCTCTGTCTCCTGGGATTAAAGGTGTGTCTGCATTCCAGCCAGAAGGCCTTTGGGTATGATCTCTTGCCAGAGCAGCCACGTTCTGAATTAAAATTTCTCCATAAGGATCCAGTCTGAAGCCCTTAGTAACTTAAGGAAAACAAATCTAGGAAAGGGATGTGTGTTGCCATGGATGCCTGAGGTTTTAGAAGTCATAGAAGGATCTGCCTCCCTGCAGCTAAGGAGCTGCTGGAAGGGGAGGATATATTGTCTCTAGAAAGTTAGCTGGAAAGTAAAGAGAAAGGCCATGCAGAGAAGATGGAGATGAAAAATGGAACAAACCACATATGTTTAAGTTCCCCCAAAAGGAGCCAATGGAGAGGAAGAAGACAGAGAGGGATTGTGGGACTCTGCTGAATAATGGTGAAGTCTGACTTCTCCGGATAGCCATCTCTCATACTCTGTCTATGAAGGTGTGGACTCACTTTTCTTAGCAGGGCTTTCACTCTCCCTGATCTGGGAACCTCTTGTAAGGAGGTCACAAAGCCCTCAGGGAAGATAACAGGTAGGACACTTTCCTGATAAGAAACCTCACCACCAAGCCGGGCGTGGTGGCGCACGCCTTTAATCCCAGCACTCGGGAGGCAGAGGTAGGCGGATTGCTGTGAGTTCGAGGCCAGCCTGGTCTTCAAAGTGAGTCCAGGATGGCTAAGGCTACACAGAGAAACCCTGTCTCAGGAAAAAAAAAAAAGAGAGAGAAACCTCACCAGCAAGCACAAGGAATTCCTGAATGTACCCCACCCCATGCTGAGCAGATCCTAGAGTCCAGCAAATGACCTTTAACTGTACCTAGAACTCATCCCCTCACATATAAGACACTTAAGTGTTTTTTTCTCCTTTTGTGACAAGCCACACATTACTGTATGTAAATGAGGCACTGTACCACTGCGTGTAGATTAAGTATCCTGGCACCCTTAGCCTTAGGGACTCAGACACATTCACACTCAAAACCCCTGCGCACTCCCCAAGGGTTTATAAATAAAGGCTGGCTGGCTTATAGGGGATGCTCAAGCTTTCTCACTTTCTTGCTCACCATTCTTCTACTATGATCATCTGAGACTCATTTATTCTGGAGGGAATGGCTGCTGAGCACCTGGGGCTTGACTGCCAATTAAGTCAGTCAAGACAGTTATGGCAGAGTTGCCTTGAGAGCCACTCCACCGCTGCTAGCCTGGTGCTGACCCCTGGTGAGACTGGGAACCTGGCCTAGTGCCCTGGGCCTTGAGCCTCACCCTAGAGCACTCTAGCCACCCCTGAGCAAGAAATAGGACCTTTGATTTCAAGGCCCATGGTTCTGGTCTGGAAGCAAGAAGCACTTGGACTGACCTTGGGACTTGGAACCCAGGTCCACCTGCCAGACGGTGAACAACAAGGGATAAAAATGAAACTATTTAGGATACCTGTACAGGCTGAGCAGAGTTGGACACACTGGTGGTGATGACCCTTAAGTAGAATGATGTCAAGATGTGGGCTGAGAGTTTTGGAGGAAATTTTTTTTTCTTTCTGAGACAGGGTTTCTCTGTGTGGCCTTAGCTGTCCTAGGTTGTAGAAGGGCTGGCCTCGAACTCACAGTGATCCTCCTGCCTCTGCCTCCTGAGTGCTGGCATTAAAGGTGTGCACCACCACACTCGGTGGGGAATGGTCACTGTGAGGAACAAGAACAACAGTCAAGGACCAATGTGGCTGCAACAGGACTCTAAGCCTAGGTCAGGAAGGGCTCGTCCACTTTGTAGTAAGACTCATTTTGAAGCTGTTTTTCTCTATCCTTGTGTTACAGTTTAGTTCCATGTGGCTATGACAAAACACTTGAGATAAACTACTTATAATGATGAAAGGTTTATTTTGGCTTACAGGAGTGGAGGTTTCAGTCCATGGCCCATTGCTTTGAGTCTGTGGTGAGACGTCCACCAACTACAGAGAACATGAAACAGAATAAACAGCTCATCTCATGTTTAAGAGTGAAAGACACAGAGAGGGCAAAGGACTTGGGTCTCATAATCCTCTTTAAGGCAGAACCCCAATTTAAAACCTCACCTTAGGACCCATTGCTTAGATGTTCTTCCACCTTTAGTGGAGCCAGACTGGAAGCTAGTCCCTTGGCATGCAGGCTTTGTGAAAGTCTTGGACCCAGATAATAGGCTGGCTATCAGACAAATCACAGACAATAAGCTTTCATTTCTCATAATTCTAGGGGCTGGAAGTCTAAGAAGAGGACACCAGCAGCAAAGATCTGCTGCCTAGACTGTCCTCAGGTGACCGTCATGGTGTACACACACACACACACACACACACACACACACACACACACACACACACACACACACCTCACATACAAATAATAAACATCTTAAATTTTTAACATTAAAGTAAATGAATGTAATTTTTTTCCAGATGCATAATTTCTGATTGTTTCCTAGGACCCCTTTAGAGCTACTCTGTGATGCTTGGCTTTTTACCAAAGTGGCATATGACTTCATTTCACATGCTTTTTGGTTTGAGAGCTGGGTTTTCTGGATCTCTTGTATAAAATCCACAGTCCAATAATAATGTGTGGGCCTTTTGTTTGCGTGCATGCCTGCTTATGCATCATGGGCATACAGTGCCTATGCAGGCCAGCAGAGGGCGTCAGATCTCCCTGGAACTGGAGTTACAGGCAGTTGTGAGTTTCCATGTGGGTGCAGGGAACCAAATTCGGGTCCTTTGGAAGAGCAGCCAGTGCTCTTAATTACTTTCTAGCTCCCAATGTAGTGAGTAATCTGAAAGTCTCCATTTTAAAGGCCTTTTTTGGGGGACTGGGTGAGCAGGTAGGGTGTAAAGAGAAGAGTGAGGAAAAAATTGAGGGTTCTCTTCTGAGTTCCCATTTCCCATGGGCTTTTTGGGACAACAACATGGGTGAGTCTGGCAGAGTTCAGGATCTGTATATCCCCAAACACTGGAGGCGCATCACAAGAACACGGCATCATCCTTTGTCACCCACAGAGCAGAGAGTGCACGGTCAGAAGTCAAGTGCCCCTGCATACTTGTCTGTCCTCCCGACACGTTGGCCTCTGTCTCATCTGTCTTTGTTAGTGACCAGGCGAGACATCATAAACTGTTTCAAGGGTTTTCCCCCCTCCTCTAGATAACATAACAAACACTGATGCAGCCCGAAGAGCAATGAAAAACAGGATAGATAATTATTAGATGAGAAAGAAATCAATGTAGTGTGATCTCAAGATTCTGTTTAAATTCCACTTGGGGAACCTATTTTGTGGGTTAGAAAGAAGCCAGTGCAACAGGAACTGCTATAAACATGGCAAAGGAGAGGTCCCTGGCAGTTCTGCTCTAAGAATGGACTCTCAGGCAGCAGAGAGTGAAAATGGTTTTAGTGGAATACAGCAGGTTTGGGAGGTTTGCACTGGCAATGCTAGGTAGATCCCTGGCAGGAGGGGATTCAGGGTAAGAAGCAAAACATGGCCTGGAAATTAAAGATGGGCAGAATTCAGTCTCTTAAGTTCTGCAGAGGGCCATGGTGGAAGGCTTGATCTCTAGTGTGGTGCTATTAGAAGAAGGAGCCTTAAAGAGTCAGGGCTGACTGGCCTTCAAGATGTACAGGGATAAAGATGGAGCAGAAATTGAGGGAAGGGCTAACCAATGACTGCCCCATCTTGAGGCCCATGCCATGAGAGCAAGCCCACCCCTGACACTATTAATGATATTCTGCTGTACCTGCAGACAGGAGCCTAGCATAACTGTCCTCTGAAAGGCTTCACTCGCCAGCTAATGAAAAGAAATGCAGAGACCCACAGCCAAACATTAGGGAAATCTTGTGGAAGACAGAGAAGAGGGATTGAAGGAGCCAGAGAGGTCATGACATTACAAGAAAAACTATAGAACCAGCTAACCTGGGCCTACAGTGACCCAACCACAAACCAAAGAGCATGCTTGGGATGGTACTAGGCCCCCTACACACATGTAACAGAACTGAAGCTTGGTCATCATGTGAGTCGCCTAACAGCAAGAGCAGGCACTATCTCTGATTCTGCTGCCTGCCTTTGGATCCCTTTCCCCTTACCTGGCTGCCCTGTCCAGGCTCAATAGAAGAAGATGTGCCTAGTCCTACTCCAACTTGATATGCCAAGGCAGGGTGATATCCATGGCAGGCCTCCCCATCTCGGAGGAGAAAGGGAGGCGGGAGATGGGGAAAAGGGATGGGAATGGGAGGGACTGGGAGGGGCGGAGTGAAGGAAAGCTGTGATCTGGATGTAAAGTAAATTAAAAGAGAGTCAGGATGAATGGCAGGTCTTTAAGTCATTGGGGGTTTGTCCTTGAAGGGACTGTGGAATCTCAGTTCCCTCCTTGCTCTCTTTGGTCTCCCGCCATGTCATGCTATCTTGTCACAGACCCAAGGCAATAAGACCAACTCTTTATGGACCAGATCCTCCAAAACTGTCAGCCAAAACAGACCTTTTCTCTTTATAACTTGATCATCTCAGGTACTTTGTTATAGTGGTTGAAAGCTGACTAACCCACCAGCATTAAAAAGTATAACCTTGAGGGAAGACAGAAAGCCATTCGGAATCTCACATTATCTTTCAATTGGAGATAACAAGGTCTGCCTCACCGATGAAGATTAGCAACAGAACATAGTTAAAGCACGTGCTTAGTACAGAGCAGCAATTACACTTCACACAAGGGAATTGCTTCATAGCTAAATAAATTAGAAGATGTCTTTTGTTTTACACATAAGAGTTCTTAAGATGATTTACTCAAGAGCAAAGTGCATATAGCATTATAAAAAAATCTGGCCATATTCTTTCTTTTATCTAGTTTCCCCACTATTCCTGCTCTTTAAAAATTTTTCTTTTCTTTTCTCTTTTGTGTGTATGTGTCTGTGTGTTTGGGTATATGCACATGGGTACATACAGGTGCCCACAAATACCAGAAGCCATCTGATCCCCTGGAGCTGGAGTTACAGGCAGTTGTGAGCTGCCTGGTATAGGTACTGGGAACTATACTCTACTCCTCTAGAAGATCAGCAAGCACTCTTAACCCCCGAGCCATCTCTCCAGGCCTCTATTCCTGGTCTTGATATAAAAAACAGTAGAGATCATGCTGAGTAAGCATGTCTGTCACTGAATATATGGCATAGATTGTCATGTGGGCTATTGAGATAAAAATCTTTGGACGCTCTAAAATGTATCATAGTAGTATTTTTAGATTTATTTTCTCAGAACTAAATACCATTACACATAGAAGAATCACCTTCTTGGTGCAGCACTTACAGTGAAGTAAATGTGTTCTTTTCACATGTGTGCTGTGTAGCAAGGCAGGATAGGTGGTAGACAGGAAAAGCCATTTCTTGTACAATTCTGTCATATGTGGCAACCAGGCTGTCTTCCCTCATTTGTCTTCTAGTCACTCTGAGTAAATAGTTGCTACACACCATTGAGCAGTGGGGATCATAAATCTTCCAGGAGAGTAGCTAATAATAATTTGGGTTCTTGGCATCAGAGGATGTTGAGCTAAAAGCCACAGATGCACAGTAGGCAACACCTTCTTCCATCAGCCTCTTTCAGGTCTGGGACTTTTGTTTTGAAACAATGTTTTGGGGGCGAGATCTGTACACACTTCTTATAATCAGCCAAATAACACAGAGCTGCACCAAAAAAAAAGAAAGAAAAAAGCAAGTGCCCTTCTTTCCTCTGTCTCTCCCATCCTCAGTTGTCAGAATCACAGGATGCTGATGGCTTGATGCAGGTTTTTTTTTTTTTCTTCCCACAGATGAATGAGTGTTTTGGTCACAACACAATGGATGGTTTAACAAAATAATCTCATGCATTTTCTCTCAGCTCCAGAGGCCCCACGTGTCTCCTCTTTTGGCTGATTTTAATTCCTTGTCTTCCCTTGCAGAAATAACACGGTCATAATATCTTCCACTGAGCTCGGTAAATCCTTCTAGTGAATTACGGAGCTTGAGTGTGGCTTGAGAAGCCCCTGCGATTGCAGCTGGTATTAGAAACAGGGCTGGTTTTGTATAAATTCTTGCCTCTAGCCTTTTATTTGGACTGACATAAAATACCATAGGCTAGATGGTTCAAGCAAAAACAAATGTATTTTTCTCTCTGTTCCGGAGGCTGAATGTACAAGATCAGGCTGGTGATGGGTTGGTGTGCCCTCCTGAGGAGGTGGGAGAGGGCCCTGGTGCCTCTTTCTGTTTTGTGAGACTATTTTGCATTTGCTTTACTAGGGTTCAACCCTCATGGTTCTCTCTCTCTTTCTTTCCCTTTCTTTCTTCCTTCCTTCCTTTCTTTTTTTTCTTTCTTTTCTTTCTTTCTTTCGTTCGTTCTTTCTTTCTTTCTTTTTTCTTAAAGCTCTTATCACTTTTTTTAGCTGCCCCCATGCAGCTAAAACCTCTTCGCTAGGGAGTCATAATTAACATCTACCCCTTCCCTTAGAGTTCTGATGAGAAACTAAGGCACAAGTCCATTAAAATTCATTCTGAGGGAGCGATGAGGAGTCTATCTGAAAGGAGGGCTTCCTTACAGATCATAGGTGTGGGGGGGGTGATCTACAGGGCTGTGGGTGTTCTTCACCCAAAAGACCACACACACACACACAGACACAAATTTTTTTTAACCCAGCAGACACAAAAGCCTTCCCGTAGCCATATAGATGGTGCCTCGCTTGCCAGTTTCTCCCTGATATGTACTGTACCCTTCCTGAGACCACGTAAGTTAGGGCAGAGTCGCATGAGACTTTGTTATGAGGAGAAAGTGATCTGGGCACAGTCATTCACCACCCTGCTTCCTGCATGTGGATGCTCCTTCCACCATGACTTTTTGGCAGTCATGGGCAGCTCCCGGAACTGAGAGCCACAATAAGCCCTTCGTTCCTCAAGCTGCATTTGTTGGGTATTTTATTACAACAGCAAGACAAGTAACTAAGACACATGGGATTAGGGGTTTTAGTAAGCCGGGCGTGGTGGCGCACACCTTTAATCCCAGCACTCGGGAGGCAGAGACAGGCAGATTGCTGTGAGTTCGAGGCCAGCCTGGTCTACAAAGTGAGTCCAGGACAGCCAAGGCTACACAGAGAGACCCTGTCTCGGGAAAAAAAAAAAAGAATCAGGCTGCGGAGGCTTCTTTGCTCTTTTTACTATGTAAGGACACGATGAGAAAGCAAGCCCTCATTATACATCAAACCTGCCAGGACTTTGAGCTTGGACTTCCCAGACCCCAGAGCTCTGAGGAAAAACTTTCAATGCCTCTTCACCCATTTGTTGTAGTGTCCCAGGTGAAACGGGCATCTTCCTAAACTGGGTCAGGCTTTCTGAGCTAACAGTGCATACAGAGTTATGTCTGTCACTCACTGAAACGGAGGTCCAAGTGCCCACCAAACGCCCCTCCATCACATGACAGGACACAACTTCTGGGTTAAGAGAAGCTGCAGGTCATGATGAGTTCCACCACGTCTGTTAAGTGACCCTCCTTTTCTCTGTCTACTGTAAGAATGGTCAGGATTGCCAGGACTCAGGGAGGAGCTAAAGAAACAGAAAAGCTGCTGTTGGCTTCTCATTGGTCACCATGTCAAGGCTCTGGTGAGCATTCATAGGTTTTCCTACTATGGGAACCAAGGCTGCTTTAATTTCTGTATGCATCCTTTGGAAAGTTGTGCCCTGCCAGGCAGTGGTGGTGCATGCCTTTAATCCCAGCACTGGGGAGGTGGAGGTAGGTGGATCTCTGTAAGTTCTAGGCCAGCCTGGTCTACAAAGTGAGATCCAGGACAGGCAAGGCTACACAGGAAAATTTTGTCTTGAAAAACAAAACAGACAAACAAACAAACAAAACAAAAAAACAAGAGAGAGAGAGAGAGAGAGAGAGAGAGAGAGAGAGAGAGAGAGAGAGAGAGAGAGAGAAGCTGTTTCTCATAGTCCCTGACACAGGGAGGTGCTCGGTACCCACCTACTTTTATTGTAGGAACATGACTATGATGTGGCAGGCTGCAGTTCCTTCTCAAAGAAGAAAATAGATCTGCTTTTCCTGCAACACATTTCTAAAAACTTTCCCACCAGAACAACCCAGTAATAGATTTTTTAACAACTATTATATAGTAGGTTATTAAAATAAAGTGTGTGGATACTGGCCCAGTTCCTGCATGGACTCAAAAATAGTGTTATGGTCTGTCATACTGTAAAAATGTAGCATTTTAAGAAAACTAAGCCTAGCAAAAAAAAAAAAAAAGTACTGAGTCTCAAAGTCATACTAAGTCCTGCACACCACTTTGGCATTTGTGTATGGCACAATGGAAGGCTTTATATCTACAAAGGCAGAACAAAATTGTCCTGTGATATATTATATTTTAGTGTGGAAAATTCAAATAATAAATTAGGAAATAACATTTTTGAAATATTCTTTTGTTTCTCTTCTCCCTGCTTTGAATTTATTTGCATCCTTAATGTATACCTTATGTATGAATGTATGGTATTTAAAAATTATTTTAGAAACATTTATTTATATGAGTGCTTTACTTGCATATATGGTTCAGTACCCTATCTATCTATCTATCTATCTATCTATCTATCTATCTATCTATCTATCATGTGCAGGCCCAGGCCTGCAGAGAGTAGAAAGAGCATTAGATTTCCCTGGCACAGGGGTTACGGATACTTAGGAGCCATCACATGAGTGCTGGAAACTGTCCTCTGCAAGGATGGTAAGTGCTCTTAACCACTGAGCCATCTGTCCAGCCCCAAGCATATGGTGTTTATCTTGTGGTCTTGTGCATCTGGCTTATTTTGCCTAATGTATGGATTCCCAGTTACATCTATGTTGCTGCAAATGTCACTTGGCCCCTGCATCTTACTATTTTGCACATCTGAGTGTGCTCTATCTTCATTTCCAGCCTCCCTACTCAGTGCATGTTTGCACTGGGCATATGTGTCAGAGTATAGTCTAGGGAGGAGGCACTGTATTGCAATTGTCACTTCTTTCCGGAGGAGACCCTGCCTCGCATCACACTGGAGAAATATGTAGTTGGGGACACTTGTGGGTAGGTACTTGCAAAGGGGTTCTGACTGGCTGGATCTAAGTGTCCCACAAAGCTGGACTTAGTGTGTGCCAATTCACTGAGGCATAGAAGCCACAGCATTGGCTATAGAAGCAAGTTAATATTGGGCTTTCATGTTTGTGAAAATGACCTGGAAGTGAGGGGCAAACATTTAGTCAATGAAGTGCCTAGCAATTACTTAGACGTAAACTTTCTGCTGAAAAAGAAACTAGTAAAGCTGACCACAGATGTGTGACTATCCCTCTGTAGAATCAGAGTGCTTGTTGATGAATGACAGGGGAAGAGATTTAGGAAAAACCACTTACTCACGAGGACTGAGTGTGGTCTCAGGAAAGCTGCATGCTGTTACTCTACAAGAGCAATGTCGTGCGCAGATTGAAGCCAGGCCATGATCAAGCCTGAAGTGAGTCTCTCATAATGCCTTTATTTCAAGGGAGGGAGGAGCAGTGCAGGATTAGTTAATATGGCCAAGCCCCACACAGCCCCTGAGTAGCAGACCCAGTATCCAAATCTTACTGAATGCTCCAATTCTAGTCTTTGTTGCTCTCATGACCAGACTTGGTTGTTGGCTCCACAAATGCACGTTGAGCCCTGGGTGAGTAGCGACAAACAGTGTTGCTTTCTGCCACACTCCTGTTGTGCTGGGGGGTAGCTGCGTGGTGAAGGCTGAGGTTGAGCATCTGAGGAGCCTGCTGGGATGGCACCACACACCGTCTGGCGGGATATGGAGGGAGGGCAGGGGTGATGACAGGCTGTTTGGGACCCAAAGTAAGCAGGTGTCAGTTGACGTAGGAGCAGGGTGTCAACAGAAAACGTGGCGCGGAAACGTAGGAAAGCAAATGATGTAGGAATGCGTTGGGGAGTGGGCATGCAGAAAGTAAGGGGAACGGAATGAGGATGAGGGGGAGGGAGGTGGGAGGGGCCAAATCTGACATTGCCCACTACTTAAAGTCTACTCCGTTACTGACGCCTGGCAGAGCCCTGTCTCACATAAAGCCAGTGCTCTACTGCTAAGACACACACCCCAGCTCTCTCTGTAGACTTCTATCCCAAAGTTCTCATTTGGTGAGAAACCGTTTTCTGTGAAGTTTTCAGGAACTGCTGGGCACTGAGGGGCAAGGTTTCCCTGGTAGAACTATGAAGCCCTTCAGAGCTCTCTAGCCTAGTGTCTCAGGAGGTCAGCTAGGCGAGCTTTCTAAACATGACCACAAGGTAAGCACCACCACCGACCCTCACAGTTGGCTCACTTTGCCACCCAAGAGAGTCAAAAATCCCCACAGTAGAAACAGAACTACAAACCCACTCCTTTGAAGGCTGACTTAAAAATATTTTTAAGTTACATTCTCATTTAAGGTGTGTGTGTGTGTGTGTGTGTGTGTGTGTGTGTGTGTGTGTGTGTGTGTGTGTGTGTTTCTGCCTGTCTGGGTATGTGTGTAGGTCAAGGGAAAACTCACACGAAACAGTCCTTTCCTTCTGCCATGTGGGTTCCAGGCATTGGACTCAGGCTGTCAAACTTCCTAGCAAGTGCTTTTACCAATCAAGATGTCACTACGGCTCACAGTATGTATTTTTGTTTAAAGCCAAACGTGGCTAGAATGAAAACAGAAAATCCATAACTTGACCAGGAGCTAGGACCTGACTGAGACTTGGCTGCGTCATCCCGTATCCATTTGTTTCATGCCCATTTCTACTGAGCTGACATCCTCATCTATTTTCTTTCCATAATGCTGTTTTTATTTCTTGCTCCTGGTCACCCATGTATCTTTTACAGTTTTGAGGCGTTACATTTTCCAGGATGAATCCTTCTCTTTGGCTAATGGTCATCCCTGGCTTATTAAAGGCTTTTCTCTCAAGAGTCCCAATGGGCTGGGCAATATTTCAAGCATTGTCCTACAAATACTTAAGAAAAACAAGGGAGAACGATGCTCTTCTGTTTATTTTCAACTTCTCTGAGTCCTCATATTACAGAAAATCTTAAAGTAGCAAGGTTAGGCATTTTGTAAAAGTCCAATCACAAGGATTGAGGATAATCTTAGTGCTAAAGTGTTTTCCAGAATGTCCAAGGAACCAGGTTGCATCCCCAGTACTTTTGTTTGTTTGTTTGTTTTATTTGTTGTTTTTTGTTTTCTGAGACAGGGTATCTTCGAATACCCCGGACTGTCCTGGACTTGCTTTGTAGACCAGGCTGACCTTGAACTCACAGAGATTTGCCTGCCTCTGCCTCCCAATTGCTGGGATTAAAGGCGTGCACCACCAATACTGGGCCTCAATACTATTTTCTTTCTTTTTTCTTTTTTTTTTTTTTTTGTTATTCAAGACAGGGATTTTTCTATGTACATTGGCTGTCCTGGACTCTCTCTGTAAACCAGGCTCGCCTCAAACTCACAGAGATCTGCCTGCCTCTGCCTCCCAGGTGCTGAGAATTAAAGGCGTGCACTACCACCTCCTGACTCCTGTGTTTTTGTTTTTTGTTTTTGTCTTTTTAGTTAATAAATAAAACCAAGCCATGGTAGTGCACACCTTTAATCCCAGTACTCAGGTAGCAGAAGCAGGTGAATCTCTCTGAGTTAAAGATAAAACCTAGTCTACAAAGAGAGTTCCAGGACAGCCAGGTTGTAGATGTGAGTGTAGTTGCCCATAAAAGCCATAAGAGGATTTTGAATTCCCTGGAGCCAGACTTATAAATGGACCTCCCAATGAGAGTGCTCGGGATGGAACTCTGGTCCTCTGGAAGAGCGGCAAGTATGCCTAGCCACTGATGAATCTCTCCAGCTCAGAATGGATTATTTTAAAACCTTCCATTTTCTTATTAGCTTATTGGTGATTTAGCCTTTTCTGTTTGTTGAATGTTTACATGCATAATTATATGCATCCTTGATGCTTTTACATTTATTTAGTGTGTGTGTATGTGTATGAATGTCAGGTGTTCGTGGGAGGTCAAAAGACAACTTATGGGAGCTGGTTCTCTCCTTCTACTGTGTGTGTGTGTTCAGGGAATGAACTCAGGCTGTCAAAGTTGACAGCCTTTACTGAATGAGCCACTCTGCAGCCCAAGGGAAGAAAGTTATTAAGATTTAAACCAAATCAATACCTCCATCTTGCACCAATGCCCTTGATGATATGAGTTTAAATTCTCTTTTTTTCTATCTCATTCTCTATGTAACACATAGTTAATCACTGTGTTATCTTTTGAATTTTGTCAAATTTTTTTTTGCATTTCTGAGCTTCATTTGGGTCTATTTACTTTAGTATATTCTGAGACAGGATCTCTCTATGTTGTCCTCTTGAGTAGGTGGTACTGTACATGTGTGACCAGATTTGCTTGCCTTCCACATGAGAACCCTTGAGACGCGGTCTTTTTATGTAGCCGTCTCTGTCCTGGAATGCACTCTGTGGACCAGGCTGGCCTCAAACTCACAGAGATCTGCCTGCCTCTGCCTCCCTGGCGCATGATTAAAAGCATGCGCCACCACTGCTGGCTTCTACTGTTGAGTCTTTGAAGATAGTAGTGCACATTTTCTCTGCTCATTGTTCTTGGCTTTTTACTTTAGTTTCTACATTTCTGGTCCCGAGTTTAATTTTTAACAGAGTTTGTTAGTTATTTTTGTGTCACTGTGACAAAATACCTAAGGAAGCTTCTTATAGAAAGGAGGATTGACTTTAGCCTGTGGTTTCAGAGGGTTGCAGTGGACAGGGAGGACGAGGGCTGCTTGTCGCCGTGGCAGCAGGAGTATGGACCAGTGGCTGACTAGTCACCTGATGGCAGACCAGGAAGCAAAGAGCTAGGCAGAAACAATGGCATATTATAACCTTCAAGTGCTCAGCCCTGTGACTTATTTCCTCCAGGCTGGCCCTACCACCTAAAGGCTCCAGTCTTTCAGATAGCACCAGTCAGGAGACAAGTGCCTGAGATGTGAGCCAGTGGGGGACATAATTGAAACCATAATATACAGTGTACATTTGGGCCTCCTTTCTTCTTTTCTTCCTTCCTTCCTTCTTTCTTTTCTTCTTTCCTTCCTTCTCTTTTCTTCTTCTTTTCTTTCTTCTCTCCTTTTTTCTCCTTAGAAGCACAGAGCACAGAAATCACACAGAGGTAATAACTACATGACAGAAATTGTTGGGCTAACACTCAAGAGGCAGAAGCTTCTGGATATGTGTTAGTTCGAGGCCAGCCTGGTTTACATAATGAATTTTAGGCTAGCCAGGACTAGACAAAGTGAGTCTCTATCTAAATAAACAAAACAAAACAAAACAAAAAAAAACCCAACCAACCAACCAAAAAAAAAAACCCAACCAAACAAAAACCAAAAACCAACCAACCAACCAAAAACAGGAGAGAGAGAGAGAGAGAGAGAGAGAGAGAGAGAGAGAGAGAGAGAGAGATATGAATGGAAGAGAAATAAATTAGAAGTCTTGATGCACCATCCATTTCTTTTCTTATGAGGGAAATAAAGCACACACTGAGTTAAGTAGAGGCAGATGTGAGGCAAATTTAGATGATGTTTTAAAGTCTAAACTATAATGACTAAATAAATGCAGAAGATGCTAATAATATGCTAAATATTTGATATAAGTAGATAGTTTACAGGGCTTTGTAGGAGACAGAGGTGAAAGCAGTTCTTAGAAGCCAGACAGAGAAAGGTGGGCTTGGAGGTGACTTGGAAGGGATGGAGGAAGTCTTGGTGAGATCACGACATATAGAGTCTGGCTTTTTTTGCAGCTCAGTTTAGCTGGAGGTTGGTAAGATCAGACACCCTAGAATTACGTTTGTCTCTCTCATGAGTGAGCACACACTTAAAAGTGAGGGACGTTTGTGAGCAACTGTCTTACTTATCATCTATTTCTATGCTAGAATTCAATTACCAAGGCAGCTTATAATGGTAAGTATTTAATTTGGGGCTCACAGTTCCAGAGGGTTAGAGACCATGACCATCATGGGAGTGAGCATGGCAGCCATGGGGCTGGCGCAGCAGCTAAGAGCTTACGTCTGATCTACAAGCACAGGGTAGAAAGATAGGTAGCTGGGAATGGCAGAGGCTTTTGAAAATTCAAAGGCAAGCCCCATCCTCATCCCCTGGAAACATCTCCTCCAATAAGACCACACCTCCTAGTTGTTCCCAAAGAGTTTCACTGGCTGGGGACAAAGCATTCAAACATATGAGCCAATAGGGGACATTCTTACTCAAACCACCACTGTTACCATGTATCTGCAAAAACCTGTGTGAGCTTGGACCAATTAATGTAAAGACTTAAAGACAGAACTAAATTTTTCTTAAGAGGAAATGGCACTGTTGGTCATCATTTATCCCTACCTGAGGTCCAGCCAACCACTAAGATAGGCTGCCCTCTGGCTTTCACTCTTGCCTAGTATCCCATACAATAACATATCAGTACATGTTAACAATTTCTCTCTCCGTGTGTGTGTGTGTGTGTGTGTGTGTGTGTGTGTGTGTAAATGTATGTGTATATATGGCATGTATATATAGTATGTGGTGTGTATCTGTATGTAGTGTATATATGTAGTGTGTGTGGCATATATGTAGCATGTGTATGTGTGTGTAGTATGTGTAGTGTGTGTGGTGTATATAGTGTGTGTGGTATGTATGTGTGTACATGTGTGAACATGTGTATTAATTGCCTAAAACCATAAAAGATTTTTTTTTTCCTGACAGGGTCTCTGTTTGTAGCCTTGACTGCCCTGGACTCGCTTTGTTTACCAGGCTGGCCTCGAACTCACAGTGATCCACCTGCCTCTGCTTCCCAAGTGCTGGGATTAAAGTCATGTGCCACCGGGCTAAGATTTTTTTTTCTCATAATGAATATTCAGTGTGAGTCAACCAGAGCTCTCTGTCCATCAGGGTCAAAAGAAACCAACTCAACAGGAAGGAGGCTGCTGGAGGGCTTATACATGCAAACCAATTCTCTAGCCTGGAAGTAGCACGAGTCACTTTTGCTGAAAATACAAGCATCTCACCCAGACTGACGCCAAGAAATATCATCCTAACAGTTCTAGAATGGTGGAGAACCCGTGGCATTCAACAAATATCCCATCTACCTCACACTGTTAATTAAAAAACTTCAGTCTTTGAGGCAAAGCCACAGGGACAGACAGGAACAACTGTTTGCAGTTTCTGTAAGGAAGACAGGTTTACTTTGTCTTATGATTCAAGGTCCAAGATGAAGGGTTTGCGTCAGGTGATGACCCTCTTGCTGTCAGTCCCAAGATAGCACAGGTGTCATCTGACAGAGGCAGCAAGCGTGAATATGTGTTTTCCTAAGAATGATTAAGAATATAATTTTGGAATGAGGAATAGAGAATAGGTCCCCAATGTCAGTGCAATAAGAAAAGAAAGGCCTGTCCTGGAGAGACGACTCAGTGGTTACAACCAACTATGACTCTTTCTGAGAACCCAAGGTCAATTCTCAGCACCAACACCCTCATAAATTGCATATATGAATGCATGTAATTCCAGATCTTGAGGTGCCAACACCCTCTTTTAACCTTTGTGGGCACTAAACTTATATCTTCTATACACATAATTTCAAACTAATAATAAAAATATTTTTTTTTGTTTTTTCAAGATAGGGTTTCTCTGTGTAACCTTGGCTGTCCTGGAGTTGCTTTGTAGACCAGGCTGGCCTTGAATTCACAGGGATCCACCTGCCTCTGCCTCCCAAATACTGGGATTAAAGGCATGTGCCACCATACCTGGCTCCCCTCCCCCTTTTAAAAGTAATGTGTTCCATTGGTTTAAATTGCTAATTCATCTTAAAATTATCTCAGGAGGCCAAGAATATCTTTAAAAAGTAACTGCTGTCTAAAAAAAAACTTTTTTTTTACTACTATTTATGCTGGGATGGCTTTAGGAGACAAATTTGAAACACGCAGAGGAGGCTCTTAAGAGTGAACTAACACAGAGGGGAGCCCCAAAATGTAACTAACATTTCCTGAGCACAGATTCTCAACAATATTTGAGCTGTTGATGTGGAAGAGACAATAATTATTAGACCCTGTCTGTCTTCAACAGAATTTATGACCTAGTAGAGAAAACAAATTAAACATAAAGTCTATTTTGAGGACTTAAATTGTGAGTACTTTCCTACCACAGTTTCCTGCCCAGTTCCATCAGAGTGATACAAAATAATCCAGTCCAAATAAATGTTTACCCAGTGACGTAGTCAGAAGGAGAGTGACCACTATAGGCTCATCTATTTGAGTCCTCAGTTCCCAGTTGTTGACTGTTTGGGAAGGATTAGTAAGTGTGGCCCTGTTGGAGAAAGCGTGTTTCTGGAATGGGCTGGAGATTCCTTAAATCCCCACAACCCCCGGTAAGCAAGCCTCCTGCTTGCAGCTTTGAGATACGAGCTTTCAACCATTCCTGCTACTGTGTCTTTGCTCGACCATCATGGACTCTAACACTCTGAAACTGTGCACTCAATTAACACTTACAAGATGCATTGACCATGATCACAGAAGTAGAGAAGTAACTAATTACCCAGAGTAGAAAGAATTAAGGGGAATGAAATGACAGGACTATACCCGTCCATAAACTGTTCTGCTTCCCTCCCACAAGCCTATAACCTCCACTGTCAGAGACTGTCACATGAAGGGTCCAGGCTAGGTAACTGGGTGTTGTCCACTCTAGAATTCAGGCAAGAGGGCCCACTTTTGTAGGGAGAGTTTTTGCTTTTTAAGGTGGCTTCATGTAGCCCAGGCTAGCCTTGTAATTACTACGAAGCCTTGAACCTTTGCATCTTCTTGTTGCTGACTCCTGAGAGCTGGAATAATAGGCATTGGTGTTGTGGATCAAGACCAGAGCCTCAGCCTTGTGAAAGCTATCAACTATTATTTTCTCAACGTCTATGCACACTGAGGGCAAACTTTTTTTTTTTAAATAATCTGTTAGGAATAGTATTGCAAAGAAGCATGTTGGTTGAAACACTATCCAGTGGTACAAGCTCTGTGGAGCCAACTGTAGCTCCCTTATTCACTGCTCAGTGTATGAGGTTTCTGAGACCAAGCTGAGGGAAGAAGAAAGGGCCAGCTTCACAATATGACAATATGTTATAATATTTATGCTTAAGGAAGAAAACCTTAGCGTTAGCATTTGGTTACATGAATGAACTGATCACTATTAAGTCCCCCCTATTTAGCCTTTTATTAACTAATTTATTCTTCAGTTACCTGAAGAATGATAGGCCTAGATAAGTTTATCCTATTTACATAAGTGGATATTAAAAATGGAAATATCCTCTATACCAGAATCAAGTCCGTAGTTGCACATAACAAAAGAAAGTGCATGATAACTTATTAAATCTCATATTTATTACCTTTTCTGTGTTTATTTATCCTAAATGTTTATTATTTATTCACTTAGTGGATACGTGTGTGTGTGTGTGTGTGTGTGTGTGTGTGTGTGCGTGCATACCATATACAAGAACACGTGCCAAGGCTCATTTGTGAAAGTCAGAGTACATCTTGCCAAGTCAGTTTTTCTCTTTCTACCCATCGGGTCCTGAGGATTGAACTCAGGTTGTCAGGTTTGGTGGCATGTGTCTTCACCCATAGCAATTTTTAGACAGGGTCTCTTGTAGCCCAGGCTGGTCTTGAAGTTTCCATGTGGATAAAGATGACATAGAATTCCTGACCCCCCTGCTTCTCCCTCCTAAGGCCCGGGTCACAGATATGCACCGGCTCGCACAGGTAGATATCACATTTCCCTTTGTAACTACTTATACAACTCCGAGTTTAGGACTGCTAGTGGGACAGCCAGGCACGTTGGTGCACACCTATAATCCCAGCACTCAGGGAGGCAGAGGTAGGTGGATCTCTGTAAGTTTGAGGCCAGCCTGGTCTACAAGTCAAGTCCAGGCCAGCTAGTGGGTCAAAAACAAGAAGATTCAATTTCACAGTTACAACAAACTTCTTTAGAATTCCAAACTAGTTACCATAAAAAGCAACGTATTCTAGTTCATCCAAAGGTGGGAATTCTCTCAAATGGGAAAAGTAGGCTAAGAGTTAGGGGTAGCCTTACTTCTGTCATTAAGGTAGGAAATGACATGCAGCTGTTTGTAGGCGTAGGCAAGGAAGGATGCTGAATCTACAGCAAACTGGAAAGTACGGGGATACAGAATAATTATCCAATACATATTCTCAGTCAAAATGCTTATAATTGAGTGCACCAGTTCACTGGGAATAAGCAAGACAAAGGGGAAATCCACCCACAATCCATGGGGCTGTTGATAAGGGCGGAATTTGAATAATCTCAACAAAGTGTCCTTCGTTACAGAATTGACTGCTCTATCTAGGGAAGGCAGATTTTCACATTAAAATGTAAAAATAATGGAGTAGAATTTGGAGAGAGAAATCCTTATAAAAGTCATGAATTTAGGGGGATTGGGGATTTCAAAAGGCATAGAATTCCTGAGACAGATGGACCTGGGATCCTATCTTATCAAGAAATTCTCAGTCTTTTTTACTCTGTTCCCCCCAACCCCTGCCAGAACTTAGCTCCATAAAAGTTTCTACAAGCAAATAGAATTCTCAGAAGGAATCAAGCCAAGTCACTTGAGAAGAGCTATATAGGTGGGTGAGAGATGGGCTTCTGCCAGTCCCAGGTTCAATAAAACACTCTTCTTTTTCTTTTCCTTTTTCTTTTTCTTTTTGAGACAGGGTTTATCTGTGTAGGCTTGGCTGTCCTGGACTCTTTCTAGGCCAGGCTGGCCTTGAACTCACAGAGATCTGCCTGCCTTTGCTCCCTGAGTGCTAGAACTACAGATGTGCGCCACCAGGCGTGGCATAAAGCACCTTTTTCAAAGTGTAGATCAAACAACAGAATACCACCTGACGAAGAACGGTGTCACCCTGACATAAAGCAAAGCAGATTCCGGGGAAGCTGCTCGGAGTAACACAGAAGCAGCAGCTTCCACACATTTCTCTTGCTGAATCTGTGAGACTCAAAGACATTCATTTTCACGTTATGTTCCATAGGACCTTGGCAGCATCTCTTACACGCTTTTTAAAGGCAGCGGGGACCATTTCCAGTGTGTCTCAGTTCTGTCATTTTTCATGGCCACAAAGTATGGTATTTGCACAGTGTAGATACAACTTCCCCGTTCCACTGCCTTTCCTGTGGTCCGCTAGCCCCGTGATTTCATCTGAGTAGCCAGTGACAGTGTAACAGAAGCCAACAGAACAGGCATAGGAGAGTGCATGCCAATGACTGATGAGGATGTATTTTATCTGTCTTGGGGGAAAAAAGTGTGACACAAAGAAACTGTGGGCCCCATATGTCTGCTTTCAACCAGTTTGTCTGCCTGAGGCCATACTGGACTCCAAAGTGAGCAGATGTGGCCCGGATGGCCGGGTCACTGTTGAATTTTGAAAACCAATGTTTGAGAATAAATAAGGCACTAACTCAGTGTTAGTAATGGAGAAGTCCAAAAATGTATCTCAAACTGTGTTTGGTCTCTATTCCCTTGGAGAACAGGCCCCCAGAACACTCATGGAGAAAAAGTAGATCATATTTTTCAGTGGGTTTATATCTTCATGTTATAAGTAGCCTCAGAGTGCTTCATATACCCTAAGCTACTTGGGAAGGGAAGAAGGCAGGTTCGTTATCTATCCAGCCGAGACTTGAGGTCTGAAAGAAAGAACGTCCCCCGTTTAGGAGAACATCCTGATGAAGGAGAAAAGTCTCCTGAATTTCATGGTTTTCTTAGGAGACAGACGACACAGGGCACCCTGCACAGGCCTCATTTTCCTGGGTTCTGTGGGGGAATAGTGTTGCACAGTGGGGTGAGGCACGTAGCTGCGGTGGCACAGTCATGGGTCACCAGGTCAGGCAGGGTTCCACTGATGCTGGTGTGCGGCAGAAACCCTGTGATGCAGTGCACGGGGCTGCCATGCTGGTGGAGCTGGGACTAAGCGACAGTGTGACAGTCGTGGTGGTTTCATAATTGATAATAGTCTTTGTCCCTATTGAGAAATACCAAACGTAGCACCAGGAAAAGGGCCCATACCGCCAAACCGATGTTTGTCTCATGAGACTGTTGGCAAGCAACCTGGGAGACACCAGAGCCAAACGGAAGGCAACCTTTTACGTTTCCCTCGTGTCCCCCTTTGGATCAACCCAGGATCCCTTTGTCTGTTCAAGAATAAACAGGGTGGGCTGTCTCCAGCTCTACTCATTGCCTTCCTTCTTTTGAAAATTATCTCCAAAGCTACTTTTGGACAACTGCCAGGATGACACCCAATTCCAGGATAGAGTTACTATGGTAATAGTTAAGAGTCTTATGGGCTGTCCATTATCAACGAAAAGTATCATTGAGAGTTTCAAAATCAGTCCATAAAACCAGCTTTCTCCTGGCAACAATCTCTCTCTCTCTCTCTCTCTCTCTCTCTCTCTTCTCTCTCTCTCTCTCTCTCTCTCTCTCTCTCTCTCTCTCTCTCTCTCTGAGACAGAGTCTCTCTATGTACCCCTAGCTGTCCTGGAGCTGCCTATGTGGCCTCCAACATACAAAGATCTTCTTGTCTCTGCCTCCTGATATTACAGGCGTGCACCGCCACGCCTGGATCCTCTCCCAGCCCTCTTGACTGGGTTAAGCACCCAGTGAGGTAAGAGGTGGAAATGACGGGAAAGGAACCAGAGTGGTCAGCGGAACTGGGAACAGCCACTCTGCCTTCAGGGAACCCGTGAGTAAGGAACTCTCATTGGCATAATTAAAACCAAGTCTCTAGAAATGAGAGCAAATAAGTGAGATTGCTCATCCCTGTTCTTTCTTTATTTATTTATTTGTTGGTTTGTTTTTCGAGACAGGGTTTCTCTGTGTAGCCTTGGCCATCCTGGACTCACTTTGTAGACCAGGCCGGCCTCGAACTCACAGTGATCCGCCTGCCTCTGCCTCCCGAGTGCTGGGATTAAAGGCGTGCGCCACCACGCCCGGCTGCTCATCCCTGTTCTTAAAACACATGTGCATACTGGTCCTGAAGGTCCATTTGCAGCACAGCCTCTAGTTATTGGTTATTATTTATGTCACGGTGACCGGGCAGGATGTTCCACTCAAATATCCACAGTCCAGATCCTCACTAGGACTGAACCTTCCCCCACTCCCGTCCATATCATTTGCATTTGCAAACAGAAGGCGCTTTATTTTCCCCTCAGATTCTTGGGGGGAGTACCTGGTATTGATTCTATCTAGATACCAGAGAGATTATTTCAAGAAAAAGATTATGCAACATAATGCTTAGCATTTATATAGTTCCTTTGATTTCAAAAACAACTTATAAATATCGCCTACCATGACAGCGTCTTTGCGAGGTAGGTGAATACTATTGTCTCTACGTTAACAATAGAAACCAGAGGCCAAAGAGTAAAGGACTCTGTTGTGAGCGTACTGGGTGTGGGCATCTTGGCCACTTGCTCTGGGCTTTGAAGAAGTCACCTCTCTCATGTAGCAACAGTCTCCATTAATACAGGATTATATATTGTGTAGATATAAAACAACAACACACAGTGACATTATAGAACAATATTCCAATATTTCTGTTTCTTAGTAAAATATGTTAAGCACAGTATTTAAATTGCATTTGTCTGAAAAGCATTTGGTATATTAAATAGCAGAAGGTATATTAAATAGCTCTATTATAAACATTTGCTGGCATACTCTTAACAGCATAATAATTCTAAATAAACTAAAATCCACCGAAGCATAGAGACCTTTCCTTTATAATACTGCCAACCAAACACAAATGTAAAACTGCTTTGTTCTCCAGATCTTAATGGCTTGCTGGATATTAGCAGGGGCACTTCATTTTTCTGAGCTTGAGGAAAGAATATATATATATATATATATATCTGAGAGAGAGCTGACTGTGGTTTTTAAAAATAACCAGCTGATTGAGGGTAGGGAAATGTAGCTGAAAGGTGGAAACGAAAGACTTCTATTTCCATTTTGTTTATATTCTGAGGAATTCATACCTTTCCCAAAGATTTCTCCCACTTTGACTGAGCGCCAAGGTGAGTCCAGGGATACACAGGACAAGAACATTTTGTGAGAAGACAAACTGATACCAAGGAAGTCCTCTGGTATCGGAAGACAAGGAACACAGGGACAAAATGTGTACTTCTGAGGAGTCCTGAAGGCTGGCTTGCAATGTAGGAGCCAGTGCTCGGCCGCCTGGATGGGTGTTGGAGACGATTTATCAGGGCAGATGCTTGGTTCTGTTTGTGTGTTTTTTTCCCCCACCTTCCTCTAACTCCAGAACTCAGCAATATTAAAGGAAAGGGCTCAACTCATGCTAGGCTTCCTAAAACCAGTGCGGGTGAAGCCAGTTCTAAAACCAGTAAGAAACAGGAGACAAGAACCAAGTCATCAAATCTGTTTGCAGCTGTTAAAAACCAACCTCTACGGCAGAATGACATTCTCTGTCAGAGCTCATGGATACAAAGGTCTTAAATTTAACAGATGGTGCTAAGATGGTGTTAGCTGTTAGCTACATATTACATGTCATCCAGAGAACGTTTTAAATAAGTGTGCTTTTTTTTTTTTATTTCCCCCCTTTTAAAAAAAATGTAGTAAATCGTCTTTCCTCTGGTCTTTCCTGCATCAGGTCTGATGCCCTGCTTGTGTGTCAGCGAGCTACACACTCAGTGGCTCCCTCCCGGTGACATTGTAAGTGGCAGGTTGGTTGAAGGGAGGCTTGAGTTTGGATAGGCTTGAACAGTTCGGCTGTTTGGTTGGCTGTATGGATTTGGCATAAGGTGAATACCAGTCTCTCTCAAACACGTCTTTAAGTTGCTTAATGATGCTCCTGTTGTCTCTCACATCCACCTGGTTGATGACAAGGCCCGTGCCAGCATTCTGGGTAAAGTCATTCCCTACCCAATCGAAGTTTCCTGCAAACAAAGAAATCACAGTGAGAAGATACAATCCTCTGGAAAAATTCTCAATATAATGAAATACAGGACAGATTCACAATAAATAAATAAATAAATAAACAGACAGACAGACAGATAGACATGAAAGAATAACAAGAGAGGTGGAATGGTGTTGACAGCTCTGGGGAAAAAAATCGAAAGAAACCCTACATATGGTGGATTAATATTTGCATATTATTTTGGCATTTTCTTCGGCTTTGCACAAGTTGAAACTCAAAACAAGAAATCTGCTGTTCTTTTTCTGTAAATGTTATTTCTTATTGATGTTCACAAGATGCACTAAATACAGCAACATGTAAAATATATAGGAATAAACTTAAGAATCCTGTGAACAATTACTACCTTCTCAAAGAGACAACATCGAATCCATATGTATAAACATTATTATGCGGAGACGCTTCACAATTGAGACAAAGCTGAAGACAGAGAAATGGCTACACCTCTCCCTAAAGACACTGGGAGGCATCCCCCTTGACAGCATAGGCCCATGGGTCTGCCTGCACCATCAGATAGAGGACTGTCTAAGACATGAACTCTGGTGCCCCATATTTGACCACTTCCCTGTGGTGGGGAGGCCTGGTGGCACTCTGAGAAAGAATAAGCAGGCTACCAAGAAGAGACTTGATAGCTTTTGACCATATAGTGGGGCAGGAGGTCCCCCTCAGTCACAGACCTAGGGGAGGGGAATAGGGTGAAAGCTGGAGGGAGGGAGGAACAGGAGGATACAAGGTATGGGATAACAACTGAGAACAACTGAAGAAATTAAAAAAAAAAAAAAAAGATAGATGGCTGATGCCTTCCCCCACCCCGACCCCCCGCCTGGAACTGTTTCTATGAAGAGTCAGAAACTGGTTGGTTTAAATAGTAGAAATGTATTCTCATGACTTTGGAGGCAAAAATCAAGGTTGGTTCCTTCTGGGAGCTGAGGGAAGCATGATGCTACTTTTTTTGTTGTTGTTGTTGCCAATTTAACACATCTAGGAAGAACTGCCACCATCAGATTAGCCTCCAGGGCTATGGGGCATTCCCTTGACTGCTAATTAATGTAGGAGGGCCCAACCCACTGTGAGCAACTGCATCCTTGTATATGTGGGGCCTAGGCTGGATAAGAAAAGTAGCTGGCCATGAGCCCAAGATTAAGACAGTAAGCAGCGTTGCCCCTGTGGTTACTGCTTCAAGCTCCTGTCTTGAGTTCCTGCCTTGGTTCTCTCCCTCCGTCCCTTTCTCCCTCCCTCCCTCCCTCCCCCCTCCCTTCCTCCGTGTGTGTGTGTGTGTGTGTGTGTGTGTGTGTGTGTGTGTGTGTGTGTCTCATTGTTGTTTTGTTGTTTTTGTTTTTCAGGACAGGGTTTCTCTGTGAAGCCTTAGCTGTCCTGGAACTCACTCTGTAGACCAGGTTGGCCTCAAACTCAGAGCTACACCTGCCTCTGCCTCCCAAGGGCTAGGATTAAAGGCGTGTGCGCATCTTCATACTCTGGTGCCTTGGCTTCTCTTGATGATGGACAATAATCCGCAAGCTGAAACAAACCCTTTGATCCCTAAACTGCTTTTGGTCATGGTGTTCATTAGGGGCATAGAGAAACAAACTAGGGTGGAAAGGATGTATTCTAACCCCGTTTGCTTCTGGGCGGCCCCTTTCTCCCTGTCTCTCCATGTTGTTTTTCCTCTATGTATGCCCTTATCTAGCCTTCTTCCTTGTTTTGCTTTTTATTTTTAATTAAAAGAATTTTTTTTTTTTTTAGGTATTTCAAGACAGGGTTTCTTTGTGGCCCTGGCTGTCCTAGACTTGCTTTGTAGACCAGGCTGGCCTTGAACTCACAGAGATCCACCTGCCTCTGCCTCCCGAGTGCTGGGATTACAGGTGTGCACCACCACGCCCAACCCTTGTTTTGCTTTTGAAACCAGATGTTACCATATAGTTCAGGCTGGCCTCAGACTCACAGCTGTCCTCCGTCAGCCTTCTGAGAGCTAGGATTACAGGGATGAGCCACCGTGCACAGTTCCTCTGTGTTTCGTTTGTTTTTTTTAAAAAGACCTGGGCCACATTAGATTAATGCCCACCTTAATGACCTCACTTTGGAGTGATTTTTATATGTTTTCATTCTTTTATACTTGGGAGTCAGGGCTTCTGTGTATGAATTTTGAGGTTGCAGTCACTTCAGAAGAGGCTGAGACTGGCGATGCTGTTAGTGTTGAGTCCATCTCCAGTTGACTAGCTCTCAGGGAAGGATTACAAAGTATAGTCTTGTTGGGGGGGGTGTCACTAGAGGTGGGCTGTGAGGTTCCAAAAGCCCACCCCAACGCCAGCGTCTTTCTGTGTGTGTGTGTGTGTGTGTCTGCTGCCAGAGGATCAGGTTGTAAAGCTCTCAGCTGCCTCTCCAGCACCATAACCATATCTGCCTGCAGGCCGCCATACTCTCCACCGTGATAATAGAGCAAGCCTGTGAAACTGTAAGCTTTCCTTTCTAAGACTCGCCTTGGTCATCGTGTCTCTTCACAGCCACAGAACACCAACTGAAACAAAGGTTCGGGGAATGGCTGAGCAACCCTAACCTCCCATGTATTTCTCTTTGGTATCTAATGGGCAAAATCAAAGTCTGCCCTTAAAAGGGGACAGTGTTATTTAATTACCGGATTGTTCATGAGTCTCTAATGTTCTACCAGGTCCGATATTAAGAATGTGGACCTAAAACTAAAAATGAAAGTTCCTGTCTTCAAGGAGTCCAGGAGAGAAAAAAAATCACCAGAACACAAATGGGAAGGAAGGAGCACACCAGGATGTCACACCCAGTGCCACAAGCACCGGAGAGAAGGCTTTCTCTCCCTGGCTAAATGTGTCAAGAAGAAGCTGTGCATTGAGTAATGTGTGCTGAAGCTTAACAGGGAGAAGAGAGACCCAGGCTCCAAAAGGAGGATGATAGCTTGTGGGCAGAGAACAGGTTGGGAGTTTGGAATATTAGGGGATGTAGTCAAGCTGCAAGGGAGTCTGAGAGGAGAGAACTGTGATTGGGCAAATCAAAGTGTTTGTGTTTATGTACAATATTTTGTATGACGGGGAGGATTTACTGCAAAGAAGATGTTCACAGAAGTCCCTACATTTGTCCCTTGTTTCACGGTTAACCAACAGAGCTTCAAAGAGACCCATCCGAGCTGGGTTCAAAGTCAAATCTAACTCCAGAGCCCTGGACAATAACCTCAGCTTAGGCTCTGGGGCACTGCAGCCATGCTGAGACTTCTGCTATGTGCATTGACAGATCCTATTTCCTGGAGGAAACACATATAAAAAAACACTTTGGGTGCAGCCCTGGGAAGGGAATAAGAGGACAGAGCACAGTGAGGAATTTGGGGCCTTATCCTGTAAATCTATCCTTTTCCTGCCAGACAGTGAACGAGCCAAGAGAAGGCTGTTTGTGGATTTCACATGCTTTAGTTGGCCTCTTTCAGGGCAGCTCTGGGAAGCTTCATGCTGACACAGGAATTTTGGCAGACCTTCAAGGTGACATATGTTTCCTTTTTTTTTTTTTTTTTTTTTTTTTTTTTTTTTTTTTTTTTTTTGTAGCTGGGCTACATTTTTATCTGTTATCTTTTAGGACAATTTCAGCTCCCCAAAATGCACACTAAGGCTGCAATATCCAGAATGTAGTGTGGTGTGTGTTGTGGTGTGTGTGTGTGTGTGTGTGTGTGTGTGTGTGTGTGTGTGTTGCTGAGGGTACTAGAGAGCTAGCTTACTTGGTTGGTAGGCATCCTTGAGCATCTGTCCAGCACCTTCAACTAACCTCCTGCCTCCTCTTTAGCTGTCTAGTCACTCAGACACATTCCTAACAAATCTTCAGAGCTTAACTCAGATATGTTCTGGAAAATGAGAAAGAGATGCTGTGTGAAGATGCTTCCGGAAGTCTCATGCAAACTATCCCATGCACTGGGAGTTTTCTTCATCCCACATTATCAATGAGTATCTAAGAAAGGATTTAGGATATCACAGAGTGTGCTGATAATTATTTAAATCATCAGGTGATTTCCCATTTGATGTTTTTTTGAATGTTTTGGTATCAGAGCTCTGCTTCTCTCTAGGGAATCAGTGTTTTGCCGAAACTGCTGCCTATAAAATGAACTCACTCAATAATATCTTAGCTCGGGATGAAGAGAGCAAGAGTCCACCAGAGTCAGTGTAAGGAGCTAACCACATATTATCTCATTTAACCACAGCACCACCATCAAAAGGGTGAGCGGCCATTATCCCCCTTTCACAGATAGGGAGACTGAGGCTTACAAGAGGTCACATGACCTGCTCCCTTCTGCCAGTTTGTGTCAGTGCTGTAACTCAAATAGAGATTGTTTTCTGATTGCAAAGCACTTATTCAATTTGTCCAAGGAATGCTTGGCTAACACCTGGGCCATTTCAAGATCAATAAACAGCAGTTGATAAGCTACCAGCATCCCATGTCTGGTCTTGGTTTGCATTCTGTTTTCCTCTTTGGGGAAAGAACTTACTTTAAATAAGTGCTACAATAAAAGGTCTTGATTTGGGGTCTTAAGCCTCTGTGTACACGGCTGGAGTCACCCCTGAATTTTGGATAAGTTAGGCCAAAGTGCCTACTTTTTAGTAAGCAATTTTGAGTTGTCTTTTCCTTACTTGTTTTTCAATTTTTTGTTTATTAATTTACTTATTCATTTATCCACCTATTTAATATTTATAAGTGTTTTGCCTGCATGTATATATGTGAGTCACCATGTGCCTGGTGTCCTCAGAGGTCAGAAAAGGACAATGGCTACCTTATCACTGAAGTTAATGAGTGTTGTGATCTCTTATATGTTGCAAGAAAATCAAGTGCTCTAAATTGCTGCATTATCTCTCCAGTCCTTCCTTGCCACTTGCGAATTCAAACAATCTCATTTTGAATCACCTTTGCATGTGCTTATAATCCAAAACAATCAAAATTGCATATTTAAAAGAAATTTTTGAGACAGGGTCTTTCTATATAGCCCTGGTTGCTCTGGAATTTATTATGTAGGCTAGACTGGCTTTGAGCTCACAGAAATGCTGCCTGTACTCCCAAGGTTTAAAAGAGTGTGCCACATCGCTGACAAAATCTTTTTTAAGTGAAAATTTATCTTATCTTTTTGTTTATTTGTATTTGTCTGTGTGGGGGTGTGTACACATATGAATGCAGTGCTCATGGAGGCCAGAAGAGGGCGACAGATCCGCTGGGACTGGAGTTCAGGTGGTCGTGAAGGGCCCAATGTAGAGTGCATAGAACTGATCTCTGGAAGAGCAATAAGCACTCCGGAACCACCTCTCCAGCCCAATGTATTAAAAAAGACTAAAAAAACAAAAACAAAAACAAAAACAAAACAAAACAAAACAAAAACAAATGCTCTATTTTTAAGAATGACATAATTAGGAAAAATAGAGACTGACATCCTCAGGCTGAGGTTGCAGTTACCTCATAGCCTGAACTGGACATCTAAGCCCTCTCCAGACACCCATGTGGCCGAGTTACCTCCTCCTCCAGAAGGTCTGTCCTCATCTCTAATCTTGGATTCACTCTCCCCTCTGTTGGTAGCAGTGCTAAGAGGTCTAAGGAAGGCAAAAGTGCCCCATGAAGTAAAGAGGGGTTTCATTCACCCACAGAATTTAGAGAAATAATTAATATAGGTTCCATATCCACTCCGGAATTGCACAACCACGTTCTTGTTTTCTGCTGAGGCTGCCACTTTACCTGCGCCATTTAATAACCACCCTGATTCTTTCAGATTTGAACGTCTCCTTCTTTTTATAAGACAACGTCAGCTCTACCTGTGCCGATTCCAGTGTAGGGATTACCCTTGCCTCCCACAAGCTGTGAGGAGCTAGAATAATCTCACCAATGTAATGATTTATGCACCTGGAACTTCATTGCTCTAATAGCTAATGTTAATTGGGCACCATCCATGTGCCAGGTGCTTTGTGTATTTCATCTCCCATTGAAACGTCACTCCTTGAAGTGAAAGCTGCCACCAGCTCCATTTGACACATCGGCGAACTGAAATTTATGGACCTCCAGGGAACTGCTGCACGGTAGGTATTGAGAAAACGGCCGAGGCGTCATGAGAAGATGGCATGGGCGTCTTTGTTGCCCGGGGACAGTGTAACAACTCTCTAGAACCCCAAGACAGGCTGTCTCAGACAAGGCAATGAGCACTGTGTTTGCTTCATGCTGGAACTCACACCTCTGATGAGCCCTTTGGCCCCTCACCTATACAATGTCAAACAAACGGACTGGGGGAAATGTCTGCGGAATGTGGGTGGCAAACTGTCTTCCGTGATCTCCAGCCATGGAGTGGAGAGAGGTTCTATAGTACCTGAAGAGCTCTCGGGCCCTCACCCTCCTGCTTCCCTCCTGCACAAACTCATCAATAGCTATAGCTTCCAAGATGCCATCTTCTCCCCTGGGGACCTTTCAGAACACCGCTGACCCCTACGATCTGGGTGATCCTTGAGGAGTTTTTCAACTCCTCCCCCCCACCTCTGCCACCGTGTGTGCCTACCAATGTAAGCTGCTCCGTCTGTCACCATGTACTTGTTGCGGTTTAATTTGGGAAAGGTCTGGTTCTTTTGTTCTTTTGTTGCACAAGCATTCTCTCTTTCCAGATCAAAAAATTTCTGTAAGACAAAAGCAGGTCAATTGAGAATGTTTTGGGTCTTGTTCATAAGCACAAAAGAGTCTATTATCTGAATATCATCAATAGACCTCACATTGGGTTATTAAATGACGCTCATGTTACTTTGTATAGAGGAAGCTATTTTTACTCCCCATCCATACAGGCAACAACAAAGAAAATTAGCATGTTCAACCAGCTCTATAATTAACTCTGCAAAGCTAACAAATGAACACAAAATTCCTTCTCTGAACAGGGTGGTGGCTGGAAGGTTGTTTAATCCTCACTGTCTTATGCAGCAGGGCACACGGGCACTGGAGGCAGCAGCCTCCAGGTGCTCTGTGTCATGCATGCCAACGAACTGAACTGAGTGAATATTATTACCCGGTGCATACATTATGCCAGTGACTAGCTGATTCATCTGAGAACCCGCAGAGGTCAAAAGAGATTTTTGCCACAAGAGCAAATAAATAGTTTCCATTGGAACGTCTAAGTCTATAGGCTTTTTTGAATGGGCAACTAAAAAAAAAAAAATCACAAAATCAAACTATGTAATTCTAATATCAGTGTGACTCCAAAATAACAGCAGCAGCAGCAGCAGCAGCAGCAGGAGGAGTCTACTTGACCCAAGACCAAAAATGGAGGAGCTTTCGGAATGTGGGGAATGAACGAGGCCTGGCTGCAGGGAGGAAAGGCTTTAGAAATTTGGCCAGTGTTGGATGAAGTGTCAGCCCATGGGATTGCGAGAGCTGAGCTGAGAGGAGACACACATTGATGTCAGGGTCTCCTTGTGCACTGCAGTGGAGAACACAGATTCTAGAATGTCTCGCAGCTCTCGCCTCGCTCTGTGTTGGAAGGGGAGAAAAAGGAGGAGGGCATCTGTGAAAGATGAGTCTCTGTGTCTACTTTTGTGTAGTTTCAAAGGCCTGCTCATTCCAGTTTGGTTTGAGGAAAATAATGATAGTTGGTCTAGCCTTACGCTTCATGCTTGGAGAGGGGTAACTTGGTGATTGCTAAGGGAGCTTCCAGATTTTCTCAAAGACTCAATTCTGAGCTATATCTGGGAGACTGCTGAGACATCAGAAACCAGACCTGACTCTCTGACATTATTAGAAGTTGGAAGAGACGCGAAAGGAACAAAAAGAATTGGGTAATTTGTTAAATAAAGTAACTCAAGTCAGCCATGAAAAACGTTAAAAAAACTTTCCTAGAAAAAATTATGTGTGTGTACGTATATATGTATGTATGTATGTATATATGTATGCATGTCTGTTGAAATGTGGGTATGTGCATGTAAGTGCAGGTGCCCACAAAGACCAGAGGTGTTGGACTCCCTGGAGCTGGAGATATAGATGGTTATAAGTCGCCTGAATCCCCTAATGTGGGTGCTGAGAACTGAACTCTGGTCCTGTGTAAGAGCAGTGTGTTCTCCTGCCCGCTGAGCTCTTATCTTGTCACACATGAACTGTGACAGCCTTGGAAGCTGCAGTCTCTGTTTTCCTCAGTGACACCAGGCCATATCTGGGCAGGTAATGAGAGCATCTACTTCCCAGAGACAGAGTGCTCTGCCTGGTCCCAGGTCATCTATCTCCCTTGTCAGGCTCTGTGCCTCCTGAAGATATACTGTCTTCAAAGTTTTCCATACCCTACTTTTCTTGTAAGTGCTGACTACCATCTGTGTCCTAGATGATGGGGCCATAAGTTTCCTTCCAGGCTTGTCTTGACATTTAAAAATACATGGCCTCTGTTTTATAAAATGGCCAACAGCGAGCTATTAATGTATGGCTTATTCAAGATTCATGACCATCTGTGTCCAAAACGGTGAAGCCAAAGGAGCTCTACAGAGGCTACTACGATGGATTCTTCTTTCCTTGCAGGATTTGAGATGCAAGAAAGCCTTCCAGTCAGGAAGCAACATGGTGGTGGTGGTGGTGTGCCTTTGGTTGAAGGGAGATCAAGAGCCACTGTGGGAGAGAATGTGCCATGCTGTGTGCCCAAGCTCTTGGACACCTCATAAACATGAGAGCAGGTCCTCTGATGTTGTCACTCACTTCCTGGATGTACGATGCTCACCGGGGATACCAGATCATAGAAGACAATTGAGGAAAATTGGGGCAGTGCTTGATTCATAGGATGGAGTCCACGTCAGGTACTGCCAACCCAGGCAAAGGCCCATGTCTTGGGAGACCATATGCTCTACTGGGAAAGCTACTGCTTTTCTTTTGCTTAATGGGCGTGATGTGCTTATCAAATTGCCTTCTAAATAGCTATGTTTATGCACACAGATTAGTGTTGCTATTGGCTTTGGGCTACAAACCATTTTTCTGCAGTGGTCAGTGTTAATACAGAGGCTCCTGATTGGTCAAAACATCAAGGAGAAATGACTACTGAAGCCCTAGCCATAGATGGAATCTCTGTACTCCAAGGCACAGAGAACATCAGAAAGAATAGAGGAGCTGGGGGAAGGGGCAGGGGAGGTGAAAAACCCTCATTCTTCGGCATGACACAGCTGTTGCACCCTTCAAAAAGTTGTGAAAATTTTCTGTAAGATTTCATCCGTCGATACTGTTATGGAAGCGAGGTGGGGAGTGAGGTGGTAGGGTTGTGTGGTTGCATCGGTCTCTGATGATTAATAAGCAGATCATGGCTGACGGGGAAGGGAGAGGTGTTTTGTTCAAGAGTGTAGCCACTCAAATGGGCCCATGTCCCTGTAATCAAATGTCCACCCATGCTTCTGTACACAACCATAATGAGACTCACTGGGCAGAAAAGAAAAGACTTCGGTGTGCTCTGGGTTCTCTTTGCTGTCCTCAATGCCTGTAGAGCTTATCTTATCACTGCTTTCCCCAGATTCCATCTTTTATTGCCTTCCTTTGTGAATCTACCAGCTTAGCACATATTTTGAACAACACCAGCCTCCTGCCAGGCACTAGGTATAGTGACAGGCGACTAGACATCCTTTGACTTCCCTGGAGTCCTGGATGCCCTTTCAGCTTTCTGGATGATGCTGTCCCTGCACTGAAACAATCCCAGAATTCTCTTCTCTATGAAGAGGCATCAAACATAGCCAGGCTGGTCATTCAGGCCTTGCCTGGCTCCGTGAATCAATTTCTGCTTCCATCCCCAGTGTTTGATTTCGCATCCCAGTTAGCATCCTCACCCGGTCTTGGATATTTCATTTACTTTCAGGTCTGGCCTATAAGACACTTGATTGGTAGTAACCGCAGACCCTGCTTTCATACTTTCAATACTTAGAGTGATTTGTGAGTGCGCAGACGTGAAGGTGTCTGCTTCAGCTAAAAAAAAAAAAAAAAGTAAGCAGTGAAGTACAGAGTTGTACAGAGACAGGGAAAGAAGTTCTAGGGTTCCCTGTGTGGGAAGAAAGGAAAACATATAATAGGCACTGAGACTGTCCAACCAGGACAATCCTTGCGCCTATTCCTTCGTCTGGGTGGGACACAGCTGCTCTTCTGACCATACCCATACGCCTCCCCCACCTTTGGGTGTCACTCTGAGAGTGATGTTTGTAATGGGACGGCAGCCGAAAGGACACATACCACCTCTAGGCCCAACTATCAAGCCCCCCACTACTCTGCTCTGTTTATCTCTGGGATCACGAAGGGCCAGGGACATTCTGGAAACTGATTCAAGATAGATAGCTCAGAGACTCTGTCATTATGTGTTGATAAATAACCTCAGGAAGCCCAGGGCCTGCCACAGAGTGGGGTCTCAGCACACAGCTTTTGAGTATAGGGACTTGGTTTGAAAACGGAGGCCTAAAGGATTGGAGGCAGAGGAAATAGGTCCTGAGGGGAGGAGGCAAGAAAAAAAAATCAAAGAGGAACCTAAGTTAAGTTAGCACTTCCGTGTGCTCTATGGTTTGAACCTGAGATTCTCCCATGGGCTCATGTGTTTGAACACTTGGTCTCTGGGGGCTGGTGATATTTCAGAGGGATGGGGATCCTTTAGGAGGTACGACCTATCCGAAGAAGTAGTCTATGACTAGGGGTGGGATTTATGGGTTATATTCTGTCCCTAGGAACGGCCCCAAACCCTGACAGGCCAGGATGTAACAAGTCAACTCATGCCAGCGTGACACGAGTCCCAGCCACCACCGAACAGTGCACTCAGATCAGCCCTTCCTCCTTTAAGTTGCCTCTTGTCAGACATTCTGTCACAGTAGTGACAAAAGTCACAGAAACAAGGAACTAGCCTTACCTACCTTGCTTTCCTCTAGGAATCCAGAGATGGATTAGCATGTGACATGGGAGACTGGAGAAAGCCCAGGAGTCTGGGCTAGTGGGATGATGGGCAAGGTCGGTGTGTATTAATAGACGTTTCAACTCTTTGTCAATGTTACAAATAAGATTAGCAGGTGAATGAAGCAGGTCAAATAAGCTGTGTTTCTGAAGGGGCCGAGGAGACAATTAGAAGGGTAAATTGCTAGCTGTGCATGCATGAGACACTGAGTTTGGACTCCCAGCATCCACATAAGGGCTCGCCCGCACTTGTCTATAACATGAGTGCTGGGGGTAGATGGAGAGGGTGCCCCCTGGAGCTTGGTGGCTAGCCAATCTAGCCACCTCAGTGAACTTTAGGCTCACTGAGAGGCCTTGTCTCAGAACAACAAGGTGAAGAGCAATTGAGGAAAGTATCTGAAGTTGATCTCTGGCCTCTATACCTCTCTTTGTCCTTCTGTCTCTGTCTCTATCTGTCTGTCTGTCTGTCTGTCTGTCTCTCTCTCTCTCTCTCTGTGTGTGTGTGTGTGTGTGTGTAGCTGACAGCTTTCATAGACACGCAAAGGGAATAAGCCCTTTTTATTTAATAACACAGTCAACATTGCACTTACAACTTTCAAGCTGCAGTTGGCTATCTCAGTGCAAATAGCTTTAAGAGACGAGATGAAGTTAAACGTGAGGGGGTCCGTCTCTTTCCAGAAGCTTATGAGCAGCCGGACTTTAACGCTTCGTAAGACTAAGGCTTCTCTTATTTTCCCATCCAAATCTGGCCAGTATGTCCTGCAGAAAAACAAATAAAGAAAACTGCTTGCAAAAGAAATTTTACTAGACAGCTGTTCCTTTGTGCATTAGGTTATTTTGTAACATGTCAACCATCTTGCAGGACTGGCCAATGATACCGGCCTTTGGAATTAGGCGCCAAGAAGTGATGCTTTTCTGGGACCTCCTGCTGCCTTAGAGAGGACCTCAGGTCCGTGGGGGTGAACTATGTGTATCTAGTGCTCAGATGGACTGACCACCCCGGCTTGTCCTCAGTGGACCTCCACCACTATCCAGGCCTCATTGCGGTCTAAGCATCTGCTTTTGAGTGGAATTCTAGCTAGGAGTCTTGCACAGTGCCATGCCAGTCTGTATTCTTTGATAAGCCACACCCCCAACACATTTCTCTCTCTCTCTCTCTCTCTCTCTCTCTCTCTCTCTCTCTCTCTCTCTCTCTCCCTCCCTCCCTCCCTCTCTCCCTGCCCCCGCCACCCCAGTGAGCTTCTGATTTGCTTATCTGAGTTGTCCCATGTCCTTCTTTCCAGATTGTCCTCCTTCTGGACCCAGGCTCCCACAGCTCTCTTCTCTGCCTCTTCTGGGATGGACACTGGGAATCCTGCATCAGGCTAACAGTCTCCTCTGTTGCCAGTTCTTCCGGAAGGCATGGCATCTAGGCTCTTGTCATGTGTTCCTATACCACTTGGCTTAAGGTAGGCAAGTAGCCTTCAGCTTTCCCCATCCCCCATTGCGTCACTTCAGGAGTGTCACTTAGTCCTCAAGTTAAGACAAATCAGGAAATTGTCCTGTCTTCACTAAGCTTTGTGCCATCTTCTCGCTCCTCTTTGTAGAGATCCTGTTTTCTCATTCAAACACTGCTCGGGTCATGTTATTAGGAACTGTGGCCTGTCGGTGCTGTAACCGCAGCATCTCCAGGGGGCTGCTCTCCGTTTCTGACCTTCCTGCCCCAGGTGCTCCCTCTCTTGTCACATGATGCCTGTACGTTAGTCCTAGTGGGTGACAAATTTATGATACCTGAAGTCCCCGCTCCCTTAGCTCCTCCTGGTCTCTTTTGCCTGGACAACCCAATTCCAGTTCTGACCACCTGCAGGGTACTTATCCCCCTACCTTCCTCTTGATCATTGCATGACCAAAATCCTGAATGGTCCTAGAATTCTCTCAGTCAATTTCTAGGGATGATGGTGAACCGTCACCCCATCCTTGTACTCTACATTGGCCCCTGTGCCTCAGCTCTTATGCCTGGCACCTCTGGGACCACTCAGGTGACGTCTAAAAGCAGATGCGGTCCTGCTACTCCTTTCATAAGAGCCTCCCCCAAGATCATGAGACTCTCTAGTAAACAGCTTCCCGTACCCACGTGCCTTGCTCCCCATGCCTGCTTCCTCTCCAGTGTGCTTTCTCGCTGCCTTACCTTCGGCTCTGCCACCCAGCATTGAACCCACGTGGCCGGCTTTCTCTTTCACCCTGATATTTGCTCATACTGTCCCCTTCACCTGGAAAAAAAATCTCTTTTCCACTTGCCCACTCTTTCTTGTCTCCTTCATGAATGCTTTATGATGCAATTTAGGTAACACTCCTCCAGTGAACTCCCTCTAAATCTGGCATGGCATCGTGGGCACCTTTCACTGTGCTAGTCTCTGCAAACACCTTCAGTCACTCACACGTCTGTGTTCTAATCTTCCCTGAGCTCCTCTGTCCTCTTCAGATGGCATTCCAGGGACCACATACATTCGTGCCTTAACCATAAGTGCACACATCTCAGCAGACGGTTGTCAAATTTATATATGATGAAAGCTGTTAGTATAGTAGTTTCCCTTATCTGTGGAGATCTTCCAGAGACCTCCCCAGTGGAGGCCTGGAAAACTTCTGTTCTTCAATGTGCAGACTCAGCAAATAAGGTACTGGCAATAATAACTACAAGTAGAACAATTTTAGCATTGTATTATACTATAATAAAACCTATTAAAACCCATAAATTGGTTTTAAACCAGTATTTTATTATTTCTTTGAGAATTTCATACAATATATTTTGATCATATTCATCCTCCCCTACACAAACTGCTTTTTCTGGAACTTTCCATTTGATATTTTTAGACTTTGATTAAACTGCAAGAGGAGAGGGTAACTGAAGCTCAGGGGTGAATCAGCTCACATTTTCACTAATCCTTCACACATTTACCTATTTCCTTCTGAAAGATACATTCCACATGATTGAAAATCAGGGACAAATCAGGGACAGCTCCAAACTGAGACCTAGCCGGCGGATCTCTGAGAGAAAGAGCGTTTGTCTGCTCCAGCAGGAACAAGTGAAATTGGGCTTTCTGGTTTTTTTTTTTTTAATGTAATAAAAAAAATAACCTTTTAGGTTAGCATCCAAAGTCATAGGCTTTCTCGTGGCATCTTCATACATGTCTGCTGTCATGCCTTGCTCTACTTCATTAGTTTTGGTGGTCATGATTTGTTTGTGGTGTGGGAGAATAAACTTAGAGCGAGTGTTAGGCAAGTGCTCTCTGTCTGAGCTGGATTCCCATGTGGGCTTCTGATATGTGTTTTTCCACTCAGAATTTATTGCATCACTCTCTGTTACCTCAAAAGGCAGAAATTCCAGCATCCTCTCTAACAAACAGTGTGTGTTTATATAATTTCGGACTCTTGAGAGTTCACAACTTTCCATCTTTCATTCAGGTATTTGGCAGTAAGGAGAGTAAATTTTAAGTCCAAGAGAGTAATTAACTCTACAAGCACACTGAATTCATCTTTGAACCTCCCCCTCTTTAGAATTATGTAAGCACAAGGGAAGTTTGATTTCTAAATCAAAAAAAAATTTTAATGAAAGAATCAGCTTTATTTTTTCCTCTTTTATGAATTTATTCTTGTTACATCTCAATGGTTATCCCATCCCTTGTATCCTCCCATTCTTCCCTCCCTCCCATTTTCCCCTTATTCCCCTCCCCTATGACTGTTCCTGAGGGGGACTTCCTCCCCTTGTATATGCTCATATGGTATCAAGTCTCTTTTTGGTAACCTGCTGTCCTTCCTCTGAGTGCCACTAGGTCTCCCCCTCCAGGGGACATGGTCAAAGGTGAGGCACCAGAGTATGTGAGAAAGTCATATCCCACTTTCCACTCTACTGTGGAGAATGTTCTGACCATTGGCTAGATCTGGGTAGGGGTTTAAAGTTTTACGGCCTGTATTGTCCTTGGATGGTGCCTTAGTTTGAGCGGGACCCCTGGGCCGAAATCTGCCTATCATAATGTTCTAGTTGTAGCTTTCTAAGACCCTCTGGATCCTTCTACTTTGTCATTCTCCCATGCTTCTCTCATCTAGAGTCTAAATAAAATTTATTCACATGATTGAGAAGAACGTAATTACAATCAGAATGTTTGAGCTACGTAGTTCTCTTTGGTGCCCTTTTGTTTGGAAAGCTGAAAGTATAGGCTTGAAATTTTATTTTGTTTCTGTCCATGTCCCTGTAAGTAGTCCTAATAAACTTATTTATTTACTGAGCTGGGCTTGGTGGAATCTTTCTTTGGTCTGTTGACTCCCTCTGTATTTGAGGTGAATAAGTGTTTCCTTTTATAATTTAATTTTTGAAGGTTAGCACACAAAACAACGAGTTTCATCATGCAGTCTTCACAGGCAGTACAAGAAGTGTTTGAATGACAGCTGGAAGGATAAATAACCAAGATATGAGCTTTCAGTTTGGTCTCTGGCTTTTTAACATTCTTCACATTTCCCCTGTTCGTAAAGTTTTTGTTTCATTGAGACAAGGCTTCATCCTGTAGCCTAGCCTGGTTTTAAACTAGGTAGCCTTGGATGATCTTGAACTCAGTCCTGTCTTAGCCTCCCAAGATCTGGTATTACAGGTGTGCAACACCAACTACCACAACCTACCCCCTCAGACTATGAAAGACCTCAGTTTTGCCCACAAGGGGCCATGGAGCAAAATTTGGAGCCATCATCTTCCTAGAACCCCATGAACTTGGCCCCCCATTCTCCTTAGTAATAGGGCAACCAGACACCATGTGTTATGATTCTAGCAGAAGCTGACATCTAAAATTTAGTCAAAGCCAAATAAACAAAGAAATAAGAGGATCATAAAGAAGAGGAACAATGGGAAAAAATGTGTGGGGAGATCCATGAGCATTCAAAAGACGGTAATATTTTAAAGTAGCTCTGTGTTAACAATGTGCCTCTTACAGCTCAAAATGCTTTCCTGCTGTCATTAGGTGACCGGTTTCTGGAAGGCTTTTTTGCAATGTTACAATCATTTGCATAAAGATGCAGCATATTATGCATATGTGGGATTGGCAAGATGAAAAGTATTCAAGTAATGTATGGCACACTTAATCATGTAAGCTTACTAAATGGCTATTTTGAAATTATAATTTTTTTGAAATATGAAAGTCTTCATTTGTAGTCAGAAATGAGAATTTTGGAAAGTGTTTCCGAAAGGGCACCCAAAGATCTGCCCTTCCAGCAAGCAAGCAAAGGACTGGAAGTGGTCCCACATTGTGTGTGATTATTCTCCCTAACTGTCTGTAGTAGATTCTAGCCCCGAATCATTTCCAAATTACTATGTGACCAAACAGCAAGTAATTACTGAGACACTATCCACTGTAAAGATACTTTTCTTCTCACATGGAAGGGTGCACTGTCTGAGAGCACATGTTTTAAATCCTTTTCTCCCTCACATTGAGGGACAGAGGGGTACAGTTTTCTATTAATTACTCAACATTCTTTTTGAGATTGCACCTATGATTGTAGAAAAAACTAGTGAGGTACTCCTGCAGAGTAACACCCCAAGCCTTTAAATTCTGCCCTCTTTAAAAAAAAGAAAAAAGAAAGATGTATTTATTATTTATATAGTATTCTGCTTGCACATACACCTGCAGGCCAGAAGAGGGCATCAGATCACATTAAAGATGGCTGTGGGCCACCATGTGGTTGCTGGGAATTGAATTCATGACCTCTGGAAAAGCAGTTAGTGCTCTTAACTTCTGAGCCCACTTGGGGAAGAAATGCACAATGGGAAAATTGCAGATGCACATGAGGCACCCTGGCAGAGTGTGCTCTTCCTGATACAGCCTGACAGCATCTCAGACCAGAGGCCTGAGGACCCCATGGTAGGTCGGAAAGTTCCTGACCTTTTTGTGCTGGTACTGGAGATAGGCAGGTAGTCCGTGACAGCAATGTACACATACTGTTTGGCATCGTCAATCACGCTGTAGATGGCATCGATGTCAAAGCTTCTATTTTTAGGGCAAAAGAGTTTGGGAGAATTCTGTAAAGATATAAAATCCAAGATGTTAGAGTTGAACTTTAGGTAGTTAAATATCAAAAGCATTTAAAATGTTTCTTCATAATGGTAGGTCTTGGTATATTGTTAGTTACATGGTATATTAACCTCCCTTTTTCTTTTTGATCAGATTGCAACAAAGTTACTTCGTGTTTTGTCAACTGAGGCAGGATGTGTTTCAAGTCCTTGAAGTTTGTCTCAGGGAAGAATTTTTTATTTCAGTGCAGACCCTGCTACTTTAAGAGTTACCTGCTTCAGCCTTATGTGATTCTAGGATCCCTCCCTGTTATATATGGCTGATGAATTTCTAAAATATTATTTACAGATTTATATACATATGTAGCAAGCAATTTATCCTAGAAGTCATTGCATCTGGAAAGTGATGTTGGTCATAAAAACATCCAAGACACAAATTTAAAAATCTTAGTTTTTTTTTCCTGGAGGAAGAATGCTGATTGTAGACAGTCATCAATAACTTCTAAGAAAAACTGAAGCTCTGGTGGTGCCTAAATCCATCAAGAGAGGCAGAGAAGGATATTCTGCCAGACATGAGCAAAATGAAAAAAGAGGCAAATTAGGCTGGAGGTACTGTTCTCACAGCTGAACTTTTTTTTTTTTTTTTTTATAAAAACAAGTTGTCTTTAGATGCAGTTGATATAGTAAGGGGAAGACATACTTCAGAGTCTCTATTTTGTTTTCCAGTAGAGAGGATTGAAAAGAATATTTGCTGTAAGTCCTGTCTTTCTCTGGCAAGAAATTCCCTGGGTTCAGCATAGGTGCACAAAAGCGAGGATAAAGGTTTATGGAATAAAGGGCAACACTGGACAATAACAGTTCCCAAGGCATTTGTCCCCCCATTCCTTATCCTGCATTTGTAGAAATTCAATGGCATGGCTCACAGAATGATGGTACTGCAATGGACATCCTCCCACAGTAGAGGGAAAGAGGTTATACAGAGGCATATTAAGGGTATACACACTCTGGGAATCCCTGACCAGAAAGTTCTTGTGATAAGTAAAATTGATTGTTAACTCAGCAAGCTCTGGAGTCATTGAAGAGATGAGCCCATGGGCATGCCTTGGAGAGAATTTTTAAATTAGGTAAACTGAGGTGGAAAGACCCACCTGTAATGTGGCTGATGCTGATCTATGGGCTGGGATCCTGAAGTGCATAAAAAGAGAAAGCAAACAGCACCAGCATTCATCTTCTGCTGTTTCCCAGCTTCAAGTATGATGTGGGCAGCTGTCTCCTCCTTGTGTTTCTCCGCCTTTATCACATGATGGATTTCCCCTTGAATTGCAAGTCAAAATAAGCCCTTCCTCCCTTAAGTTGCTTTCGTCAGCAGCGAGAAAGGTGATGAAGTCCTCTTGGCCAGTGATAAACAGGGCATATTTTCTATAATTTATTTATTTTTATGTACATTTGGTGTTTGGGATACATGTATGTCTGTGCGAGGGAGTCAGATTTATTGAAAATGGAGCCTCCATACTTTTTATTAACTATTTTTATTTTAGAATGAAAATAAACATCTATTCTTTAGTGGGGAAAATGTATTCAAACAGATGCAGAGCAAAGACAGTCCTGTGTTTTTCCTAGCATGCGCACGTGTGTGTGTGTGTGTGTGTGTGTGTATGTGTGCGCACACACACACACACACACACACACAGGGGGGGGGACAGGAGGGAGGAAGGGAGAGAGAGAGAGAGAGAAAGAGAGAGAGAGAGAGAGAGAGAGAGAGGGAGGGAGGGAGGGAGAATTTTATCTCTTACTGGAACTGAGAACTTGAGAACTTCTGGTCCTTTTTCTCCTGATTCCCCCTCCTTCAGGAACTAGGGCCTCATTCTATCCCTGGTGACTTTATGATGCTAAATGCTCTTCCTAACTTGTTGCCTTGCCCTTAAGAGATGGGCACACATGGTTTTCAAGATGAGCTCCTTCCCACCTTGCAGATGAATGTCCCTGGCTGCTGTCCTTCCCCTATGCACCCCCAGCCCATGGCTGCTGTCCTTGGCTTCTCTGCACCTGGACATTGACTCAGCTGGGCCCTCCCGGCCTTCCGGGCTTGTCTTACTGGATCTGCTCTCTAAATTGCAACTCAAATATATGCCTCCCATGAAATTTTCTTTCTTTGTTTGTTAGTTCAGTTTCTTTCTTTCTTCTTAGATCTTCAGACAGAGGCTAACCTCTCTCACCTCTGTGCCTCCAGGGTATATGTTTCTCTTTCTTTCTTATCCACTCCCTTCCTCCCCCTTTATTCTCTCTGTCTCTCCATCCCTGGCTTTCTTAGGCTAGGCAAGCCCTTTACCACTGAGCCACATCCCAGTCCCATCTTGACCATCCCAATCATGCTGTCCGATGGCATCAAGTGACTCCATACTCTTGTGCAAACCTTTCCACAATCCACCCCCAGAACTTGCTGCCTATCATATTTACTTAGCACATTCAGAGAAGTAATTGCATGCACTTGCCTCTTGCCAGCTAGACTGTTTGATCTTGATTTTAGGGGCTGTGTTTTACTCATTTTCCTATATCATTATAATCATTCATTCTTGTGATTTGATTTCCTCAGTCTGTTTGGTTTGTCTTAGACATGGCTCAGTGTGTGCCACGGCACAGCTGAGGAAATTATTTCTGGACAGGTTCCCAGGCTTCTAAATGTGTCAAAAACTCCCAAGGGTTTGCTTCAGTAAGAACTTCCTGAGTTTCATCCTGGGATCCCAAACTGGCCTTTGCTTTCGGAGAGAAGCACGTTTCCGTGGGGAGTGGTTGATGGGCCACTGCGCCCGATGTCACGGCAGAGTGAGGTCTTTAGTGAATTAGACCGGATTCCACCCAAGAACGCTCGTATACGCCTTCCACCATTAGTCTCCCTTCCTTCCTCTCCTGAGATAAAGTCCCACTGTGTAACCTTAGCTGTCCTGGGAATCTCTCTGTAGCCCAGGCTGACCTTGAACTTACAGCAATCCTCAACCCTCTGTCTCTAAGTACTGGGACTACAGACACCACCAGGCCTGTCTAGTTTGCTTCTTAATGGAGTTATCAGGCATCGCACCCTCTTACTCTGGCACACTCTGAGGACCAAATAGGAGAACAGTCTGCTCTTCTGCTGGGTCACGGGCATGCAGCTACTCTTCCATCAGCAGAACATGTGCCCATCATGCTCCGGGCTCAGGTCTAGGCAGGTGGCATGTATCAGTGGTCAAGGTGAACTTTTTATTGTGGAGCGTCACTCTAGCGCCTGCTACACGATACAGTCTCATTTGTTGGTGTGCTTACTTATCTGCCAGCTTTTGGACTGTGCTATTTTTCTTTTCTTTTTTTTTTCTTTTTTCTTTTGTACAACTCCCGCACCTTGTACAGTGCACATATTGCATGCTGTGAAATGAACACAAATGCATTGCATAAATTGATAAGTGTTGTAGGTTTGTCTCACCCTGACCTCCCTCTATTCCTAGTTGGAGTGGGTGCATTCTAATTTTTTTTCTCAAGCACACGTGGACATCTTTATCAGCATTTATCCGCCGTAGTCTTTCCTGGGTTCCCTTTGCAAAACACGATGCCTGAGGCTCGGCAGGAGCTCCGTGTGTTTGTCAGGGGAAGGCATGGTTATTTCCACCAGGGTCTTTGCACCTAGGAGCTTGGTTCTACCTTTATAAGCAGTATATACATTCCCTAATATATAAAAACACAAAAAAGATGCAGTGCTTGGCTAGGATGCTAACTACTTCCTGTGCAGAGGAGGCTGCTACATTCCTTTCAGCACTAGAAAGAATGTGGTGAGCTTGCTGAGGTGTTTCCTTATCCCACAGCTGAAGTGGAAAGCGTGACTGCAGAGCCCGCTTTATGTTTCAGCTGCCTTTTTTTACCAATCAAGAACTCTTGAGGCACCCAGTGTCTGGCTTGGTCTAGGTTTTCTCTTGGATCGGTAAGTGCTGGATGTATGCATATTTTATTTTGCACACTCACTTAGTATGCACTTTGTAGAAAATTTAGTAGGTTTCTGATTTACTTCATAATGGTCTCCTGGTTTTTTCAGAAGGCCCATGCTGTCTTTCCAGAAGATATAATATTGAGATAGAACCAAAAATGGAAGGAAAACTCACAAAATGGGAGAAAGGATTTGCAAATGGTCCATCTGCAAATCTGCCACATGTGGAGAATGCAGAGAACTCTCCTAAGAGAGCTCCCAGTGGACACTGCGTACAATGAAAGATGCAATCAGCACACAGTGACGCTTAGCTCATGTTCACTAGGAAGGTTAACGTGAGACAGACATAACAAGTGTTGACAGGAAACAAGCACATGGCAAGTGGGATTTTAGAATGGCTCAATCCGTTTGGAAAGCAGTTTAATAGTATCAAAAAAAAAAAAATCAGCACTCGGCAACTCTATTCCTAAGCATAAACTCCAAAGACTTGAAAGAAGTTTGTAGTTAGAATCTTGGATATGAATGTTCACAGGGCCATATACACAAAAGCCAGAAGACAAACACCAAAGATCTATTAACCAAAGACACCTAAACAAAAATATGGCATATTTACAATGCAATATTATTTAGGCATAAAAAGAAACAAAGTAACTATATATAAATCCATGCTAAAACCTTGGAACATGTGAGGTTAAAAAAAGCCAGTCACAAAAGACTACGTTTTGTAATACTGCATGTAAATAAAATCTCCCTGGAAGGGCACATGCGTGAAAGACCAGACCAGAGGCTTCCAGGGCTGAGGGCTGGGAACAGGATTGAACTGCTAATGACTACAGAGTTCCCTTGGGGTGAAGAAAACATTCTGAGATTTGACAGTGCTGATGACTGACGAGCCTGTGGGTACAGCGAAGCTCATGCAACTACAAACTCTAAAAGGACTGAGTTCACAGCAAATAACACTCAATACAATGTTAAGATACAAGTATTAAAATAGAGTGGATACTTTAAGAAGGAATATAGTATATTTTCCCCCCAGATCAGCCCTGAGCTCTTTTCAGTGTCTTCCCCTCTCCTTTTATGTAGCTCAGTCCCTGACTAATGGGCAGGTGAACCGAATAAGAACAAGAAATGAAACCTGTCTCACACCCAGATCAATATCAACAGACCGTGAGCAAACTAAGCTTTGTCCTAGAAAGCGAATGCACACTTTTCCCCCTGAGGCCATTAAGGTCTGTGGGAAAAAAAAATCTACAAGACACAAATTCCTCCACCACCCATTTCTGTCAAACCCAGTCATTTGAAGTCATATAGGTAAATCTAACCAAGTACCAATTTGTGGTTCATGAGAAAATTATAAATAATCCCTATTTACATCCCAACTGAAAATTTGTATCTAATTGTACTGAGTTAAAAATGATCAGCACTCTACTTATCGTATAACTGGAAATTGGTATTTAATTGTAATGAGTTAGGAATGATCAAAACTATAATTTTAGGACTGATGATTCTTCAAGTCTTCAGATTTTCTCTGCGTGTACTCAACTTACTTTAGGACTGTCAGCTTCCAAAAATATGATGTGCTATTTTATGTTTTTTTTTTTTAACAACAAATACATTGAACTTAAATTAGCTTGCCTTGCCGTTTGCTTGGCATATATCATTGAAAAAGCTATATATATTCTTGAAATTTCTACCAATTATCACTACCAATAAACCCAATATAACATTTATTTTTTTATTGCTGCTTTCCAGGAATTGGTGAGGTCATGGGACTATTAATTATAAAGAGGGAATGTAATTTTCAGAGCCTTATAAAATATGGGGAAATCATCATAAACAACTAATTATGAAATCCTGGTGTGTGTGTGTGTGTGTGTGTGTGTGTGTGTGTGTGTGTGTGTGCATGAACACATAGACAAATACAAGTACTTGCATATGCTCACACACATAAATCTAAACTGCATATGAGTGCACTGGTTGGCTTTTGTCAATTTGACACAGACCTAGACAGATATGGGAAAAGGGAATCTTAAGTGAAAACAAAGTCTCTTCATGACACTGGTCTGTCAGCAACTCTGGGAAGTATTGTCAGATCACTGTAGATGGTGCCATCCCTGGGCTGGTGGTTCTGGAACTACACAAGAGAGCAGGCTAAGCGAGCCATGAGGAGCAAGCCAGTAAGCAGCACCCTCACGGCCTTTGCTCAGCTTTCACCTTGAGTCCCTTCCCTGGCGTCCCTGCATGATGAACTACAAACTTAGATGAACTAAGCCCTTTCCTCTCCAGCTTCATGTTGGTCATGGTTTTATCACAGCAATAGAAAGCAAACTAAGACAATGAGAGAAAAGATGAGATTAAACAATATCTCCAATTCCATCAATTTTCCTGAGAATAAATAATACCATTAAAAAGTCTATCTATCTATCTATCTATCTATCTATCTATCTATCTATCTATCTATCCATCTATCTATTTACCTATATATCTATTTTGAAACAGGGTTTCTCTGTGTGTAGTCCTGGATGTCCTGGAAGTCTGGTAGACCAGGCTGGTCTTGAACTCACGAATATCTGCCTGCTTCTGCTTCCTAAGTTCTGAGATTTAAAGGTGTGTGCCACCATGCCCGGCCATAATTTTATTATTTAATGGCTGAATAAAATTAATGCATATGTGTGTGTGCACTCACTTAAAAAAAAGCCTTTCATCTGCTGAAGGGCATCATGGTTGGTTCTGTATCTCACACTCTGTGAAAACCATAACAATAAACAAGGATCTACAAGTGTCTCTATGGTGTGTTGACCTAAATTTTTTCCAGTAGGAGCTCAAAAGTGGTATAGCTGGGTCATGTGCTAATATGATTCTCAGGTTTCTGAGGAAGCTCTCTATTGGTTTTCATAGTCTCTATACTGGTTTACGTCACTAGGAACAGTACGTGTATATATATATACATACATATATATCTTCTCTTCCATACATCCTCACTAGCATTTTCCATCATTTGTTTTCTTTTTTCTTTCCTTTTTTTAAATTTATTTTTATTTAATTTTTTTTTTTCAAAACAGGGTTTCTCTTATAGTCCTGGCTGTCCTGGACTCATTTTTTAGACCTGGCTGGCACACAGAGATTCGTCTGCTTCTGCCTCCCAAGTGCTGGGATTACAGGTGTGCATCACCACATTCGGCCTTCATTTGTTTGCTTGATGATAGTCATTCTAACTGGGATGAGATGGATTTAATTTGCATTTCCCTGATGGCTAAAGATGTTGGTTTTAAAATTATTTTACTGGCCATTTGTTTTTCTTCCTTGAAAAACTGTCTGCTCGACTCACCTGCTCATTTATTGATTGGATGATATAGTTTTCTGATGATATAATTTTTCATAGCTGATAAGCATTAATTCTCTGACAGGTATATTGTCAAAATTGGTTTTTATTTGGTATTTCTTGGGTTTAAATTAAAGGTAGATATGATACTATGCATGAGAAAATAAAATAACATATCAAATAAGTGAAAATAGAAAATAAGCATAATGTAATTTTAAAAAAGTATCAGAATATGTGTTTTTTCAGTTCATTTTGTGGCTATCTCTTGGATGAAAAGTCAAAAGTGTCCTTAGATTGGAGCAAAGATTTCACTGTCATTTCTAGTGAAAAGGGGTCAGAAGAAAGATTCTACAGTCAAGCAGTGCTGGTGCACTCCTTTAATCCTGGCAAAGGAGGCAGAGGCAGAGGCAGGGACAGGGGCAGGGGCAGGGGCAGAGGCAGGGGCAGGGGCAAAGGCAGGAGCAGGGGCAGGGGCAGAAGCAGGGGCAGAGGCAGAGGCACGGGCAGGGGCAGAGGCAGAGGCAGGGATAGAGGCAAGGGCAGGTACAGGGGCAGGGGCAGAGGCAGGGGCAGGGATAGAGGCAGGGATAGAGGCACGGGCAGGGGCAGAGGCAGAGGCAGGGGCAGAGGCAGGGGCAGAGGCAGAGGCAGGGGCAGGGATAGAGGCAGGGGCAGGGGCAGAGGCAGGGGCAGGGATAGAGGCAGGGATAGAGGCACGGGCAGGGGCAGAGGCAGAGGCAGGGGCAGAGGCAGGGGCAGAGGCAGAGGCAGGGGCAGGGATAGAGGCAGAGGCAGGGGCAGAGGCAAGGGCAGGGGCAGAGGCAGAGGCAGGGGCAGGGATAGAGGCAGGGGCAGGGGCAGGGGCAGAGGCAGAGGCAGGGGCAGGGATAGAGGCAGGGGCAGGGGCAGGGGCAGAGGCAGAGTCAGGGGCAGGGGCAGAGGCAGAGGTAGGGGCAGGGGCAGAGGCAGAAGCAGGGGCAGGGGCAGAGGCAGAGGCAGGGGCAGAGGCAGGGGCAGAGGCAGAGGCAGGGGCAGAGGCAGAGGCAGGGGCAGAGGCAGGGGCAGAGGCAGAGGCAGGGGCAGAGGCAAGGGCAGGGGCAGAGGCAGAGGCAGGGGCAGGGGCAGGGGCAGGGGCAGGGGCAGGGATAGAGTCAGGGGCAGGGGCACAGGCAGAGGCAGGGGCAGGGGCACAGGCAGAGGCAGAGGCAGGGGCAGAGGCAGGGGCAGGGGCAGGGGCAGAGGCAAGGGCAGGGGCAGAGGCAGGGGCAGGTGCAGGTGCAGAGGGACAGAGAGACAGAGAGATAGAAAGGCAGAGGCAGGCTGATATCTGTGATTTCAAGGCCAGCCTGTCTAAAATACAAACAAACAAAAAACAACAAAAAAACAAACAAACAAAAAAAACCCACCACCATCAACAACAACAAATAAACAAAAACAACCAACCAAACCAATACCAAAGACCTTGTAGTTTCAGTGGGTTTAACTAAAGACCCAAGGCTCTCTGTGGTATATATGGCAATACCTGCTTTGTAAAATGTTGACAAAAACCATACTCGCTTATCTCTAAGACTCACACCTTAAATTCAAGCTACATGATTGTCTAAAAACGTTGCCCATTCCTTTAGTTTAGTCCTCTCATCTATCTTTCTGGATCCCTTGCTTGAGGCATCCTGTCATTTGTTTCCTACTGAGAACACACTCTAGTGTTCAGGTACTATTGTTGTCTGGAGATGCAATGAAAATGCTGCTTCTAAAAGGCTCTCTGGAGCGATTCCACTTGCCACTGCATTCTCCACCTTAGAAAATAAGTCTCGCTGCCCCATCGAAGTCCTTCACATCCTTTTTCTGCACTTCACATTCATGTGAATTTTTATTTTTATTTTATTTTAGACAAACACCACCTTCCTTTTGACCATCTTGCACTGTCCTCTGGGCATTCACATCATGCTTTCATGTAAAAAGGTAAAAAGAATATAGTTTACTGCTCTGGATAACTGTTCTCTGGTACCTAAGAGTCCTTGGTGTGAGCCCCCTGGCATCCATCCATGCACAAAGGACAACAGTCACTTGGGAACCGGTCCAGAGAAGACTTGCTGAGAATTACGATGAGCTCAGGAGTATGACTCCGGTGAGACTTAGGACGTCTCACCCTAGATTCTGTGGCTCAGGCCCGGGGGGGGGGGGGCTTTGGGAGCCCTATAAATTGGCACTAAAAATGCCTCCTAGGTGATTTTTAGTTGTTCTAGAGTTTGGAGACCAGAGTTGGAGACCCAGATATACACACTCCCAGTTCCTAGTGACAGCATTGTGGGGTGGATAGTGGGATGATGGGACAGGAGGTAAGGACTGAGTGTTAGCTTTCACCAGAGGCAGGAGTCCCAGACATCAGGGGTGGCCTTGTGCTGGCCTGCCCCAAGGAAACAGCTCAGCTCCGTCTTTGTCTGCTTTACAGAGTGGGTTAGCTCTGACTTGTCTCATCAGGGTCCTACTGTCAGATCCATCTGGGAGTCACGGGTGACGAGCTCACCAGCTATAGTGTCAGCCCAAGGAGCTGGGGCCTCTGTGGTGCTTCCCACGTGATGGGCTTTCTGCCACTGGAAAGCTTTAGTGTCTTTTTCTGTAAAATGGACACAGTGGGATCTTTATCACTCCACCCTCAGGGGCTCAGGGAAGATGCAAAAGAAAGTGCAGAAATATTGTAAGAGCCTAAACCCAGTGCGGGACTGTTTAGCAATAGTATCTTTTGGATGTGGCAGGGCTGTCGTGTTTACAGACTCACACAGAAGTTGTGGTTGCCTGTAAGACCTGCATGATATTAAGCCAGTCAGCATTCCAGGAGAGTCCGTTTTCCTCGAAGGCCTTTAGTATGTTGCCCGCCTTCTAGTTAATAGGCTTTCACCTATACACCCATGCCCACGGGGGCAGTGCTAACTGGGCATAATGGATTACAAGAAAGAAAGGCTATGAGGTTGGCATGTGATGGGGGGGGGCGGTGTCTGGAGGCGTGGAGGAACCAGTATGCATAGCTTTTGGAGGACAAAAGTTGGGGGGGGGTAGCAGTGAGGGTGGATGACTCACCGACACAAAGGCTTGCGACTTGGTCTCATTCAACTGGAGCTGAAGTTTCTTCTCATTGTCATAGACTCCATAGAGCCTCTTGGACCAGGTCTGAGGTACTCGGCTCTTGAATTGTAATGAGCTATATAAAGCGAATATCCTTTGTAAATCTAGGACCAGGCAGCTGCAGTTGTAGAAGATGACACCGAGTTCTTTCATCTGTGAAATTAAAATTGAGAGCATCAGCGTGGGGTGCAATTGATGCTGAGAAAAATGCCTAAGAACGCTACAGCCGAGACGCCTTCTTTAATGCATGTTTTTGTTACACAGAAGCCTGTAGACAGGACCGCATTATAGCATATAGAAGAAACGTATCCTAAAATGTTCATATACAGGAATAGAACTTTTCCTCCCTTTTTGCATTTGGCCTTTTACAGAGATGACTTTACCAGCTACAGATTTAATATTGGCTTTTCACATTTTCCCCACTCAACACCATTTTTTTAAAAAAATGAATACTTAAGCAACAAGACAATGACCCTCCATTGCAACACCACACAGTGTGATCATCATAGATTCTGGAACCATGCTGCCTGGAAATTGGCCCCAGCTCCACGGTGTTAGGGTGGTGTAATTTCAGGGTAATACATTTCATCTCTGGACTTCAGTGTCTTCTTCCATGACATGGAGGTAATAGTGTTAAGTGCATAGCTGCAGTTTCTATGGCAGACTGGTCATAGAACACACATAAGAACAGTGCTTATAACCATTAAAAATCATGACAATTGTTACTCTTACTGAAATTTCACACTTCTTGACTGTAGTAGATTAACACCCTGTACCAAAGAGACCATGGAGGTATTTTTCTCCCCTCTGTCCTTGGTGTGTGAAAAAGAAAGTGAAATCCAGTTAAGTAAAGTTACAAGTCAGAGATCAAATCAGTGACAAATTAAGAATTTGATCACAGGTTTTGTGAACTGTAGTTAGATATACCCAGGCAAAGATTGCAATGGCTTCCTCTGAGTCTACCATGTCTTTGTGGCAACTCTTCATTATATCTTATTTACTCAAAGTAACAATGAAAAACTTTGGTTGGAAAAGAGCAGAACATGCATGTGCATGTTTTATATGACTTGATGTCCCTGCTCAGGGTTGTTTGAGGGTCCTGCGGTGCTGAAGAGCCATAGCCCAGGACTATGAAATGTCCTGCTCATCTATCCCTTTCCCCAGGAGAGACTGCCCATTGTGTAGAAATATGTCCTCCCATGACAACATACTATGGGAACCTTTCCATGGTCATCTCTTCCGACCTGTCTTCATTTTTCTAGCTCCTTAACAACTACAAAATAGATATACACAGATTATTTAAGACCCTCCAGAACTTGTCTCTATTTTCTTGCTAATGAAAAAAATATCATAAACATCATTGGAAATAATTGTGTGTGTGTGTGTGTGTGTGTGTGTGTGTGTGTGTGTGTGTGTGTGTGTTTGTACAAGTATTTCTCCAGTAATGCTTATCACAGTCAGAGGAACAAATACATTACGGTTAAGAAAATGAAAGGTTTCAGTGGGCAGGTGGTTCAGGAACATACAGACTTGTGCAGCATGGGCCATCTAATCAGAGCTGAGTGGCTGGAGCTGAGAAGGAAGGGGAGAATGTGAGTGCAGGTCTAAGTGTGCAGATATCTCTTTCTAGATGACAGGGGTAGAACTAGAGGGTTAGGATGTTGGATTCCAGGGCATTTGGGGCTGGGATGAGCAGTTTGATGTGTCTACTGAAGGCCATGGGAGGCAGGTAACAAGGGAGGGGCATCATCGGACTGTAATTTGGGGCTTTTCCTTTGGCCACAGTATGGAGAAGATATGGGAAAAGAAGACATGGGCTGCTGAAGTCAGGAGCTCAGCTCTCAGGCTTTGGCAGTGTTTGACAGCACAATTTCCATGTTCACATTTGCTTCCTAGCCTCAGAGATTTGCAGAAACCACGCATAGCAACTGTTTAAAAAAACATTTACTTTGGGCTGGAGAGATGACTCAACAGTTAAGAGTACTGGCTGTTCTTCCAGAGGTCCTGAGTTCAATTCCCAGCAACTACATGGTGGTTTACAACCATCTATAATGTGATTTGATCCCCTATTCTGGCCTGCAGCTGTATATGCAGATAGAACACACACACACACACACACACATATTAAAAAATCTTTTAAAAAACATTTATTTTATTTTTAATTATGTGTATATGTGTGTATGTAGGTGGGTATTTACCTGTGTGAGGGCAGATGCCCGAGGAGTCTAGCAGATAGTATTGGATCTCTTGGAGCTAGAGTTATAGGCAGTTGTGAACCTCTGACGTTGGTACTAGGAGACAAACTCAGGTCCTCTGCAAGAGCAGTAAGCACCACTGAGCTATCTCAGGACAAGGAAACCCCTTTCCTTTAAAAAAAAATCTCCTTAATTTTATATTTGTGTTCTATTGTGAGTTTTATGTGCATCTTATGCATGAATTGCCTGCAGAAGCCAGCCAGATGAGAACATCAGTTCTTGGGGAACTGGAGTAACAAACACTTAGGGTCCGTTGTGGGGGTGCTGGGAACCAAACCTGGGTCCTATGCAGGATCAGTAAGACTTGTAACCACTGAGCCTGCTCATGAGCACTCCACAGCAACTCTTAATGATTCCTCATGGCAAGCCAACTGTCTGCAGTGTTTAAATAAATAGCACACCTTTATTCTGAGCTCATATTTACAAGAAACATTTACTGAGGACATCATCTGCTTCCTTCAGCCTGCCACTGAGAACACACCCTGCGTTAAGCTCTACACCCCATTATCTGTGGGTGTGAGGAGGTTTGTCAGAGGACAGATGGTTCACTGGCCCCCATCTAAGGCCAGGCATTTGTACTGATGATTGAACGTCAGGTGTGTGGATGTCTCCAGATGGATGTCTCAGGCTAGCCTTGCCAGGTGGTCTCTGTCTGACCATCTTCACCTTTGCTATTCCAGGGTGCTTGCACCACAAGGGCTGTTCTGTTAAACTCAAATCTCAGAATCCTGGGGCATGAGGTTGGTCTGGGGCGTGAGGACATCTGGTTGGAACACAGCTTGTCTGCATTCTGGACTGACAGTTATTTCAAAGGCCAGACATTCACCCGGGAGACAACTTCTGACCAGCTACTGTTAACCCAGCCCTGATGCCCGCACAGTCCCCATCTCCAGACATCATAAAATTATGATACAATCTAAAACAAGCCACACTGGACATCATCAGCTAACAGTGTTCTTTACATAGGTGTGATTACGTGAACAAAAGCCCATCTTCTCCAGAGATGCAGAACAGGGTGGGAAAATGGCTGCCACTGAAATTAGGTAAATTATTTGGGCTTGGGATCTTACTGAGACCAGCAGACAGCATTGTTATTGCCACTGAATGCACTTCTCTCCATGGATTCTACCAAGAAGCTCAGAGGGACTCTCCTGGAAAATCAGGCGGATAAAACAGACTTTTTCATAAGCTTGTAGCACAACCATGTGGCTAAACTCAGGGACAGGAAGGATCATATTAGCATCATGCCTCCTCAGTTCATTTGCTGTGAGGCTGTGGACAAGCTCTCCAACTGCTTTTTGTCACGGAGAAGCAGCCATGACACCTGGGGACTGGCACGCAAAGCTTAGCCAGGTCTTTGCTGGCATCGGGTTTGAGCCTTCAGCTCTCTGTCAAAGAGTTTTGTAGAACGGTATTCAGGATGGATCGAGGCAAAAGTGAGACCTTCTAATCGTGACTGAACACACACACACACACACACACACACACACACACACACGTGCGCACACACACAAATGTGAACATCATTCAGTCTGTGAAAATGACCAAACACCCCTCAGCCAAGCTGACTCTCTATGGTTTTATTCACTATAGTTTTGCTTATTTCCTTGTCACTACCCACACGTACAGGTGAGACTTAGTAAGACATCCAATCAGGATCTCCCTCACTTCCCACCGGCATCCAATCATGAACAAAGCCCCGCTCCCTCAAGCACTTCCCCCCAAAACTACCTAACAGAAACCCCCAAACCATAACACAACCTAAAACCCCCTTGCAGAGATGCCCCACAAACCTTCTCACAACAGCTGGCTGTCTTCCTATTCTTGTTGGCCTTTGGCTGGGACCAGTGATGCTACCTGATTCCTATGCTGATGTCACAGGGCTGTGAGGACAGACAGGCCACTGCGGCGGCACAGTGCACAACGTTCAAAGAGTTACTTTTAGACAAAGTGCTAGGTATCGCTTTAGTTAAAGTGGCAAGCTCGTCCTCAGCGGTGCAGAGGTGCTTGATGGAAAACGAACAAGTGAAAAGCAATAGCGATACCCATGGACAAGCACAGAGAAGGATGGTGCATTTGGGAAGAGGCTTGCCCACTGGGCATAAAGCCAACCAGTCCTCTTGAGAAGGTTCTGGTCTCTGTGTGATAGAGTTCATCTTGCAATGCACGCCATCACACACTTCAATCTGAGCTATCAGGTGAGTCAAACCTTCAAAGACGAACGGGAAAATTGTGGGTGTTATTTTTCCCTTTAGATGTGATGGAACGGAGGGAAGCATAATTTTAAATATCCCGGGTCCCCTGACTTTCCTCACCTGATTGTCACTGTGAAGACACAACGGACACTCTTTCTTCATGTTCCTTCCAGAGTTACTCGTAATATAGCCTCTTTATTCAATGATTCAAGCAATGTAAGCAAAGAGTTAGCATCCTCTGCTCCTGTAGTGTGATCTGTCGGGTGGTTCAGGAGCTTTTGTCTACACTGCCTAGACTCACTCTACTTTGGGGCTTACTTATAACTGTAGAATCTGAAGGCAAAAGAGAAAGCTCACCCCACTCTCTAGAGATGCAGAGAATCAAACTCAAGATGACATGGCACATTTCTAGTTACTATGTATTGTTTTAGTTATTTTATTTTTTTCATCACTGTGACCAAATGCCTGACCTGCAGTAAATCAAGGGAGGAAGGATTACGTGGGCTCTGACACTCGGGCCTATGGTCCCCCCGTGGTAGGGAAAGAACCATGGCTAGGATTAGCTTGGTCTGGGGTAGAGAGCTTCTGTGACCCACCTTCCTCAAATCTCCACAGATGAGGAAGCTGAGAGGCAGAAGTTGGATCTAGGCCCCATATCTGACAGCTAGGCCTCACATCCGAGAGGCTCCACAACCTCCCAAGACAGTGGTGCCAGCTGGGAAATAAGTGTTCAAACATGGCACTGTGAGGGACAATTCACATCCAAGCCATAAAATACATGTTGGTTTGAAACTACTGTTGAAGCTGTAATGTTGAAACTGGCTTTTGTCTTGTAGGTTTTCAACTCAGAGAATGAGCTCTGGATGGATGCATAAAACAAACCTTAAAAATGCCAGCAGTGGGCAAAAGTCAAGAAAGACTTTGACTTCCGGTGAATTTTGTGTATATAGAAAGGGGGCGGGGAGCTAACGGCATAGTAGGTGGGTAGGGCCATTATTTAATGTTGTCCTGGCATCGAGATCAACCCCACCAGCCAAAGCCTGCCTGTGCTTTGTGGCTGTGATGCTCAACCTGGCCCAGCTTCAGCTGCACATGCCACTGGGCATCCTGCTGGCTGCCCTGACTTTCCAGTTGAGGTACTCAGCCGATCAATACAGACGTAATTGAGTTAAGTTGATTGATGAATGGGTTATCTGTTTGAAATAAATCTGTCCCGAGAAAGCTGATGGCTCACCTGCTGATTATTCCTGGAAGAGAATTATTCTGAGGATAAGGTTTTTTCTTTTCCACAAAATGGAAAAACTATCCTGTGGTGCTAAGAGGGACCCAAGATCTCAGGTGACCGCTCTGAGTGATCAACATGCTGCAGTGCAGTGATTATTTTATCTAAAATTCAGTTTGCCTTAATGGTTCCTCCTCCTGCTTTGCGCTGGTACACTGAAGTGCGGGAGGCCTAGGTAAGGGCACTTGGGTTTCATAGGATCCGGGACACACTCTCAACCTGCTTCTTGGGGAGAAATAAGAGAAGCAGCACTAGCTATGTCCCTGGGTCTGCTTCAGATGTTCCACACATCTGTGGCTTAAAAATCATGTTCCTTACCAGGCATCCTTTCACTCTGGCACAGTGATGCGTTTCACAGAGACATTTTTATATACGCATATCAGGTGCTTGGACCATGTTCGCCCTTCCCTGCCCTTCCTCTCCTCTCTGTTCTGTTATTCCCAATCTTCTCTCTCAGGCAGTCTCGGTTCTATTTTCATGTCTTATATGGTATATTGTTTCATATATCTATATAAAAGAGGAGGTCTACACGTGTGAAAAAACATGACACTTGTTTCCCTGAGTGATTAAGTTCAAGGCATGCCACGATCTGTTGCATCCATCTTCATGGAAATGGCCCACCTTTGTCCTCCTCCATGGCCAAATAATACTGTGTGGTTCATTTATTCCACATTTTCCCCATCTGTTGAGCTGCTGGTGGACACGTGGCTATCGTGAGTAGTGGTGCATGACATCTGCTTTCTTAAACTTCTCTTGAAGTCAACCTCATATGTACGGGAGCTGAGGTATAGAGGAATCGAATGGCTTACACAGCTGCACAGCAAGGTAGAAGCTGAGCTCACAGGACTTAGAGACAGGTGGTTCTGCATTTGTACAAATACTTCTTTAGGGAGGGATATCTTTTCATTTATTTGTGCCTTTAGTTTCTTTTTATGAATTTGATGTTCTTGAGAATTGCAAACATGAATACTGTGTTCACATCATCCAGCATTCAAGCCTCTTGTGTCCTCGCCGGTTCCATCTTAAATTCATACGTGACCTCTCCTTTCCTTGATTATTGTTACAACACACACACACACACACACACACACACACACACACACACACGCATGCATACAAGCACACCACACACACATACACACAGAGAAATACATACCACACACACCACATGAAAGCACATACATGCACACATGCATGCACACACACACATGTGCAAGCATGGGCATATAAATACAATGTACTGAGTCTACTTAGTGCTGCCCCTATGTGCATGTGTCTGTGGCTAACCACTTGGAACTGGACAGATTACCAAGGGGCTCATCCTTGAAGAAGACTTAATCGGCTTCTCTCAGTAGCCATTAATTTCCTATAGCTTCTCATGTAGGGCCCACGTTCCATGACATTTCTCCCACCCATGTTGTCATGCCAACTAGTGTTGTCATTGTGTTGGCCTTATTTAGACAATCATATTGTTGATATTCTGTGAGTATAACTCCCCCCTCTCTCTCTCACTCACTCTCTCTCTCTCTCTCTCTTTCTAACACACACACACACACACACACACACACACACACACACACACACACACACGTAGCAGACATCCCGGGCCTCTGGTTCTTACAATCTTTCTACTCCTCTTCTGTGATGCTCTCTGACCCCTAGGTGTAGAGATTGTGTTGTAGACATACTATTTCATTTGTCTACAGTACTGGATTTTATAAGGATATTTGAGTAAAAAATATAGTGTATTTTGGCCATGTTTGTTTCTCCAGCTACCCTCCCCTTTCTCTCTCTTCTCCATTCCTTTCGTCTCCTTCATCCTCCTAGACAATTTTCATATCATATATAACAAGATGAGTTTATGTATCATATGAAATCTAGGCTCCACTAATAAGAGAAAATGTGCAATATTCACTGCAGAAAGAGTCCTTTCTTAAGCAGAGTACTTGAGTCAGGGTGTTTCCTGGAGGTGAAGTCCAAGTTCTACCGTTCATGTCTGTGTCCTCATTTGGTCTGATGGGTGTTCTGCATCTCAAAAGTAAGGAAAAATTAGGGAAAACATGATATCACACTAGATCTTTTTTCTTTTACCTCTGGTTATTTGTTTGAGGTAGAGTTTCACAATGTAGCCGTGGCTGGCCTAGAAATGGTTGTGTAGGGGAGGCTGGCCTTGAATGCACAGTGATGCTCCTGCCTTTATCCCTTAGTTCAGGGGTTGCAGAGCGCTATGCCACTATGCACCGCTATAACACATTTCTGTTTACTGTTTTCTTAGGAATGGTGGATGGCAGTGATCAGAATGAATGAAGAGATTCCTTGTCGCTAGGACTTGAGTGAAAATTCAGCAACAGCCAGGCCTGATGGGTTTGTGGCCCAGCAGCCAAGGCGATCATCTGATGGATGCTCTTGTCTGCATCCCAGGGAGTAGGAAGGCATTCGCTTCATTGTCGGCTGTACTTCAGAGTAATTAATGCAATGAGCCAAACCACAGCTTAATTTATCATCTACACATGTCCGGGCTGCGGCTTCCATAATTGTATAGAAATGTAAACAAGTATTTTTAAAAAATTTTCCTGACAAAGACAAAAGATCCTCCAACTGTGAAGAACTTCCGGGTGCCCGGTTAGCTGCTGATTAATATTGTGAGTTACTGCAGGAAACTTAATCACTGCAAGCTCTAGCTTCATTTTATTTCAACCTTGAAGGGGAAACCTTTGGTATTGGAAATAAAGGAATGATCGCACCGTGGTAGCTTCAAGATAGACTCCTGTGCAGGAACATACTGTCAGTCCTGGCTTCTTACCCCCAAGCAGGTGGCTGGTACCACTTAACTCCCCGCTGTCCTGTTTTCTGTGTCTGCCACAGGGGAGTAACAGAGCCTGACAGAAGGAAGAAGACTAATGGAAGAGGCACGAGGCGGTGCAAGAATCTCAGGACAGCTAGCTCAGCACTGTGTCAAAACTAAAGAAATGGAAGCTCCCAAAAGGAAATGACTTATCACTAAAAACTGGCTTGAGTGTTGGAAATCAAGCGAGACCCTTTCCAGTTAAAGCCTTGAAAGCACCACACTGCGTCATCTGCCCTGGGTTCTCCATCCCCTTCCCTTCCCTTCCTTCCTTCCTTCCTTTATTCAGATTTCATCGGTGCTTAATCTCTAAAAAATGTTTTATTTATTTTATGCGTGTGTACATGTGTACGTGTGTGTATGTACACATGTGCACACATGCGTATGCATCCTACAGATCATGAGTAGAGGCCAGACACTAACTTAGGGGAATCACTTCTCTCCTGTTACCCTGTGCATCCTGAAACTGTCCTCAAGCTGCCAGGCTTAGGGACCGGCGCCTTTACCTGCTGAGCCCTATCACTTGCCCGCATGCTTCATGTTTTTAAGGACCTGACAGCTTTCCAGACTACCACATTTAAAAAATAATAATAATATTTAATTTCTGCAGTAAAAATCCATACGACAATCTCTTGACCTTATTTGGGAAAAGGGAAATCAGTAGACGAAACCTTGACAGGTTAAGGACAGGAATATCCACGAAGAAATCTTGGCGGAAGGAGGCCAGAGAGCAGAATGGGATGAAACCGGTTTGGAAACCACTTCAGTTATTTTAGGGGTACTTCCATTTCATCTGCCACCTTTAGATGACTCGAAATGATTCGAAACTGGCACCTTTGTTCTAGCATTCCTGGTCTTGCCTTATTATCAGCATTGTTTTTAATGTTTTTAAAACAGGGTCTTACTGTATAGCCTAGGCTGTGTCAGACCTTCATCCCCCTGCCTCAGTCTGTGACGTGCTGGGGTTACAGGTGTGTGTTGCCATAATGTTACAGTACACTGTGTAGAAGTTTACCCTCGCATTATTCACATGTTGATGTCTCTATCCCATTATCTGGTTTCAATCCAGGCATGGCCTTGTAATGCTTATTTTAAAGATCTCTGGTTCTCAAGTTTGTATAAACATGCTCACCATTTGTTCTCTGCTTTGCCAAAGAAAGCAGGAAGCCAATGCTGGGTGATAGAATAGGGTGGAGCATCCATTTCTAGTGAGGGGGGGGGGGAGAAGGAGAGAAGAAGTGGGAGAATTCAGCCACACGGAGATGTCCAGAAGGCATTATAGGAAAGGGCCAATTCCAGAGAAAACTATAAATGCAAGTGTTATGGGGCTTTTGACTGTGAGGAAGATTAGATTTATAGTGCCCAGTATTTGTGCTCTTAAGCTATAAATGAGTCATAGACTGTCCGTGTTATTAGTGGGAACTAGCTAGGATGAAGAAAACTGCCACCATGTTGATTTTCTGGAGCACTGGATACTAATTATTCATTTATAAATGGTGCCCACATTGGGCACCCCAGCTCCCGAAATAATGACTCTGAGGCTTAAATATATTTACAAAAGCCTAGGCCAATATAGCTAGGCATATTCCCTGGCTTGCTCATAACTAACTTCCTATCTATTCGATTTTAATTTCTTCCACAAGACTGGTTGCCTCTGCTCAGTTTCATGCGTCCATCTTCTTCAGAGTCACAGGTGAATCTCTGCTTCTGACTATCTCCCGGAGTCCCCACCCACCCATGGAACTCCCACCTTCTTATTTCCTGCTTCAGCTAACAGGCCATTAGCTTCTTACTGACATGTGATACCTCCATACTGATGGAAGAGATTCCTTATACAGGTGTGTGCCACCACATCTGGTTTCTGTCTTCTTGCTCTCTTAATGGCCACAGGAAAGTTGAAATCATCTCAGCTTCAGGTGACTGTATTTGGTAACCTGTTCAAGTCTCCTCCAAGGATATACTGACTTTGATGAAACACAGGGCTAGATCTGAGCAACTCCATCTTTCCTTCACATTTATAAAACATTCCGCTTCCTTCACACACAAGGATGATGATGATAATAATAATAGTAGTAACAACAATATTTTTATAACTTCTATAATAATATTTATTATATTATTATATACATACATAGGAAAATTTGTGAATCTTGTTCTACTTTTCATTGTCAAAGTGAAGTCATTAAATTAGAGGGACATGGACAAGCAGATGCAGTGAGTAGCCTCTCAGCTTATAGTTTGTAATTTGCACAACTAATTAGATGTTCAGGATCTAGCTGGAGATCTTGAGATACAGCCTTTGGTTTGAAGATTTTTTTCAGAGGAAACAGACCTCCACATTTCCTCCTGTCTGTTCCTTTTTAATTCAGACTGCAGGCCCCAGATCTTTTCAGGATTGCCTCTGAGTCAGGAATGCTTCAGGGCACTTGTACCCTAACAATGGGACAAATGAGGAGTGGTGAGTCTTTCAAAAGGAAACATCGTATCTAGACTTCCAGCCCCGTTTGGCTTCCCCTTTTCCCTGCCCATGTGACTCTAGGACTGTATTAGGATGCCTAGAGGATACATGGCTTCTCTAGATCAGAGGTTCCCACTAGGCCAGCTAAAGCCCTGATTGCAACAGATGGCCATCCTCAGAGTTCATCTGTATTATCATGTGAGCAACAGCTCAGGGTTGAATTTTAACTACCCCCGTCCTACTTAGGGGACAGTTTCTCACCCTTTTGGGCTTGTAAATGGCAGCTTCCTTAATATCTGTGAGTGAAGGATGGAGAACACAGGACTCACAGGAATCTGACTCAAAAGCCTCCTTTGTGAGGACTTTAATAATAGTAGCTTCCTAAGGGAAGCATTTCCAAGCTTCAGTATCTTAGCCAGCTGTGATGCCTATGGGGCACAATGATCCACACAGCAAATATCCCTAAGGTTGTGACAGCTGTACCCCTATTTGGGTGGTAACCAGTAGCTTCCTAATTGGCCTTAAGGCTATTTGGACAGAAAGGAAACCATGTCTGGTACTGGAAACCCAGCCAACCATACATGGCTGGTGAGGGTATACGTCTCAAGGGAGAAGCCATTGCTGCCACTTCCTGGTAAGATTCCTAACTGTATTGTAAATACATATCCTTATACCTACAACAAGTATAGCTCTCATTCCTCAACAAGGAAGCTTCGTCTTGCAGATGGATACTACCGCAGAAAGCTGTAACTGAGAAGAAACAATTGACTGTGGGGTGTCCAGCTCCAGATGAGACATCGACAATGTTCCTCTTATTTCTAAGGTTCAGAGAACATTGTAAGGTTGTAAGAGCCAGAGACCAGGAAGTCCGCTGCGAGACTGAGTCTTCTGTGTAGGCCAAGAGAACTGGACCCATGAAATCTCAACACTATGGTTGCTTAAACAAGACCTAAACATCGGCAACCAGTTGCCGTGTCAGTGTGGGTGACAGAAATCTCATGGACCCTACCTCTTGTTAAAGAGCTATAGACAATTAAAAACTAGAGAGACAGAGAGAGAGACAGAGAGAGAGAGAGAGAGAGAGAGAGAGAATATTAGCCTTCCCCAGAAACGAGGACCCCAAATAGTTATCTCAAATGGTCAGTGCTGAAAAAAAATCATAAAAGCAACACTAAATGGACTTAGCAGGTTGCATCTATATAATCACATACACATAGAACAACAATAATGAAAGAATAAGAGGTCATGATTTGAAAAGGAGCAGGGGAGGGATATAGGAGGACTGAGTGGAAGGAGGAAATGATAGAATTGTATTTTAATTAAAAAACGAAACAAATATATACATACATATACATGAATATATAATATAAAATGCAAATATATGCTTTAGCTACTTTTCTATTGCTCTGATAAAACACCACCATCAAGGCAGCATATAGAAGACGAGGTTTGCTTGGGCTTGTGATTCCAGAGGGAAACAACTCTCACAGTGGGGAAGTGTGGCATCAGACAGGCATGTGGAATGGAGCTGAGAGCTCATATACCTGGAATTGCAAGCAGAGAGCGGAGAGCAAACTGGGAACAGTGTGAATCTGTTAGCTCTTGAAGCTTGTCCCCGATGGCATACTTCCTCCAGCAAGGCTGCGTCTCTTACACCTCCCTAGACAGGCTTACCACACAGGGGCTAAAGTACTTGACTGCCTAAGACTGTGGGGGACATATCATTTGAACCACCAAAGTGTGTGTGTGTGTGTGTGTGTGTGTGTGTGTGTGTGTGTGTGTGTGTGTGTGTGGTGTAGGCCAAAGTCTTGCAATACAATACTAAGTATTTGCCACCATCTTCCTCTTTCTCTCTCTGACTCAGGGTCTTCCTAAGCAACCAGGAACTGGAAGTGACCATGCAGGGTGGTCACTGCTGGCCCTTCACTTCCATCACACCCATACTCTTTAGTAAAGGGCTGCCAGGCGCCTCGTGACCCGCTGTGCTCATGTGTGGAAATCATGGCGACCTCGCAGTGCCCTGCTGCGGTCTGACCCAGGTTGCCCTTCTCTCTCCTCCTAGTTTCAAGTGGGAAATTCACCTGATTAGATATATTCCCCTTCTCAGCTTTATCACTATTGCAAGCTGATAAACAAAACATCCAGGGACGCTTCCTAAGGGAGACCGAGGGAAAGAGGCTGCCGATTACCCCAGGATGAGCCATTCATGTAAGAGTAGCTAGTAAGGCTGTGTAGGATACAGAACGGTGCATTGTGACTGGGTCATCAGCATCTCCATCCAGCCTACCACACTCCTACTCTTCTCCTAGGCGTCCCAGGGACACTCTTTCTATACAGTATTAGTTGAATACTTGTTGCTTTATACTTTTGTTAAGAACAAATTAGCCATACATCTGTGGGTCTATTTCTGAACTCTCTGTTCTGTCTTATTAATCTAAAGCCTATTGTTCTGTTAGTGTGACACTGTCTAAACTCGCTAGCGTCATGTAGGTCAGAATATCAGGTCACATAAGCCTCCTCCCATTGCTCTGTCACAAAACTGTTTTATCTATTCTCATTTTCTGGTCTTTCTAAATAAATTTTAAAGTACAATTGTCAGTTTCTATGACAGTCATGATTGCATTTGGATTTGACTTGTATTAAAGCCTGAAGATCAGATTGAGGACAAAATGACATTATAAAAAGATTACAACTACCAACTCCTGAAGCTCACTTCTCCATTTATGGTACTTTCTTTCTTTCTTACTTACTTTCCTTTTTTTTTTTTGTATGTATTGTATGTATACATCTAGGTTTGCATGTTCACATATGTGTAGGCATATTTATGTATGCATGTGTATGTATGTATGTATGTATGCTTGTATATGTGTCTGTGTGCATGTGAAGACCCAAGGTTGATGTCAAGTTTCTTCTTCAATCATCTTTCTACCTTATTTTTTGAGGCAGGGTCTTTCACTTAAACCCAGAGCTGCTGATATGGCTAGTATCATTAGACATCTTGCTCTGCAGACTGCTTGTCTCCACTTTCCAAGGTGAAAATTATAAGTAGGCTGCTGGACCCACCCAACATTTACATGGCTTTGGGGATCTGAGCTCAAATCTCCTTGCCTGAATGGCTAATATTTCAACTACTGAGCAATCTCCCCAACCTTTCCACTTAAAAAAAGATTAATTTTTATGTGTATGAAGGTTTTGACTCTATGAATGCCTGTGTACCACATGTGTGTCTGGTACACATGGAGGTCAGAAGAGGGTATCAAATTCCTTGGAACTGGAGTTACAGATGGTTGTGAGCCAGCATGTTGGTGCTGAGAATCAAACCAAGGTCCTCTGCAAGAGGTGCTCTTAACTGCTGAGCCATATCTCTATTCCCACCCCCTTTATTTTAAGATACTCCTAAACTTTATTTGATTGAGGCTTTTCAGTATTAGCATCTTTCATAAGATTTGTACTTAAATATTTCATAGCTTTGGTCCTATTGTAAATGATACTATCTTAATTTATAATTATTTGTGCCATTATATAGAATACTGACATTTTAATATAGAAACACTGAATATAAAAAGGTATATACCCTGAGAACTCTATGCCCTACTATAAAAATATTTGCAGTTCTGTTTATTGCTGCTCTATTTACACAACAAAGAAATGGAACCAAACTTAATTGTCTATCAACAGATAAATGAATAATGAAAATATAACATACCATAGTTAGAGTTTCTATTCCTGTGAAGAGGTTTAGTTTATTATTATCTTGTAGGAAGCATGGTGGTGAGCAGGCACTGGAGAAGGAGCTGAGAGTTCTATATCTGGACTGGCAGGCAGTGGGAAGAGAAAGAGACACTGGGCCTGGCTTGAACATTTGAAACCTCAAAGTCCACCACTTAGTGACATACTTCCTCCAACAAGGCCATACTTACTCCATCAAGTCCACATGTCCTAATCCTGTAAAATAGGCTCACTCCCTATTAGCCATTTCATTCAAATTGCCATATGGTACATATATAAAATGGAATACTATTTAGCTCTAAAGAAAAATTGAATCACAAAATTTGCATGAGTTTAGACATACAACATTAAGCAATGTCATATAACCTCAGAAAGAAATAAGCTACATGTTCTTCATTTGAAGATCATAGCCTATTATACATACACACATATATATATATGTGTGTGTGTGTGTGTGTGTGTGTGTGTGTGTGTGTGTGTAAATATATAAAAATATATATATGGGTACAGTATGACCTGTAGAAAGGAGAACAAGAAAGGGTAATAATTCTAAGTGATGAGGGAGGATGAAATTTAGACAATGGACACTTAGTCATGAAAGAGAACATAATGCTTGTTGTTTTTCTTCTTCTGTCATTGGTATTTTGGGTTCTTTGTAGTGGATAGGTACTTAAAATGTAATTGATAGTAAAAGTGTAAAATCAAAGGGGAGGTTCTATGGCTTCAGAACGGCTGTTCTAACTGAAGAGAATGTCGCTGAGATGTATAAACAACAGATCTGGTGACTCTCACTGTGCAGTGGTTTTTACTTGATAGTTATTTACAATAACGTTTTAACACTATATTTCTCTTTGTAGAAGCACTAAATCTATATATTGCCTTTGTATTATAAAAATTCTAAACTTACATGCAGTGACTGTTTTGTAGCATCTCCAGGAACTTTTACAGAGATATGCCTCTATTTTGCAAATAGAGACAGTTTTATCACATCTTTCCAATTCATGTGCTGTTTGTTTCTCTTTATTTGCCTTCCTGCACTGGATATGGCCTCCAATGTGCAGGATTGGTAAGATAGACAGACCTTTTTGCCTGGTTGCTGACCTCAGTTGGGAAGTGTCTTGTCTTTTATCATTAAATGTGATACTCTCTGTGGGATCTTGGTATCTAATCCTTACCAGATCAACACGTTGGTCTTTAAGTTCTACTTTCTAAGAGTATCATGGGTGGCTACGGAATTCTGTCCAAGTTCTTATCTGGGGCCATTGAGGTGGCTCACTGTGAAAAGGCACTTGCTGGAAAACCTGGTGATCTGAGTTCACTCTCTGAAACCTGTGTAAAGGAAGAAGGAGTTGTCTTCTGACTTCCACACACACTGTGGCCACACGTACACCATAGACAAACACACATAGTAATAGAAATCTCTTTAAAAGGTGTTATCTGGGCCTATTGTGATAATTTTATGATGCTCTCTTAGCATTTGGACATACTATTCTGATCAGGTCTTAAATGCTAAAGTGGCTTTGCATTCTTAGAATCGATGCTACTTGACCATAGCACATTATCTTCTAATATATTGCTGTGTTTGATTTACTTGTAGGTTGTTGGGACCCTCACATCTGTGTTGATGGCTGGGTAGGTCTTCCTCATCAGGTATCTGTCGAATTCGGGCATTTAGGAGGTGCTGGCATCACGAAAGAGGCTGGCAAGCTCTTTCTTCTTTCATGCCATGGAAGAGTTTATGCAAAATTGCTTCTGTTTCATCCTTAAATATTTAATAGGATATTCAGGTGAAGCCATCTGGGGCTGGCATTTTTTTTTGGATATGAATTATTTATCTCTTTTTTAATTTCTTTAGAAGACAAAGTAATGGTATTCTGGTGGGTTTTTTTTTCTTAGTTGGATTTTGATAGTTGGTGTCTCTCAAGACTACCTATTCCATCTACGTTGTTAAAATTATTACCGTAGAGTTGTTAACGCTATCCTTTCCGTATACGTGAAACCCCTTTGTCCCACCTCACTGACGAGGCTATGAAAGGACAGTGTCCTGATAGTCTCACTTCCTGGAGGCATGATTCCCCGTGACTGTCAATTTGGGGAGCTTTTTAGTTATTTAGATTTTTTTTCTGTTCCAGTCTCTCTTCTCCTGTTTTGATAATTCAACTACAGGAAGGTCCAGCGTTTGACACGGTTCAGCCTTTGGACTTTAATCCCCTAACCCCTTAGAATCTTTTTCTTTTGTCCCTTCAGTGTGAGTAATTTCTATTGACCCGTGGTCTAGTTCTTTGATTCTTTCCTCGGTTATGTCTAGCAGCCCGGTGAGCCTGACTGGCAGAATTCTCTGTCGTCTGTCTGCTTTGGGGATCTAGCACTTTCATATAAAATTTCCAGATATCCCACCTCTCTAATGAAACTGTCCATCTGTCCGAAGATGATGTTATTCCTTCTAATAAACTTATTGATATGTTGACCATAGTTATTTTAACTCTCTAATCTGCTTGTGGCAATATCTGCTTCATGTTTGACTGTGATTCTTTGTATTGTCCCTTTAAGAAAGATGTTAGTATGCTGCGTGGCTCAGACATTTTTTTTCCTCCATGAAAGCAGATTGCCTTGCATGAGATAGCACAGATGGAGACAAACAACTTTGATTCTGGTAGATGACAGGCACTTAGTTACTGGGTGGGGGAGGAGGGAGTCAATCACGAGCTTCACACAACTCTACTGATCCTTTTGCTCCTCCGTAGTTCAGGTCTCTGCTTTGCACGGGGTTTCCATGCGCTTTCCCTTTTCTAACAGGAAACCCCTTCCTAACTCTTTGTAGAAATTGCTTTGCTTCCCCGTGAAGCTTTACTCTCCGTCACTGTGTGTATGGTGTTCAGAGGTAGAGCATTTCCAGGCATTCCTCCACGATGGGCGGGTGTTTCTTTTCCTACCTCCCAAGGGTAGGAGGTTTGGAGGTTCATCCCCCCAACATTATTTTATTTCTGTCAATTCCATAAAGAGATTGTTGCTCTTCCTTAGTTGTCTAAGAACAGTCAGGGAAGAAGGACTTGGGTCTTATTTCATCATTTTATCCATTCAACTGTTTCTGAACCCACACTCATGTGATAAGCAAGGCTTCCCCCAGGAATCCTTATGCTTGTGCAGTAAGGAAGGCTTCCCCACAGGAGTCTTGACAGTAGCTTTTGTAATACCTGACCTTAGGACTGGGTTCTCTGCCTTCTGGTAATACAGAAGCATCATCCTCAGTGCTCTGGTCTTTTGGAAGACAAACTTGCTTTTAGGAGGCCATGAAAAAAAAAAGGTGATTTATTTGTGCCTATAGAGAGGTGTGACTTCTTCAGCTACCTAAGTGCCTGTGTCATGTTTCTTTGTCCCTCGATGACTGATTAATCACAGTGTCAATTTTATGCTTTATTCAAGGAAAGTTAGTACTTTTTAGTTGCCTCGTTCTTCTCCACCTCTTTTTTTATTACTCTTAGAATAAAATTAAAATTTTTCCCATTGCAAGCAGAAGCCCCACAGAACATCAGGTTTATTAAAAATAAAGGTTTGAGCCCACCAGAAATGGACAGTAAGACCCCTCTGCTGAAAACATTGCACACTTTGGTAATAGGACAAGGAGAAATGAAGCTACTACTACCTAGAAACTTTCTCTGTGCTGGCTAGTTTTCACAGTTCATAGTTTTCATAGCCCCCAGTGTTGCATTGGACCTCTTGGGGGGAAAACAACTTATCAACTGTTTTACCCAGCTGTGAATCCTTTGAGGTACAATAATGACTGATGTGTCCACAAATATCATGTGGGTAACCAACTCCTCTCAGATTGTATTTAAGGCCCATTGCACAAGAGGCGATGTGTTTCCAGTACTGTAAATTTGACCAAGAATCTATGGTTAAGGAGCTCACAGGTCCTAGGTATGAAACTGCTATTACTACTTTGCTAAATGACATCATATCAAACCGTTTTCTAAAGTTGTATCTCTGTACCCATAGATTTGTGCAGTTCTTGGGCATCACGAGAGAAGTTACTTTGGGTAACAGAAGATAGTTAAATCAGAACCTCACAACTGGTTGAAGTAAAAAAAAAAAAAAAGTATCTATGGAATACTCAGCTATAAATAGGACATCTATATTACCTACCTAGCAGCTCTCGAGGACTTCCCTGGATTCCAGCGCAGCTCAGAGCTGCTGAGGCATCTAGCCCTGTGGACTCAATGATTACGGGATCTTGACCTTTACATTGGGAAACAGCCATTTTTGGACTATCTGGACCACAGCCTGTAAGCCACTCTAATAAATCCCCCTTTAAAATATATACGTTCATTCTATCAGTCCTGTTCCTTTAGAGGATCCTGACTAACACAGTGGGCAAGAAATAAATATTTGACATATGTGTGTGTTTGTGTCTTTCTCTGGCTCTCTCTGTTTATTTCTATCTCTCCTTCTGTCTGTCTTGCTCTGTTTCCCTCTGCCTCTCTCTGTCCTTGGTGCACTCCCTCCCTCCCCCCCTCCTCGTGTGTGTGTGTGTGTGTGTGTGTGTGTGTGTGTGTGTGTGTGTGTGTGTGTGTAGCATGCGTGTGTCTGGGTATTCACACCCATACTCGGCTGCAGAGGCCTGAGGAAGATTTGGGGGTTCTACTCTATCACTTTCCACCTTACTTTTTGAGGCAGGATCTTGCTCTGAACCTGGATCTCTTGCAGGCAGCAACCCCCTCAATGCCACCTCTGTTTCCTCACAGCACCAGCGTTAGGAGACACAGGCATAACCCCTCACACATCCCGTGTATGTGTGTGTGTGTGTGTGTGTGTGTGTGTGTGTGTGTGTGTGTGATGGGGATTTGGCTTCAGGTCCTGTCCTGCTAACACTCTCACACACCGAGCCGTCTCCCCTCCTCCCGACTTGGCATGCTTTTTAAGTAAAATAAACTTCATCAAGATGAGGACATTCATTCAAGTAACAAATTGGATGGGAAGTTGAATTCTGCTTTAGGTCTCACACAAAACTGAATTTCCAATTACAATTTCCCAAGTCTGACATCCTGGAAGGAAAAAGTCTAAGAGGAAGCAGGAGCCTTTGTTTAGATTCAATGGGAAGGAACAGCTCTTTCTCCTCTGAATAAATTGAAAACTTTTTGCTGAGCGTTGGTTGTAGCTAAAGTGCCTTTCCTTTGTCCCACTCCATCAATTGTTCACCCGCAGCAGGCCACTAATTTATCAGCTGAAAAGCCACTAGGCGACAACTACAACCATTACCTATGAAGCAGGTCAATATGGGAATTGTCACTTTGTAACTGAGAAACCTGACACACAAAGGAATCTGTCTAGCCCAGAACCCCTAGGAAGCCAGTGTCTGTTATTTCTGAGGCTAGGCTGTTCGTTTGGCTTAGTTCTGTAGAAAACGTGAATGTATTAAAAAGAAAGGGAAAAAAAATGCCCCGGGAAGAGTCTCTTGCAGTTACACAGACTATCACTGCGCCTCTCTTTTGAGCACATGTTCAGTTCAGTCCCCTCTTAGGGTCAAGAGCCTGGTGTTGCCAACACCTACGCCTAAGGCTCAGGGAACATTGTGGAAGGAGTGGAAACACTGCAAGAGCCAGAGGAATGGGAAGTTTCTTGTGAGATTGTCTCCTAAATATGACAGGAAAGTGCCACATAAGACACTGCAACAATATGGCTGAATAAACAAGACCCAAACAATGCCAGCACCGAAAGACACGCGGATATGGAAGAGGCCGGTCTCAGCATTGCTCTGCATCACAAAGTAGAGGGGGAAATGTATGCATGTGTGATAAATGGAAAGGGTTTTTGTTTGTTTGTTTGTTTGTTTGTTTTAATGCATATGGGTGTTTGGGCTGCATATATGTCTGTGCACATGTGCACACGTGGATGCCTGGTGCCCAAGGAGACAGAGAAGGGTGGCAGATCTCTTGCGACTAGAGTTTATGGATGGTTCTGAGACCCATGTAGGTGTGGGAAATGGACCTGGATCCTCTGGAAGAGTAGTCAGTGCTCTTAACCACTGAGCCCTAATGGAAAGTATTTTAAAATACTGTTCTTGGAAAACAAATCACTATTAGCCCCAATGGTTGCTAAAACTGTGGAAGCTTCCAGACTATGCAAATGAAGCTATAAGGCTCCACCATGTTTCTCCAGTGTGTTGGCTCGAGTTCTGACAACTTGACACACGACAGAGCTATCTGAAAGGAGGTAATCTCAGTTGGAAAAAAAATGACTGCATACAATCCAGCTGTAAGGTATTTTCTTAATTAGTGATTGTTGCGGGGAGGGCCAGCTCATTGTGGGAGGAGCCATCCTTGGACTAGTTAGTGGTCCTGGGTTCTGTAAGAAAGCAGACTGAGCAAGCCACAAGGAGCAAGCCAGTAAGCAGCACCCCTCCATGGCCTCTGCATCAGTTCCTCCCGTGTTTGAGTTCCTGTCCTGACTTCCTTCAGTGTTGAACAGTGGCTGTGGAAGTGTAAGCCAAATAAACCCTTCCCTCCCTAAGTCACTTTGGTCATGGTGTTTCATCACAGAAATAGAAACCCTATCTAGGGTATCTAGTGAGTTGGGGCATGTTTTAGAGCTTCAAGAATGCTCTCCAGCATTGTTGTGGAGGCACAGCCGGTGTCTCGCTTCACCGACAGACTTGCAAATACTGAACAACCAGTGTGTGAATAATCATGGTGTGGATATTTCATCTGCAATGAACTTCAAGGCAAGAGAAAGATGAATGAGAAGGTGGGGAAAGGGAGCTTTAGAATTATTATTATGATGATAATGATGATGATGATGATGATGATGGCTGGCAAGGTGGCTCAGTGGGTAGAGCATTTGCTGCACCTGAGACCAGCACGCACGGCAAGGTGGGAGAAGAGAAGCAACCCCACAAAGTCCTCTGACAACTTTGCCTGCCGCGGGTCACATGCCCACACAACACAACACCGAATAAAGACTTAAAGATGTTTTTCTTAAGCTCAAATTCTCTGTTTTTAAGCATAGAAGGTCATGCTCAGTGGGTGCATTCATTCTCCAGAGGTGGTGGGCCTTCGTGAGGGCTCTGACTAGAAGGGAACTCCCACCTCTACTGTACTTGAAGGAGGCTTTTCACTTTCAAGCCTTCAGAGTCGTACACACCTTGAAAGCCCCCGCCTAGGTCTCACTTGAGCTTCCAGCTACGTCTGTGAAGTATTGTACAGCTGCCTAACACCTCTGCACTCAGTTTATATGTGAGTAATTTCTGCGCATTTAAACCCCACTTGTAAATCTTTGAGGCCTTTTTCTTTTATGGATTTCCCGCTGCTCTGACTAAAGGGCAAATTCTGTTCATAGCCTGGCACAGAGCACAGGTCTGACTGTTATCCCAGCTGCCACTATCAACGTAGGTGTCACAGGAAATCTATCATCCCGAGAAGGGCTTTACCAGGCCGAGGAAGCCATTCTCCTCAGGGGAAGACAATCCTGGGGAAAGATGTCTTCCCCTGATGACCTTTCTACCCACCCTTTCTTCTCCTTCCCTTCGTCATTCACAAGGAAGTAAAATGCTCTTTTTTTTTTTCCTTTTGTGAGGGAGTCAGAACAGAGACCTTGCTTGGCTTCAACAAGAAAAACAAGTGAGTGTGGTCTGAGCGGCCTGCCACTGCCCAGCAACATCGACAGGGCGTGATGCTTACAGCAACTTGAGACTTCATTGACTTTTTGCAGAGGAGCATTTTCCTTAACATGAGTTGTTAACTTTTATTAATGGAAAATTAAGAAAAGCCTGTCCATATCCTTATCCAGATAAATGGCATGCGTGTGTGGCCTTGAGGTAAACAATCGGCTGCTAGCAAGTAGCTAGACATGGAATATAGGTTGTGCACAAATGTCTTTTAAACCCTCACAAGTGGAAGGAAACATCCAGAAAACAACAAGGCACCCATAGCTCCTTCCTGGTCTTAGGTACGTGATCAAAGGACAAATGAAAACAAATGCTGTCCTCAAGCATACTGGTCTCCGTACAGTGATGCCCATGGACCACATATCCAACTGGTTTATCCTTGGCTTAGAAGCAGGCATTGAACCCAGGCTCTCCAAACTCCAAGGCAATTAAAGGAGAGTGTATCAGGAAAGATACTGAATTTACTCACCAAATCCTTTTCCACCACTTTAGCTACTTAGTTTTCTTTTTAAATAGAGAAAGTATTTATACATAGTTTGTGTGCACAATGGAGACTCTGCACAGGCGTGGGATTCCTAAGAGATCAGATTGAGGATAAAAAGCCCTTTATCTCTGTCAGCATGAAACCATTTTTATGTTTGGCTTTTTGTACTTTGCTTTTCTTGTCATTTTGTAGCACATCATCGATTGTTGTAACCTTTTTGTGCTTTAGAAAACCAGAACTAATTCGTCCTCTCTGATCTGTTGCCCTTTATCTATCTTCCCTTCCTGTCAGTTCCGCCCGCCCCTCTTAGTCTCTGAGCCTCCTCCTTCTCCTCATCTGCTCTTTCCACAGCAAAGCTCCAGTTGCCATGAGTGAGAGCAGCGTGTGGTCTCTGCCGCTCTGTGAGTGGCTTATTTCACCTGAAGGCTTCCAGTTCCTCCATGTGGCAAAACAGGAAAGGAATTTGGTTTTTGGTGGCTGAAAAATAATCCGTGTGTATACATATTGCATGCTTAAAATCCCATCCACTCATCATCCACTGATGGGAATCTAGGTTGATTTCACAGCTTTAGCTGCAGTGACTAAACACGGGTCTGCAGGCATCTAGGGTAGCACGATTTCATCTCCTGTTGTCCAGTAGTACAATTGCTGGATTATGTTGGATTTTGCTTTTAGTGTTGGAGGCATTACTATACTGTTTCCTGTAAGCGTGGCCCTAGTTACCTCCCTACTGCCTGTATGTAGGAATCCCCCTTTTCTTCACACCCTTGCCAGCATTTATTTTTTGTCTTTCTGCTAACAACGTACACTGTGATGAGATTCTGTATATCCTGTTGTGTTTTGGATTGGCATTTCTCTGCTAACTTGTGAGAAAGAACATTCTGTCACAGACTGAGGTGCTTGTGAGTTATTTTTGAGAGGTCTCTGTTATGATCTTTATTCAATTAAAATATTGAATTATTTGGGCTTGTTTTGGTGTTTAGCCTGGGACGGTGTCATATGGTCCTCATTTTCATCTCCTGTCCAATAAAGAGGCTCCAAATACTGTGTCTCACTCTGTAGGCCTCTTCTCTTGATGTTGATGTTCTGCCCTAGCTGCGTAGAAGCTTCTTGGTTTCAAAAAGCCTGAGACTAAGTGGTATTTCAGTTTAATAAAGTGGGTTTCTGACACTCTCCATTTTAGAGTCACAGGCACTTGCTTTTCTAGTATCCTTTTGAGAAAGAGGCAAAGGCAGGGTGTTGGTCTGATATATTTTGGTGCTAATTAATAAAAAGCCATCACACGCACGCGGGGAGGGCAAATGAGACAGTCATATAGAAGGTTCCCAGGCTTGGAAGAATCAGAGAGAATCTTGGGAAGAAGAGAGAGATAGGAGGAAAAGAGAGGAGAAGGCCGCCATGGGTTAGGTGGGGGAGAAGCATGTGGCCGGCATGGATGGAGACTTGGCCCAGATGAAGAACATGAGCAAGTATTTGGGATTCTGGATGGGAGTTAGCTTGATAGAAATTATTAGAAGCAGATGGCATGAGATTAGCATGGGGATCCCATACCTGCCCCACTATGGGAAGTAGTTTAGAGGATTAATGTCTGCCCTGCCCCAAGTTAACTAAGGCTATTTTAAAATACAACAGATGCCTGTATCTTGGTTGATTGCTAGTAGGTTATACTACAGTAATAATAATTTCAGGCCTGATAATAAACAATTGCTAGGCAATTCTGCTAATTTAACAACAACAGCAAGGGACTGAGCAGCTATCTAGTCTAGCCAGCGTGGGACCCTGGGAAGCAGCAGTGACAGCACCAGCAGCATTCACAGTGACAAATGTGACGATTCTAACACAGACTTTAATAACTCCCCAGCAAAGGTCACACGAATCTCCGTAAGCCCTCATAGCACTGGGAGGTAGGCACCGGCTTTTCATTCCCGTTTCCCAAAGGAGGCAAGCAAGCCACAGAGCAGTACCGGGCCTAGCTCCAGACTGTGCTTCCATTAGGCACACCCGTGGGCCTCTGTGACGTGACTCTGAGAGTTTTTTAGTCTGGCTGGGATGGAAACAAGCACAGCAGTGCGTCTCAGGTGCTGAGTGAGGGCTCCTGGCTTCGCGCTGCTCTGCCATTTGCCTTCGGTTCAGAATGCTGCAGTAACTGTCTTCTCTATCACTACTGGCCAAGGAGGTAAAAGCCACAGGAGTTTGTGCTGCTACACATGAGCACAGGATGCTTGCTTGAGAAGGAGAGCTGCTTCAGTAGGCTGAGCATTAGAATTCACTAGACATTTACAAATGCAAGCTGGTGGACCCAGAGTCTTTAGTATTGTGAAAACAGAAACAAATGCCTAAGGCAGTGAGGCAATCAGTCTTTCACTATAAGACTTATATGTATGTGTTTATGTACGTAGGTTGTATTTATTTAGAAGCATGTGTGTGTACACACACACACATACACACACACAAGACAAGTTCTCAGGTAGCCCAAATTGGCGTCAAAATTCTTATTATTTTTCTTTTGAAGATTATATATATAGTATTCTGTCTGCATGTACACCTGCATACCAGAAGAGGGCACCAGATCTCATTATAGATGGCTGTGAGCCACCATTGTGGTAGCTGGGAATTGAACTCAGGACCTCTGCAAGAGAAGCCAATGGTCTTAACCTCTGAGCCATCTCTCCAGCCTGGCTTCAAAACTCTTATGTAGCTATTGATAATCTTGAACATGTGATCACTCTGCCTCTATATCCTGAGTACTGAAATGACAGACATTCGCCACCATGCTGGTTTCTGCAGTGCTGATGAACACACCTAGGGCTTCCTGCATGCTAGCCAAGCTCAATGCCAGCTGAGCTAAATCTCCAGTTCTTTGAATAATCCTGTAGTAGTTTATCCTTGTTGTTATAATGTACAATTAACATTATACTTGTTATACAAATAACATTTTCCTTGAAGGAAAATCTCTAACGGAACACAATATATTCATTGATCAACAAATATATTTGCATCTCTTTTGCTATCCCAGTATTATGAGTAAGCCACTGAGAAATTTCAGTGTTTGAATTTTTAGTTAGTGAGATGTTTTGCTAAGTATTTCAATGATTGTGAAAGGAACACTCCGGAGTTTAGGCATAATGTTATTGCTCACCGTGTAAAGATTCAAATGCTGACTTCTGTGCCCACCCCATCCTCTGTGCACCCCATATCTGGTTGCAATCCTTGTGCTGAGAATCTCCTGTCACAGTTATGTAAACACTGCTCCCCAGTTCTTCCTGGATATGTCAATAAAGTAGGTGAACAGCCAATGACTGAGCAGGGGAGAGAACAAGCTGGCCTTCCAGCCAGCCAAGGGAGAAGAAGAGAAAGAGAGAGGAAATGGGGATTCAGCCATGAGGAGAGGTCCAGGAGACATCACCAGAGAGCAGAGAAAGCCATAAAGTGTAAGAATCATGGGGATTTACTCTGGGAGGAAGCCAGATTACTTTAGTTAAAATAGATTAATATTGCTCAGTTCTTGTGCCATAAAGCTTGTTAAATAAATATAATAGTTCAGTCTCAACTATTCAGCGGTTAGCCAGGTTAAGAGAAAACCTGCAACACATTTCTATAACAACCACTAACACTGGAGCCTCAGTACTGGGACCACCCTGTGGGTGAGCTGAAACAGTGGAAACTGTGGTTAAAGCATAAGCTTTTCTTCTCGGCTGGGCAGTGGTGGCGCACGCCTTTAATCCCAGCACTCAGGAGCCAGAGGCAGGCAGATCACTGTGAGTTCGAGGCCAGCCTGGTCTACAACCTAGGACAGTTAAGGTCACACAGAGAAACCTCGTCTCAAAAAACAAACAAACAAACAAAAAGTAAGCTTTTCCCCAGCCCACGTTCAAAATGAACCCGGAAATTCTGTTAATTTTTAACACTGTAAATTTAAAGTTATGATAATTTCACTAACATGGATGGGGGAAGGCCTATTAGGCCTCAACCCTACATAAAGAAACAACTGAGGAATGTTCAGAGAGGCAGAAACCATCTTTCCGAGGAAAGAGAACACTACTTGGTAATCTAACACCAAATAGCCATAAAAACATACATGTAAGTAACACTATTACACAGACTGCACAGCCTGTACCTATATGTTTAGGACCTCTCATGTGCACATGCATATGTATATAGTATGGAGGAAGAAAAGACAAGGGGAAATGATGTAATTATTTATTATCTCAAAAAATAAAAGAAATAATTTTTTTACAATCCTCAATGAACAGCAGAAAGCAAAACAGATGATAAGAGTGAAGCTGGAACTCCAGTTCGTCGTGAGCAGAGAGGGCTACGGGGACAACAGTGCGACCTTACACACACCAGTGCTATTTGAATGCCACCGCTGGTGTTCAAAGGAGGCTGGTTAGGAATGAGTTATTGGTTCATTAAAACAGCAATCTGCTGCTGCACAGCCGGTAGGGAGCTGCATCTGCAGCCACTTTGATTCTGCGCATGAAATATGTGTTTTAAACAGTAATCTAACAGTTCCGTTGGTATATCCCATATCTCAAGCTTCACTCGTCTGCAGATTATCTGTGACAGTTCCGAATTAATTTCGCTTTATAAGCTGAACTTCTGGGCCTCTGATCCTTACGAAGACAAGGAATGGAGAGGCTTTTAATGAGCATCTGTCCCAACCAGAAGGAATCAAGAATTTCAAAGCACTCTGCAAGGCTAGAGGTATTTTTAACTCCCTAATAACCAGCTCAGAGTACCAACTAGAAGGTACACAGAGGCCTCCTTTCTCCCTGTGCTGATTTGAATACAAACGGCCTCCATTGGCCCATAAAGGTGGTACTATTTATTAGGAGGCGTGACCTTGTTGGCATAGGTGTGGCCTTATTGGAGGAAGCGTCATTGGGGGGTGGGCTTTGAGGCTTCAAATGCTCAAGCCAGGCCCACTGCCTCACTCTCTTGCTGCTGCCTGCCTATGCAGGTGTAGAACTCTCAGCTACCCTCCAGCAGCATGTCTGTCTGTGTGCCCCAGTGTTTCCCAGGGCGATGATAACAGAGTAAACCTGTAAGCCAGGCACCGTGAAATGTTTCCCTTTGAAAGAGTTTGCCGTGGCTAAGGCGTCTCTTCACAGCAATAGCTGTGCCCCTAACTGAGGCACTCGGCCGACCATTAGTACCTCTTAAGACCCCGAGGGTAGTCCTGGCTAAGTGGCTTTAAGTTATACGTCACAGGTCTGCCTGAACTGACTTCCTCTTTGCAGACCGAAATTTTCTGATAAGCTCACACCTTCCCTTAAAATCTGTGAATAACTATTCTGTTGAGAACGGTCCCAGGAACCACAGCTTTCTGGAAGACAAGGCATGTGCGTCTGGTAAAATGAGCCGATGGAGCACAAGTGAATTCCGTAAACTGCCCAAGGCTGGGAACCAGCATCCATCCAGGTGGAAGATGACTCAGCAACTAGAGACAAATTCTTGCCGAACTGTATACCGAACTGCTTCTGTGACTGGTCCTGTTAGAGTTCAGCGATGCACATTCATTATGGACCTCCAACTCATCCACTTTTGGGTAGGTATCGTAAGCACTCTCATGCAGCCTACGTTTCAGCCTCTACCTACCGCCCAGCTGGAGGTAGCACAGACCTCCTTCTCATTTATTTATCACGTTTCCCTGAGTCCTCTCACAGTGCCCTTGAATTGCTTTTATTTATTTATTTAGTTAGTTAGTTTTTTTCAATACAGGGTTTCTCTGTGTAGCCCTGGATGTCCTAGACTCACTTTGTAGATGAGGCTGGCCTCTAACTCACATAAATCTGCCTACCTCTGCTTCCCCAAGTGCTGGGATTATAGGTGTGTGTCACCCATGCAGGGCTCCCTGCATTGCTCTTATCTATGAGGTTCCATTCTGTGTCCTAGAGTGACGTAAAGCATGCAGAATGGGGGGGGGGGGCTTTCTCCATGAACTCATCCTAGGGCCATAATTTTCTCCTCCGTGACTTTCCTCTACTAGCTACTCTGGTGTTGATTTTCTCCAGCTAATCGTCAAGCGTAAGTTTTCAAGGGAGACAAGAAGGTTCCATTTCCATGGTTCTGTTTAGTGAGCAGGATGTTCATATTTTGCTGCCAGCTTTGAAAGCATTAATTAACACTCAAATTACAATGTAATCTCTGCAAAATTACAATCTGCTGCCGGGTTGTAGAATTTGTGCCACTACAGGAAGAAACAAAAGTGATGGCTCGCTTCAGAAAACAAGTACTGAATTGGGGCCAATCACAAAGCCAGTGACCTCTCCACAGGTGGAGAAAGAACACACACATTTTATGGTTTAGAAAAATGGCTTGCCAGGGAAAATACACTGTGCTGTGGGACTGAAAGGAGTTGAGACAATGGCAGGGCCTTCCTTAGCATCGGAGGCTAAGGAAGCATCAAGACACTCTCAAGAGACTATCTCAGCAGCTGCATTTAAATGTCTACACAACTGCTCTGGATAATCCCGCTACCAGGTGGCCCACAAAGGCGTGTGAGAGAGGGCCAAGTGAGGAGATGAATGTAGAAGCTGGAGGCTGATGCCAGCATCTTCCTCAGTGGCCTTTTGCTGTATCTTTTGAGACATGGTATCTCACTGAGCCTGAGCCTGGAGCTAGAGTGGTTGGCAGCACGTTCTGGGGTTCTGCTTGCCCCTGCACCTTCCCCTGAGCATGCAGATACTCTACCATGCTCTGCTTTTACAAGGATGCTGCACACTGGGAGGCTGAACTTAGCTCTGTGTGCTTGAGTGGCAGGCATTGAATTAGCTGAGCATCTTCCAGGCCCTTCCTTCCTTCCTTCTTTCCTTCCTTCCTTCCTTCCTTCCTTCCTTCCTTCCTTCCTTTCTGTTTGTTATTTTTTAAATTTATTTACGTTTTGCTTGGGAGTTGAGGAAGGAGACACAGGATCTTATATAGAGAATGGTTGGTCTCAGATTCAGTATGTGAGTGACAACAGGCCAGTAGTCCTCACCCTCCTGCCTGATTCCCCAGCGTTAGGATTTCAAGTGCGAGCCACCACACCTGCTTTAGAGTTGATTTCTTATGCCCCATCAGGAGAATGTGTCATACTTCAGGAAATCATCGAGAGAGACCTTTAGCAATCCCCCAGCCCCATAGTTTTCTGTAAGGAAGAGGAGGGTCAGGGGGTGGAGAGGGCAGAGCAAAGCAGTTGGCCTTGGCTGCGACAGCAAGAGAATATTTACCTGCAGGGAAATTCAAGACGTTAAAACTGACAAAAGGCACTGGTTCCCCTTGAGCCAGCAATTTGAAACAGTCTGTGGTTAAGCAGTCTTCCTCTACTAATGGGGACTTGGATGTCTTCTGCCTCACTCTCACCCACATACCATCCCACTGCTGTCTCCCTGTGAGTACAGTGCATGAGGTGTTGCCCCTGGGTCCTTATGTCCTCTGTGCTGGGGTGACCCCGGGGCCGTGTGTTCTAAGCTGAAGTGGTTCTATGCAGCACAGGCTGAGCACGGGTGGGGATGAGGAGAGCAGCTCACACAGCCAGCCTGAGAGTCTTCCCAGTATTTAAATGCGCACTCCCGCTGGAGCCTCTCGCACTGTGGCTTTCCATTTACATTATTTAAACTCAGCGGAGCAAGGCTGAGGCAGGGAGCCAGTGCTATGTACACAGCTTTGGCCTCGAGCTGACCCTTGGTCAGCTAGGGGGCCTTACCTGGAGAGGTGTGGCAACTCCTGCCTGCCGTGTGTAGAGTTGGAAAGGGTGTCAGAGGAAATATGAGCAAAATATCCAATACGGAACCCAAGGCATGGAGTGGAGTGTAGAGGAAAGGGTAGCTCTTACTGTAGACTGGTGAGAAATTCTCACCGGAAATGATGTCAGTAGTTCAGTGTTACAGACATCTCTACTGATAAGCTCATAGTCTACGGCCATACCATTGTGAACGTGCCTGATGAGCTCATAGCTGCACAACGTCACTCTCATTTTCCTCCCTGTGAACTCAGTGGAGATAAATGTGCCTGCATAACAGCAGTGAGAAACCAGACTTATGTCTCTGTCAGATTAAAAGTTAGCTTGAAAATGAAAAGCTAGGAGATCAAGTAATGAGTTTCACCATAGCATCTTTGTCCACATATGTCCTTATGCATTGTTCTCACCTGTTCTCCTCTCTCACTGCCCATCCTCATGTGCCCCTCCTCCAGCTGGTGTCCCCCTCCTCCAGCTGGTGTCCCCCTCCTCCAGCTGGTGTCCCCCTCCTCCAGCTGGTATCCCCTCCTCCAGCTGGTGTCCCCCTCGTCCAGCTGCTGTTCCCCTCCAGCTGGTGTCCCCCTCCTCCAGCTGCTGTCCGCCTCCTCCAGCTGCTGTCCCCCTCCTCCAGCTGCTGTCCCCCTCCTCCAGCTGCTGTCCCCCTCCTCCAGCTGCTGTCCCCCTCCTCCAGCTGGTGTTGCTCTCCTCCAGCTGGTGTTGCTCTCCTCCAGCTGGTGTCCCCCTCGTCCAGCTGCTGTTCCCCTCCAGCTGGTGTTCCCCTCCTCCAGCTGGTGTCCCCCTCCTCCAGCTGGTGTTGCTCTCCTCCAGCTGGTGTCCCCCTCCTCCAGCTGGTGTCCCCCTCCTCCAGCTGGTGTTGCTCTCCTCCACCTGGTGTCCTCCTCCTCCACCTGGTGTCCTCCTCCTCCAGCTGGTGTTCCCCTCCTCCAGCTGGTGTCCCCCTCCTCCAGCTGGTGTCCCCCTCCTCCAGCTGGTGTTGCTCTCCTCCAGCTGGTGTCCCCCTCCTCCAGCTGGTGTTCCCCTCCTCCAGCTGGTGTCCTCCTCCTCCACCTGGTGTCCTCCTCCTCCAGCTGGTGCCCCCCTCCTCCAGCTGGTGTCCCCCTCCTCCAGCTGGTGTTGCTCTCCTCCAGCTGGTGTCCCCCTCCTCCAGCTGGTGTCCCCCTCCTCCAGCTGGTGTCCCCCTCCTCCAGCTGGTGTCTCCCTCCTCCAGCTGGTGTCCCCCTCCTCCAGCTGGTGTTGCTCTCCTCCACCTGGTGTCCTCCTCCTCCACCTGGTGTCCTCCTCCTCCAGCTGGTGTTCCCCTCCTCCAGCTGGTGTCCCCCTCCTCCAGCTGGTGTCCCCCTCCTCCAGCTGGTGTTGCTCTCCTCCAGCTGGTGTCCCCCTCCTCCAGCTGGTGTCTCCCTCCTCCAGCTGGTGTTGCTCTCCTCCAGCTGGTGTCCCCCTCCTCCAGCTGGTGTCCCCCTCCTCCAGCTGGTGTTGCTCTCCTCCACCTGGTGTCCTCCTCCTCCACCTGGTGTCCTCCTCCTCCACCTGGTGTCCTCCTCCTCCAGCTGGTGTTCCCCTCCTCCAGCTGGTGTCCCCCTCCTCCAGCTGGTGTTCCCCTCCTCCAGCTGGTGTCCCCCTCCTCCAGCTGGTGTCCCCCTCCTCCAGCTGGTGTCTCCCTCCTCCACTAGTCTTTTCAGCACTCTTTGTCTTCTAATACATGTAATTCTCTATTTGTTCTCTAAGAGATGCAATTTATTACGAAGAATGAAAATATCAAAATATCTCAGCCTGGTGCAGCAGTGCACACCTGTAATCCAGCACTCAGAGAGCCAGAGGCAGATGGATCTCTGTGAGTTCAAGGCCAGCGTGTTCTACAAAGCAAGTTCAGGACAGCCAAGGCTACACAGAGAAACCCTGGTTTGAAAACACCAAAATACATACATACATACATACATACATACATACATACATTTTTTTAAAAAAACACCTCAAACTCTGATATCTCAGAAAGGTGTTTTAGAATAGTGATTCTTTAAAAAGAATAAAAAAAAAACCCCTTATTTACTTTATGTATATGGTGTTTGTATATCTGTGTACCATGTATGTGCCTGGTGCCCATAGCGACCTGAGAGGGCATGGGATCTCCTGGGACTGATGATAAGGATGCTTGTGAACTACAATGTCAGTGTTGGGAATTGAACCCAGGTCCTCTGGGAGAACAGCAGGGGCTTGTAACTGCTGAGCCATCTGTCCAGCTCAGAATAGTGATATGTACCAGAATTACCTGGAAGGGTTGTTGGAACTCAGATTTCTGGCCTCAGGGTTTCTGGTTCAGTAGGTCTGTACCTGTGGCCTGAGAACTTGTCAGGGGTGCGAGCTGTCGCTGGCCAAGGACCACGTGGAGACCTATTGTTCTAGAAGAAGGTGTTTCTCAAACTTTAGCATGCATACCCGGAAAAATATCACTAAGATATGAATGAAAGACCAGCATGCCAGACAGAGACAAGTGTGAGAATTTTGCATTTTTAGAATGTTCTGAATGACACCCCTATGGTGGTGGTCTGTAGACCACACTTGCAGAACCCAGCTCTAGAGCTGTCTTCTCAAGTGGCAGCAAGTACTTGTGGCTACTAACCACCTAAAACAGACCGAGTCTGCACTGAGAAGCACTTATTAGTATAACACACACGACTTAGAGTTTTTTAAAAAGTCAAACTATTTCATACTGATTATGTCTAAAATGCTAATATTTTTTGATGTCTTGGGATAAATAAAATGTTGATTACTACTAATTATTAATAATTACTATTAATAATTTTATTGTTACTAATATGTATGTGTATTGATGATGGGGGAGGCACATGTGCCATGTTACATGTGTGGAGGTCATAGGACACCTCTTTATGAAAATTTCAGGGATCAAACACAGGTAGTCAGGTGTGTATAGCAAGTATTTTTACCCTGGGAACTATCTTGCTGGCTTAATTATCTAATATTTAAATTCCTTTTGCTATGTAGAAGATTTAAAATATCATGCATGAGTCTCACTAGTCCATTGTATAGCACTGTGGCAAGAATAGACACTGTCTTCCACCACGGAGTCCAACACTACTCCTGAAGATGCCCCAAAATGAAGGGCTTAAAACACCACTGATCGCTTTGCCCTCTTCATGCTGTTTTTACCGTCACCTCTCAAACTATGCCATTCATAAAGTCAGCATCAAACATCATCAGTTGCCTTCCATTGCCTTAGAAGATAAATGTCAAATTTGACTCAGCTTTCCAGGCCACCTGCAGTCTATGTAATCTTCTTTCCCAATTGATAGATAATTGTGTCTCTCAAGACAAAGCTCGGAATATCAGCTTCCTGTCTGGCTAATGATGATGGTGATCAATACTGAGAAAGTGTTTTCTAAAACAGCCTGGCCTACCATGTGCTTTTCGGGGCCAGATTACTTTAGTCTTTACCCAGTTATAAAAGTCAAGGTTGTAATTTCTGCCAACGGTGGTTGATATGAGGCGCCACTGAGGCAACCAAAATGATGGATTACTTCAAGAATTCCAAGGTGAGCAAACTCAGCAATCATTTTTGCTGTGCACGGTTTAGAGATTTTACATACCCCACAGTGCCTCTGTGGACCTGCTGCCATGTCCTAGGGTTCCTAAGTATGCAATTGGGGACATCTGTATACCGTCCTTTGACTCTGAGGAGTAAAAAGGATTTTTGAGATGGACATTTCAAACTCCTTACTCTTCAGTGATGGCACTCACCAGTCACTGTGGTAGCAGCGGAAGTGGGATGTTAAGAAAAAGGAGGCTGTGCATGGAAGACAGGACTGACTGTTTCAATGTTGGACAGGGAAACACACTCTTGAAATGTCATCCAAGAACCACGTCTGGGGTGGACTACCCAAACTTCCAAGCAACCCAAAGCAATTCCTACTTTTCTTTCTCTACGTCATAGCTGGATTCTTAAGCATGGTGGTTTGACTTAGGTCCCATCTCATAAAACAATGAACTGAAGACCTGGGCAGTGTTGGTTCATTGCGTGTGCTTATGCCATATGGAATCTAAGCAGGCACAAGCATGTTTATCATGGGTCCATTTCTGAAACAGGCAACAGCACATTCTGGCTGGCCACATGGCATGAAAGCAGTTTGCACCCCTATGCACATAGGAGGTGCTTTATTCCTACCACAGGCCCAGGGCTTTCAAAAGTGGGAAGCTGGAGTGTAAGGAGAGTGAAGCTCAGTAAATGTAATTAGCAATGCATCCAACTAGAAACTCTTGGAAGAGAAGGATTAAACTCACTTGTTATTTTAGAGAATATTAATAACGGTGACTAATATATATTCTTTTTTAAAATTGTGATTTGAGCGCTGTTTTCTAGATGACCAGGCACAAAATCCTGTTATATTTCTAAGATAAGAAAGCACCACAAGGCTTGCCTGGGGCTGCAAGAGATTATAGAAGGGAAGTTGTTTATGTGCCAGAGAATCAGACTCTGGTCTCCTGGGGCTCTCAGTCTCTCAAATAGAACGTTATTGTGTCTCTTTCCCGTTTACATTCATTATGTCACGGAAAACACTGAAAAAGAAGTCACTTGAGTAATTTTTTTTTAAAAGGTTGGTGGTTTAAATTTAACTTGAGATTTTATTTTGTTCCCTTTAAAAAGTTTTCTTGGAAAGAATTAAAAAAAAAACTCTTCACAGCTTGTGGTGTTGACAGCGGTTCAGAAGACCCAGGACCCCCCGCAGCTCACTGATGGCGGTTGTGGAGCAGCATCTGTCAGGACTGCTCCCAGGGGTCAACCCGAAATAGGTGCTGGTGACAGGCTCAGCTCATGGGAGTCCAGGCCGCAGAAAGAGCTAGGCAGTCGCCTGGCAGTTATTCTGGAGTGGCTAATTCAATTAATAAACTAGCAGCTCAACCTTAATCTATTTATTGGCCATGTATTGAGTGCTAGAAACTGTTTTGTATTCTATGGGGGGAAATGTCATGGCCTTGATAGGAAAACGCCGAGAAATTGCAGCTCCCCAGCCAGTGACCATAGAAGGCAAAGTAGAGGGAGCATGAGGAAAACACTGTATTCCATGAATTCCCACAAGGAAGAGAAGTAGCTGTGGGGAATTACTGAACATCCTCGCTCACCGTTTCTTCCTTTAATTTCCATATACTCTCCAAAAGGCCCATAAGATAAGAGAACCGCTGTTTTAGAGAGCAGGAAACAGGTTTTTCAAAGGCGGCGTAATGTCATGGACACACAAGAAATTGACTTTTCATTAAAAATCTATTCTCTTTCCACATGTTACTTGAGGCAGAAAAACCCCACAATAACATTAAAATGAGGCCTTCATGACAGTCTGGCCTGTGAAGGAACATGACAGATGGGTGCTTTTCTTAACATTTTCAAGTAAGAATTTCTTTTCTCCGATTTGCTCATATAAAAATGACACCCACAGAACCTCCTAATAGTGTAATCGATTGGTGATTTTCCACAGGCTACTTCCCCAGGCATATCCAGGTAAGCCTGCCTAGTTGGCTGGCTCGGCATTCAGTCTTAGCCTCTTCTCCCCAGTTAGACGAGCCTGGAGGTAAGAGTAGGGGCTAGGGAGGTCACCCCAGCCAAGGGCCACACACACTCTTGGGAGAAGACACTTTGCTCTCTGCCTTGTGCCCTATCAGCCTTCTTACAGTCTGCTTCCTGGAAGATGAAGTTTCATCTCACCTGTGAGCATAATGTTCCCAGTGGGATGGCGAAGGTAAAAGCACTATCATAGTACGGCCATGGGCTTTTTCTTACATAAGACAACTGGACTCTGAAGACCCTATCTTAGAAAAAAAAAAAAAGGTTGCTAGGCAGCATTTCAGAAATGATGGCACCAAATGGTTGCTGACATGTTGTTTTCTGCTTTTATACACACACACTCACACACACACACACACAGTTCTATTCAAGCGTACATTAGCTTTTATCGTTATTTGTAGAAATGTACTGATAATTGAGACGTACACTAGTAATGTTATTATACATTCAGATATCCTTCCACGTATACAACTTTGAAAATTGAGCTTTTCATTAACTATGTCCTGAGAATATATTATTTAATGCCTGCACATGGTTTAAATAAATATGGTATTATTTGTTTTACTACCCTTACATGCATAATTTTCTTTCTTTTTCGGACACTGTAAATTAATCTTTGTATCTATCTCACTGTATGACAGCTTTGACTATGTAATGGGTTAAAAGAAAATGGCACCAAGAGGGAAGACAAAGAGATGAGAACTTAAGTCTTGTTCAGAGAACAGTCAGTTGTGTCAGTCGGCTGGTGGGCGGGACTATAGAAGGTACTGGAAGAGCTTGTGATGGATGGGAGCAAAATCAAGGTGAAGATTGCATGTCAGGGTGTGAGGAGTTCCTGGAAGTGTATGAGCGCTGGGAGGTGGAGTAATTTAGGACTATGATCTCTGAATAGAGATTGGAATTAATGACACTAAGAAGCCAGAGCAAATACAAATCACGGGGACTCATCAGTTCAGGCAGGATGGTTCATGCCACACTGAGCGCACACATAAGCGAGGTGACTTCATCTGTGGGATAGGCAGTGAAGACTTCTTACCACTTAGGAATTAACTGTATGTGTGGACTAGGAAGGAGGACGGAGAGAAAAATTAAAGATGACTGCAGCTTTGAGTCGAAGTGGCCGAAGAACAGAGCCAAAGAACAGAAACAGAGATGACTGTGGGGGAGGGAGGGGGATGGAAAACTTTTGTCTGTGTTTATTTGTAAGGCCATGGAGAGGTAGGGGAGTGCGAGGGCAGAAGTTTGTGGTTATAAATTGACCGTAGAGCTGGGAAGGGGTTTGGGCCCAGGGATGACGTGCCAGGTGGCAGTGGCATGGGCTCAGGGTTTGAGGCTGAAGCCATGGCGTGAGGATCAAACGCTGAACAGAGGCGCCAACCCTGGGGGTACAGATGCAGACATAAGGATGCCTGCATGGCTCGAGGTCTTCCAGGATTGAGGACTTGAGGGACGCTGCAGAACACAGCGGCAGGCCAGTAAATGTACACTGTGTGTCACTGGCAGCTGGCTGTTCTGACCTGAGTCATAGAGTTGTCCACGAGTTACACGCATGTAACAAGTTGCGAGATTACTTATGGTGGCTACTTCAGGTGCCCAGTTGAATCACAGGCAGCTGCAGGTGACTACTACTATTTTGCACCCTTTCAAGCATTTTAGAAACACTGAAACTAGAGCTGTACGTTATTTCCAAACATAGGTCCTGGGTAGGCTGTCAAATAAAGAGAAATGTCCTTTATAACTAAAAACATCAATCTGTAGGGGACAGAACAAGAAGAAAGAAAGATCAGAAGTTGCTCTGGCTTGACATTGCCTGTGCTGAGCAGGCAGCAAAGGAGAGAGGAAGGGGCTACAGGCAGTGAGAAATCTCTCTAGATAGTGCAGAGGGATGCTTACCTATCAGTTGTGTGTTTGGGGACTATCTTTGGTTTGTCACTGTTCTGGGTATTTGAGTCATTGATGTTTGAACAAGGAAGGGACAGCAAGCCAGTGAGGACTCGAACTCTGGAGGTGGTGAGTCAGAATTAAACTGTGGCTAGCTTTTGAACAGCCGTAACCCAAATCCTGTCTAATCTTCAGCTTAGACAGGAGGATGACAAAGCACAAGGCTTGCCTGGGCCACAGAGAGATTCTAGGAGGGGAATTGTTTATCAGAAAATCCACTGCAAGCCCCTTCATGGCTCAGCTCCCCTAATTTGAACCTTTCTTTTTGTTTTCCCACAAAAGTTACACCGGCTATGTCACAGATGAGAAACGAACAAACAAACCAACAAACCACTTCTTTGACAAGCAAGGGACATGGGGTGGGAATATGAAATTGGGCAACAGCACCAGGAATGATGGGTGGGCAGGCTAGGGAGGTTAGGAGGGATGCTCTGAAGGAGTGCTGAGGAGCACAGGATAAATGATGCAACATGTAGGTAGGAGCTAGGGTAACAGGAGGATGTGCCAAGCTTGGGAGCAAGAGAGGGATGTAGGAAACAAGGAAGAAAGGGGGGAGAAGTCAAGGTCAGAGGTGCCTAAAGTAGAAGCTGCAGAAATGAGATGTGGTGTGAGAATCCAACTGCAAAGTCAGATCTTGTCCTGCTGGGAAGACCTTCCCTTTAGGTCTCTTTAGGCAGCATTGGGTATCTTGTCCTCCACGGTTGCTCTGTAGACCTCGTCTGTGTTCCTGTCATAGGGTTCCTTCATGGGGTTATTACTCCCAGGACATGATCACACCCCCCACGTGAGCAGCAAGCAGGGAGTGGTTCCCATTACAAGCCTTCATTCAACTTGTGTCCTGTGGATGCACATGCCTATTCATTTACTTTAAAATTAAAAGACAAAAGATGCCGGTTGGTCTTTGCTCTTACAGAGCCCAGAGGAAGCTTCAGGATGAAGTCATACAGGCATGGTGCTTGAGCTTCAGATACAAGACAGTCTTGGACCTGATCCTCTGCTGGGCTCTCACAGGGTGTAGTAAGAGGCAGTTCTTTGGAATGCTTTGAATCTGCCTTCATAGGCGGCCTGTGGACCACCAATGGAAGCGAAGAGGGGCAAGTGACCTTACTCATATGGAAATGTGTGGGTGACAGATCAGAATAGGGGGTAGCTTGATGCCATCTGAGGCCTCCTCCTGGCTTTAACCAGAAGCCCAGGACCAGAGCAATGGCCCAAGCTGCATGAGCTGTGCCCGTGTTTTCCTTGGAGGTGCCGTAAACACCTTTCTATTCTCCCACCTTTCACGGTTAGGGTTAGGACGTGAATCGTGATTTACTTACATGTTCAAGGAAGTTCAGTGATACTTATCTTCAGGGAGGAAGAAAGAACAGACATGGTTGTGAAGAAAGGAATGAATCTGGGTATGGGGAGAGGAGAGGCACGGAAAAGACTGGGAAAAGACAAGTGATAGACGGAAGGGCGTACAGAAAAACTCACAGCTAGGAAGCAGAGAAGCCAGGCTCCATCTTGGTTTAAAAAAAAAAAAACAGAAAAAGAAGATGAATATAGATCCCTGGTAGGGTGGTTGTTAACCATGGGCTAGATCCTGGGTTGCACCCTGAGTGCAGTAAAAACAATCAAACCAGCCAAAATTTGAAAGAGAGAAAGAAAAAAAAATAGGCATAGATAGACCGGAAAAGGTGAAGTGGGTGGGTGAGTGGGGGTGATGCAGAACCTGGGGTAGAAACAGAGAGGGAAGGAAAGAACAAAGAAGAAAAGAGAGGCCCATGCCTTCCCGCCAAAACCTTTACAGAGCCTACTAGTACGTGTGACCAGGCAGGACGCTGGCAACTCTGCCAGGGTGTAAGGGCTGCGTACTCACACGGTAGCACATCTGTCTCCTTCCTCACTGAGCTTGGGGCTTAACCACTTAGATGACGTTGCCTCTTACATTTCTTCTAGGTATCTTCAAATGAAAATGTCTGAATCTTCCCCTGCCACCCAGCTTCCTGGTTCAAGGGGGATGACATCACCATTGCATGGGCCTCTCCGGGTTCTGATGTGCACGGCTGACCACCATGGGAGGCTGCAAACCCAGCCTCTCTTCCCACGTGCTGCCTTTAGCCATACCTAATCCCATCCTTGTCCAGTGCACAGCTCAATCGGAGTGACCTAACCACAGACAGTTCAGATGTTTGTGTCCAGATGTTTCACTGCACTTCTAGCAGAAGCTACAAGAGAGATGTTTAAGAGCCGAGACTAAACACATTCCTGTTGTGCCTAGTCACAGCATTTTTTAGGGGTGGTGGTGGTGAGGGGAGTTTGTCAAAAAGTAAGAAAACACTCACATGGAGGCAGACCGTTGGGCTTCAGAGCCTCATGGCATGGAAGCCGTTAGCTACTGGGGCAGAGAAGGCAGTCAGATGAGGGTCTTGACATTCTTGGGGCTACTGAAGGTTCTGGTGGTGGCATGGTGGATGAGGAGATGGAATACAGAGCCCAGAATGGTGAGGAAGGAAAAGAAAGGAGAAGGAGCTGAGGGAATGTGTGGGCTCTTCCCTGGCTCTCAAACCACTGTGTTGGTGTTGGATACTCGGGGCCTCCCTATAAGCTCCCTGATAAGCCAAGCTAGGAAGGTTCTGCAAGTCCTTCATTCCTCCACAGAGTCAGGCTCTGTCATCAATGGCAATTACCATCTCACAGGTTTATGTTCTGCATCTTTAGAGGCTCCTCCCTTTGTGACAGGAAAGACAAAAATGATCTGGTGCTTCCTACGGTTCCACCATCACTTATCCCGGCAGCCTGCTCATTCCTTTCTTGGCACAGGCTAACTCTTCTTTATTCCTTCGGCCATTTCTCTAACCAGACTCTTCCTTCAAATTCCAAGTTCATGGACACCAAGGCTATACTTCCCTAGTCTCTATTTTTATTTCTCTAGCGTATTACATTGGTCAATTGTCATGAGCTATTTGTGCTTCTTGTGAGCCAACTCTGAGAACAAAGCAGGACCCTTTGCCTCAGACTCCTCGTGTTTATCCAAGTGCCTCTGAGATTTCTTGTCCTGGAACAGGCTGCCTTCCTGACAGTGTGATAAAGAGAAAGAACAGCAAACCGGCAAAGGGTATTAGAAACACTGTACCTCTGAGAATAGCTAGGAAGTAAATCATTTCCAATAGAGGTCACTAGTGTGTATCCCATGGTGGGGGTGAGCAAGACTATTGCTTCTGCATGCCGTAGTGCCTGATTAGATATTCTGCTATCTACCCACTACCTGCTATTTGTTCTTTTTCTTTTACTTGCTATATACTTATAAGCTGATTCACGATGTCTGTCATGGTCTATATAAAATGAGTCAGTAATAAAGAGTAGAAGTGATTTTCTAGTTCTTCTCTACAAATTCTTACTGCTATCATCAGGATCTGGCTGTCTCATGTATTAGTTACTTGTGTCACTACTGTGCCCCTACAGAAAGCAGCTTGAGGGGAGGCAATTTATTTTGGCTCACAGCTCAAGGAGTCACAGTCCACCGCAGACATGAAGGTGTGGCAGAGTTCATGGTGAGGGAGAGCAAGTCTGGGGCTCCTCACATCTAGCCAGAGCGGGAAGAGAGCAGGGAGTCCTGGCTCCCAACAGGCTTTCTTTTTCTTCAGTCTAGGACCCCAGCCCATGGGATGGTGCCAGCATATTCAGGGTAGTTATACCTTCCTCCATTAAAACTCTCTGGAAAGTCCACAAGTACACTCCCAGCTGTGTGTCTCCTAGGTGACTCAAATCTGTCATATCCCCAAAGGTCCATGTGTCAATGGTTTGCTTCCTACAGTGACACTACCACACTAGAGTGGATGAGGTAGACCCTTGAGGAAGCAGAGCCAGTGGAAGACCTTCAGGACTTTGAGGAAATGCTATTGAAATCATATGACCCCAGGTTCTTCCTCTTCCTGTCTTGCACTTCCTGTCTGTGATGGGGTTGTGTACCACCTTGCCCACCTGCCACAATGTTCTACCTCACTATAGCGCCAACCCACCATGGACTTAAATGAATACAACTTTGACTCAAAATAGATTATTCTCAGAGACTGACAAAATCCTTGCCACCAAACTTTAAACACGTTCCTTTGACCCTCACTTCATCAAAGTCTTTTCCTTGATCCTGGCCTCTGGCCTGCATAGGCTATTTTTGCAAGCATCCTGGTAATTCCTTTTAGCAATGTTTCTCCTTACCCATGGAACATGATGAAGTCATCCACGCCTTATCAAAGTCTTTGACCTGGCCTTAGGAAGAATTCTGTTCAGCAATTTAGTCTACTTAGAGCTCCTCTTGGCAACTGTCCATCCACTGATGCACCTGACCCTACTTGCAAGGAATAAACCCTGAGCCCTACATTCGTGTATACAATTGAGCTCTGCTGCACACTGTGATCCTCCTACCGCCTTTGGCAGCATACTGGCAAAAGTCTATCTTTACCACTTTTAGAAAAATTCAAAATACAAAATTAAAAATTTCTCTTTATAAATTGATCATGGCAGGCACTGGTCAAAGTAATGGAAAACTAATTGACTCCTAATATTGCTTGGGGGACATTTGAGGACTCGGGGATGCTTTGTGGGTGATGTCTAAGACGGCGAGAAAAAAGTCAAGGGGTTTGAATAGCTTCTTCTGGGGAGACAGCAAACCCCCTGGAGAAGGCCAGCCACAGTGGAACAGTCTCCACTGAGAGCCTCACTTTGCAAATGGCACAGAGCCAGTGCCACTGCTCCCCAGATTGCTTCTGGAATTGGGACCACAGGAAGCATTTGTCTCATTGTTTAGTCTTTGCCTAGAAACTGGAGCAGCAAGCCAATCGTCCCAGTGCCTCTCACCAGGGCACTACTTGTTCATTTTCCACGGTGGAAACCAGAGCAGTTGCCACTGTGTGGCCACTTCCTGCCACGATGTCCTTAGGTTAGCTGTTTAATCTGATTCTCAGTTCATCTGTGACTCTAGGACCATAACAAAGGTTCCTGTTGCTGTCATCGGCTTTGAGAGAATCAGATAAATGAACATAAAAGGGACTATTCAAAATCCACAACAGTAGTTATTCTTATTTTCTGTAATAGTACTTCACTTAAGAGTTTTACTCTCCAAGGGGTGGAAAAACTGTAGAGCTACTTAGAAAAAAAAAACACAGATAGGTCCTCTGTGCATCTGTGGTGGGTTTAGACTGGAAGGGTCCAATGCTACACTTCTTCATGAAAGTTCTAGATAGGGTTCTAGTTAGGTGTCACTACCCCATTGTATCCAAGACCAAGTCAGGGAGCTCTGGGAATGGCTGGCCTCAGAGGCCAAGGTCCTCACTTTTCAGTGTTCTGATGGGATAAGCACTGGGTGCGGTGCTCATACACACCTTACTGTGAATTGCTGTTATTTTGCTGGAGTCTATGAGAGCATGTAGCCCAGACCTTAACCAAAGGCTTAGGAGAAGATTTGGGATTAACAGCAAAGAAGGTGTTTAAGAGAAATTCAAGACTAAAGTGCACAGGCAGAAGTGAGCCCTTGTCACTTGTGTGCAGCAGAAACTTGTCACCGATGAAAGGTGCTGTCTTGGGAGGGTTCTGGTATAATTAGGAAGAGAGACAAGCTCCCTTAAATGATTTTCTTTTTCTTAGAAGATGTTCCCAGGCCATGCCCTCCTATTCTTTAGTTCCTCCTGTTTTTTGTTTCTGTTTGAAACAGTGAGCTATGCCTTTCCTTTAGCTCTTACTTTTTCCTAGTGCTGTGCACAAACACTACAGAAATGACAATGACAACTAAAAATAACTTGAAAACAAAAACATGTAAAGCTGCCATTTTCCATCTGTCTAAGATGAGTCTCTGAGACTCTGACAGGCAATTCTACACTCAGGGAAGGATCTAGGGCCAGCTTCTGCTCCCCCACAGTGTGTGTGTGTGTGTGTGTGTGTGTGTGTGTGTGTGTGTGTGTGTGTGTGTCTACATCTTATGGAGGATTCTACCTAAGGCTTCTTCCCAGGAGGTTACCACAGGGATTTGGGAAACTGAAATCTTCTTCCTCTAAGAAGATCACGGAATGGGAACCATCATGTTATTTGACCCTTAGTCAAGGAGTTAGTTTGGAAATTGATAAACAAGGATTCAAAAGCAAGAATCAACCAACGTAAGCCCAAATATGAGTCGAGACTCAAGTGATTGGGGTGGGGAGGGGGCAAGAGAGAGGGGGAGATGATGGGCAGAAGTGAAGGAAACAAGGATTTTATGTCATTAGCAGTATTCAGATGACATTTGCCATGATCTTCAGTGTGGGCTCTTAGATACCTACCAGGGATTGAAAAACTAACTTATGGGGAAATTGTACGTGGGGTTGAAGACATTGTTACCCTAACTCTGATCTTGAATATATAGCCAGAAGTCATCCAGACAACATGTAAAGTTGGAACTCTAACCTACAACTTGCAGCAGCCAGCCAGGGCTCTACTGGCTCCCACAGTTCTTGCCAGAAGCCCATAACAGCATTTTTGGCGATCAGCACCAGGGGCCAGAGCTTGATGGGTGAGTTCTAGCTTCCTTTGCTTCCAACTTAAAACTGATAGAGCAGGTGTGGATTACTCAGAGCCCAGCTTGAAACGTTCCTCCATTGTAGGGTCTACATTTCCCCTTGACTCCTTCTTGTGAGCACTGGTCTGATTCACATGAAAACCCAAGTCTAGTTTCCAAAAAACTATGGTTTCAGCTCTACTTTCCTCCTTATTGTTTCACTTTGGTTAGTTATCTGGGCCTTGCCTTTGATAAAGACTATGAAATAAAGCCTTGCTTTCAGTGGATCACAACCAGTGGGCCGTGTCCCTGTGGTGCCATTGCTCCCCTTCTGTACTGTTAAGAAGGCCATGTGGTTGTGAGAGAGATCGATGGCACCATCACTGATGCCATGAAACAAGCATTAATACTGGCATTCCTTGTTGGCCTAGATAACTCTGTTTCCTTGGCCTCAGCTCAGTGGGCACGGTCCCTGGACAGTCCCCATGTTTTGGGTGTGGTTCCCAATATAATTTTGGAACTCATATGGTTCCCCAGCAACTTCAGAGATCATTGCTGTTAGGTCATCTGTAGAGATGAACAAATGAAAACTCAAGGTGGTGGCATAATTTGCTCTGGGCCATACAACTATAAGAGCAAGGGAAAAAAAATCAGATTTCTTTCAACCCCTATGTCTTGCTACAGAATCAACAGCTTAGAAACAGCCAACATGAACAGTGAGGCTGGAGAAAGAAAAGCTAGCAGCAGCCCTTGCCTTAAATGATCAGGATAGACTTCTCAAGCCATATTAGGAGACCTGATGCTGCCATGCTATATAGAACAGAAAGTGAAGGCGGACAGGACATTGAATACAAGCTCAGACGTAAAGTTTCCTCAGAAATGACGGTGCAACTAACTGTTCCTTGTGCTAGGAAGGGCAGGAGCAAGGTGAAACAAACCCTTGTTCCTCCGTGTCACCACATAAACGGAGGCAGGAGACAATTCAGTGAATTTGTAAGAAATGGTTCCCATAGGAGACAGGAAGAAAAGATTTACTTATGCTTCTTTGAATAATATTACATTCAGAATTGCCACTATTGAAACTGAGGAAAATTTGCCCAGCGTTGTTATTGAAAACACGGTTTCCTAATACATATATTTTATTAAAAGCAGGGACTTCCGCCCCCTCATTTACTTTAAAATGCACATGCAAACAAAAAACCAGCCTTTCTGATCTGCTCAGGTAATCTCCCGGCCAATAAAGGAGAACTAATTATTTGCTTTCCTTTGTTAAATGTTGTCTAAGGACTATTAATGATTCCCTGCTGTATTTGCAGATGAATTGCCTTTTGACTTTTCATTTACATTTTGGTCTTGATAATTGGTACCTGAATTTCAGGTGCCCCTCGTCCCTAGGAGCTTACAACATACCTTCAGATGCTCGTGAATGTTAAGAAAAACATCAGCTCAGTGCTAGCAGCAAATAGGAAAGGCAGATCTGCCTGCACCAGTGACTCTTGCTTACTGCACACACGATGGAGCTTCAGCACCCTGTCTCTGACCTTTTCTTTGAGTGGAAAAAAAAAAAAAGGAACAAGACAGACTCAAGGGCTGGGAAAATGGATCAGTCAGTAAATTGCTTCCTGGGTAACCATGAAGGACCCAAGTGTCAGCCCCAACCCCTCAGAAGCCACCTCAGACATGGGATCATGTACTTGTGATGCCAGCTCTGGGGAGGCAGAGACAGGTTCTGCTCTCATCATCCCCCACACTCCCCTGCTCAAGAGCTGACTTATCTTCCTGTGCACCTTTGAATTCCTTCTACGATAAAAGTAGCTAGGATGAAAATGTGTGCATGCTCCAGGTTTAAAAAGGCCTGCTCTTGTTTGTTGCAATTACATTAAAGAACACTATTTAAGTCTTTCTCTTTTCCAGAGTTGCCAGGTTCCTCATATCAATGGACCTATTGAATCCCACCTTTCAACTGCAAGCTAGGAGGGTTTGTTCAAAGATTATAAATGTAACTTTTTTCTAAAAGCTTGATTTTCATATTTCCCTCCCCAGCTTCTCCCATTTCAGCCTCACGCCTCCAGAGCCTGGGACTACTGTGTGCTTTCCTTTCAGCCTCTCACACTAGTTGGCCTTTTGTTCACTTCTTTCATGGAGCTACAGTTTTCTTTCCTCCATGGTGTTTTGAGGTATTTGTGAAGTGGGAAGTGTGGAGAGGTTTTCTTTCTTCCCACATGACTCCCTGTGGATGAGAATTCTAAGAGAGTCCTTGAAGGAACAACAGGATGTGAAGGATGCAGAAGCAAACATGCACAGAGAGCCTCTGGTCTTTGCAATCCATCCCAGAGATGTAGGGAGTTTGCAAACCTTCAGGCATGAGGAGCAGTTAGATGCCATTCGATGGCCACCACCATCACCAAGGGCACATTACCAGATGGAAGTGGACAGGAGTTCTGAAAAAAATTGTGATACTGTTTTTTCTCACCCCCAACAGAGTAAAGCAAAAAATAGTTCTTGCTAAGCATATCCAATTTTTCAAAATTAATGGAGGTCAAGGTCAAATAAAAGGGAAAAGTTTAGTATTACAGGGCATAGGTTTGAATTTTAGCTTCACCTTTGACTGGAAGGTCACATGACCTCAAGCTGACCCATGGCCTCTCTTCCTCTGTAGAATGAAGTGATGATAGACTTATTTCCAAGCAAGAGACATGGTGAAAATGGAATGGTTCCTGTCATGTGCTTAGATAGAAGCCAGACAGGAAAAGCTCATAGTGCATGGGGACTGGAAGGTCAGCTCTATAGTTTCTTTTTCTTGTCATAGATTTAAGATGATCGTTATTAACAATAATCTTAGATTTCACTAGAAGAACTCACAAAATGTAAATCTGATGGCATAAGCTGAACTTGACTTTTGGGAGATGTATTATGGTTGAAAGGAACCATAGTGTAGAGTAAAAGGTCTTTAGTGCAGAGTAAAAGGTCTTAGGAAGAGCATCTGTCCAGAAATGACAGTCTAGGCTCAGTTCAAGCTGGACTATGGAAGGATTTCTGGCTGTTAGATAAAAGCCAGTATTCCTCAGGAACTTGTGAACTGGGGTCTCCTCTGCCAAACAGGGTCATTTCCCCTGCCTCTGGCAATGAGGAAGCATATGGCTCTCCATGGACAGACAGCTGTGGCAACTATCAGCATATCAAAGTCCACACCAGCCTCTAGGCTCCCTCAGTCCCTATTCACAAGTGCCCTTCGTATACATTTCAAACCCCAGGCTAGTCTCCTGGCCCTTCTCACCTCAGATCTCACTCTCTTAGAGGGCCTGGGGGGTGTGGGGTATGGGGTGGGGTGTGGTACCCCTCTCCTTATACTCTCACCATTTCCCTTTCTCTCTCTCTCCACTATTCTCCTTTCTCTCACAGAGAGCCTAGGCCATGTCCAGTCCTCCCTTTTCTCTCTCTGCTCTGGATTTATCCAGATGTCTCAAGATATTTTCTCTCTCTTATCCACAATAAAAACCTTCCCCAATCA